>NC_083428.1:10098527-10411937 GCF_020745735.1 Hemiscyllium ocellatum | reverse complement strand
CCCCGTCTCCTCTCCCTTCCCCCCCCTTCCCCCCCTCCCCTCCCCTCTCCCATCCCCCCCCTCCCCGTCCCCTCTCCCATCCCCCCCCCTCCCCCGTCTCCTCTCCCCTTCCCCCCCTCCCCCGTCTCCTCTCCTCTCCCCTTCCCCCCCTCCCCTTCCCCCCTCCCCCGTCTCCTCTCCCCTCCCCTTCCCCCCTCTCCCCTTCCCCCCCTCCCCCGTCTCCTCTCCCTTCCCCCCCTGCCCCGTCTCCTCTCACCTTCCCCCCCACCCCTTCCCCCCCTCCCCCGTCTCCTCTCCTCTCCCCTTCCCCCTCTCCCCTTCCCCCCCTCCCCTTCCCCCGTCTCCTCTCCCCTTCCCCCCCTCCCCCGTCTCCTCTCCTCTCCCCTTCCCCCTCTCCCCTTCCCCCCCTCCCCTTCCCCCCGTCTCCTCTCCCCTTCCCCCCCCTCCCCCGTCTCCTCTCCCCTCCCCCCCCCCGGCCCGGCCCGGCCCGGCCCGGCCCCCGGTACCTGACGCTCCTGATGATGAAGTACACCACGCCGAGGCCGCTGATGCCGAGCAGCACCCACACCGCCCTCTGGATCACCGAGCGGTCCGGGTACACCGTCTGGCGGTGCGGGGGCGGCGTCGTGCTGCTGCTGCTGTTGGCCGCGTCCGTCCGCGGGGCCGCGCTCCCCCCAAGGCCCTGAGCGGCCACCGACAGCCCGAGGGCCACCGCCAGGAGCAGCGGCACCGAGCTCCAACCGCCGCCGAGCTTCATCCTGCGGGAACCTTCCGTCCAGCTCCTGCGGTTCCGGTTTCCTCCCGCGGGGAGGGGACCTGCTCAGTGTGACACCGAGACCATGGGGCAGGCGCTACACCCAAACCCGTCCGGGCAACAACAGGCAGCCAGCACACTGCAGCTTCAACACAGACAAACCTGTCATCAATACATTGACGCATTAACAACATTTTAAATCAATCTGAACAATTTTTATCTACTAAATAAGTACAACTCTGAATGTTTGCACAGCCATTCTAATTCTGTTTGATTTGGCCTGATATTCACAGTTGTACTTAATGAAAATTTAAAGTTTGCTCAAATTGATCTTTTCTAAAAACCAAACTGTTGCTCCACAACTTGACTTTTACAAACTTTTAGAGAAGATTCCTGCATTTTAATGATAATTGGTAGTTTTTACAAATAATGGAATACACCGATAAATTAAAACATTGTTGTGATTCTTAACTCTCAGACTCATAGAGTTGTACTGCACAGAAACACTCTTTGGTCCAATTCGTCCATGCCGACCAAATATTCTAATTTAATCTAGTTCCATTTGCCAGCATTTGCCCCATATCCCTCTAACTCCTTCCTATTCATATACCCATCCAGATGGTCTTTTAAATGTTGTACCAGCCTCCACCACTTCCTTTGGCAACTTATTCCATACACGCATCACCCCCTGCATGAAAAAGTTGCCACTTCGGCCCCTTGTTAATTATTCCCTAAACCTATGACCTCTCATGCTGGACTCCCCCACCCTGGGAAAATACCTTATCTATTTGCTCTATCCATGCCTTCATCAACTTGTCTGAACTAATAATTCATATTGGCAACCAAATTCTCCTCATACTGACCTCTTTCATAACCCAGATATCAATTTATCTGATGAAGAGTCACTGGACTTAAAACATTAATTCTGCTTTCTTCCCACAGACGCTGCCAGGTCAGCTGAGTTACACTCGCAATTTCTGTATTTGTTTCTTTGTTTTATTCACTTGATTTGTCAAGTGTGGACTGCGTTAGAATAATTTGATAAGATTGAATGTAAGCTACATTGAATCTTAACCAAAATAGAACAGAGTTTTGAATTCTCTCTTTTGCAGTCTCAAAGATTAGCCCACTTTGACAGATCTTGCAAATACATCAGAGTTTTATAAAGCTGAAGCATGACCCCCAGAAGACACAGGTTCAAGTCCCACCTAGTTCACAGCTATGAACAAGTTGATAGGCAAAATAAAAACCATTGGAACCAGAAGGCCTATGTTAAAGTCCCACATGCCTTCGATGTATGTCGGTTTGATTAGAAAATATCACAAAAAGAAAGATTTTCTGGTTATTATCATAGAGCTGCTGTGGAAGCTTATCATACACAAATGTACAGGTATTTTTCATACATCATAACACCTAAAAAGCATTTCATTGCTGTCAAGTACTTTCAGCTGTCAAGAGGATATGGAAGATGCTATATAAGTATTTCTTTCTTAGAAACATATAGTTGTGATAATTTTGTGAAATACGAAGCAGAAGACAAACCTGTTTATCACTGACTATGTTGTGCTGTGTGTTTTGCTCCATTTGTATCTCTTCTTGATCATTTTTCTGATCTGAATAAAACCCTGATTTTGATTAGATTCCCTACAGTGTGGAAACAGGCCCTTCGACCCAACCAGTCCATACCGACCCTCCAAACAGTAACTCACCCAGATCCATTTCCCTCTGACTAATGCACCTAACACTATGGGCAATTTAGCATGACCAATCACCTGACGTACAAATCTTTGGACTGTGGGAGAAAACCGGAGCAAACCCACACAGACACGGGGAGAACGTGCAAACTCCATACAGACAGTCACCCGAGGCTGGAATTGAACCTGGGACCCTGGTGCTGTGAGGCAGCACTGCTAACCACTGAGCCACCATGCCACTCCTAGCTTTGTATTCCTGTGTACTTATTCTGATGGGGCACTCCACCTAATACAAGCTAGGAACTTTGTCCTGATCTAACCCTCACTCATCAGAATCTTCCTGCCTGGTCTGAAAATTAAGGTTGGTAGGTAACTGTTTAGATTAGATTAGATTAGATTACTTACAGTGTGGAAACAGGCCCTTCGGCCCAACAAGTCCACACCGACCCGCTGAAGCGAAACCCACCCATTCCCCTACATTTACCCCTTTTACCTAACACTACGGGCAATTTAGCATGGCCAATTCACCTGGCCCGCACATCTTTGGACTGTGGGAGGAAACCGGAGCTCCGGGAGGAAACCCACGCAGACACGGGGAGAATGTGCAAACTCCACACAGTCAGTTGCCTGAGGCGACTGTTGTTGTATAGAATCCCTACAGTGTGGAAGCAGGCCACTCGGCCCATCAACATCACACCGGCCCTCTGAAGACCAACCTCCCTACTCCTTTACCCCTGCATTTTCCATGGCTAACCTACACATCCCTGAACACCATGGGCAATTTAGCATGGTCAATCCACCTAACCTGCAAATCTTTGGAGTATGGGAGGAAACCCATACAGACATAGGGAGAATGTGCAAACTCCACAAGACAGTGATGGAATTGAACCCAAGTCCCTGGTGCTGTGAAGCAGTGGGGCTAACCGGTGTGCCACCCCATAGCTCCATGTCAGTGATGGTTCAACCAGTCAGCACTCTCTTTTCATGCTGTGTAAAATGGGTTACCTTGGTCCAAGTCTGACAAGCTTAGGATGAAAAGTTTCAACTACTTATCTCCTTTTACCAATCCTGATCTGTTTGCAGAGACTGAGCTATAAACCACCAGCAGATAAACAGACTTTGGAATTTATAGTTAGGGTGTAGTTACTTCCTGTTGCTTTAGCCTATAATTTCATAGACTGGATGGAAAAAAGAACCTGGCGTTTTAAATCCCTTTCACATTCACAGAGCTTTCTTAATTTTAACACTGCTGGAGTCAGTCCCTTTACACTCATGCTAAAAGACTCAGCTAATACACAACCAGTTAATCCATCTTTGTTATTAAATGAGGACTGTCTTTCAGAGTAACAACTGCCTTTCTTCAATAGGCACCACAAAGTGGCTTTACATCAGCAGTAAAAAATCTCATGCACAAGGTGGCTTCCTACAGTAATGCAGCACTCTCTCGACGCTGCACTGAGATGTCAGCCTAGATATTGTTCAGTTCTCAGAGTGGCAGTAACCTATCACCGACTGACTCAACAGGGAAACTGGTTGCAGATTTGGATTGCAGTCTGTGATGGGTTGGCTGATATAAGCTGAGGCAGCAATAAGAATTCTAGAGCCGTTGCACTTCAGAGGGTCTGAACAAACCAGATTCACTTCTCCTGATTGTGATACAGCTGCATTTATTGTTGCAGTGCAGAAAGAGGCCATTTGGCCTATTGTATCTAAACTGGCTCTCCAAAGCAGTAGCTCACCTGTGCTAATCTACCGCCTTCTCCCGATAACCTGGCACGTTGTTGTTTTTCAAATGACTACCTGGGTGGCCAGAAAGTGAGAGTGTTGAAAGGATTGGAACAAAAAAAAACATTTGAAGGATCATACTCTGGGGATTGAATGTGGCCTATTTCTCACCATCCTCTTACGAGTCATCCTTTTTACTCGAATGCTAGCAATACTGATGTTGTCATCTTCAGTCCCACCACAAAGTCTGTTTCTCAACAATTGACTCCTTTTCCTCACCACTGTCTGAGGCTGAACCAGTCTGTCTGCATTTAAATAATCATTTTTAAGCCTGACATTGTTCATGCTTCCTGTTTCCAGTTCTGTCCAACTTCACCTCAATCATAAGCCACCCGTTGCTGAAACTCATACATTGCTTTTATTGAGCTGGCTATTGCAATGTTCCCCTCAGCAATCACTCTACTCTCCAGAAACTCAGGCTAATCTAGAATAGTGCCATAAATCTGAAACCTTTATACCCTCAGGTTGCGCGTGATGATACAGTGATGATATCTTGGGCGCGTCTCCACATGCAAACTGAGATATTAACCATGAAATATATTATATATTAAAGCAAATTATTCCTTAGATGCTTTGATTAAATCTGCTTCCAAGAACATACAAGAAATAAGAGCATTAGTAGACCACATGGCCCATTGAGTCTGTTCCATCTTTCAATATGATCATGACTGATACTGGGCTTCAAACCACTATCCTACTCACATCCGATACTCCCTGGAGCATCAGAGGGTGAGGGGTGACCTTATAAAATGATAAGGGGCATGGATAGTGTAAAGCCAAGGTCTTTATCCCAATATTTAGAGGGATTTGTGGCAAATGTGGCAAATGGGACTGCATTAATTTAGGATATCTGCTCAGCATGGACAAGTTGGACTGAAGGGTCTATTTCTGTGCTGTACGACTCTATGAGTCTATACCCACTCTCAGGAGCGCATTCCAGATCCTCCCATTTGCTGCACGAAGAGGTTTTCCCTCACATCTCCATTGCTGCTACTTCCAATTATTCCAAATCTGTACTATCACATTCATATCCTTTTGTGGATGAGGGCAACTCCCCCCGACCTACTCACTTCGAATCCCCTGATGGCTTCGAACACCTTTAACAAACCTCCTCCCAACTTTAGTGTCTCAAAGGAAAATAAAGAGTCATTTAATTTTGGGCTCAGTGCTGGGAGGGACGCTGTTCATTCAGAATATTTACACCCAATGACCCACTTCAATAATAATAGTAATAATAATAGTCATCTATTGTTATATGAATTTATGAAAATTCAGTAAAATCTGTATAAGTCACCATAAGCCAGCGCCACTTTAGAGTCATAGAGTACAGAGATGTACAGCATGGAAACAGACCAACTCATCCATGCCAACCAGATATCCTAAATTAATCTACTCCCATTTGCCAGGACTTGGCCCATATCCCTCTAAACCCTTTCTATTCATATACCCACCCAGATGCCTTTTAAATATTGTAATTTTATCAGCCTTCACCACTTCCTCTGGCAGCTCATTCCATCCATGCACCACCCTCGACTTGAAAACATTGCCCCTTAGGTCCCTTTTAAATATTTCCCCTCTCCCTTTAAATCTATGCCTTCTAGTTTTGGACTTCCCTACTCTGGGGATAAGCCTTTGGCCATTCACCCTCTCCATGCCCCTCATGATTTTATAAACCTCTATAAGGTCAACCCTCAACCTCCGATGCTCCAGGGAAAACAGCCCCAGCCTATTCAGCCTCTCCTTATAGCTCAAACCCTCCAACCCTGGCGATATCCTTATAGGTCTTTTCTGCACCCTTTCAAGTTTCACAACATCTTAATTATGTAAATCATAAAAAGAAATAAATCATACAGCATTGTGTCTTTCTTGCTCAGCCTCCTCATAAAGTGGTTGTCCAGCGTGTCTTTTCTTGGCTAGAGTGGGAAGCATATGGAGGATAGTGGGCTAGTGTAGGTTAGGTGGGCTTGGATCGGCGCAACATTGAGGGCCAGAGGGCCTGTACTGCGCTGTATTTTTCTATTCTATGTTCTATTAGACAGGACATCCTAGGTGTGTTCGCTGTTCAGTGACTGCACTCCTCAATCTTGGATGGATTTAGAACAGGCTGGTTGAGATCAAATTCACTGCCTTTATCCCATGGTTGAGGAGTTGAAACACAGTCTTTACCAGTGGATTCCTAAACCAAACCCCTTTCGTTGCACTTTCAGGAGCGTGTCAAACAGTGCAGCAAAAATATAGTTTTCAAGGTGATACTGTGAAAAAAAATAATGTTTGATAACAACAACAAAATTGGATTTAACTAGCATCTTTAATGTAGCAAAGCATCCAATGACACTTCAAGGGCCCAATTATTGAACAAAATATGGCACCCAGTCTCATGAGGAGATTGAAGGTCACATGACCAAAAGCAATCAGTCAAGGAGGTAGGTTTTTGAAAATATCCAACAAGAGGAATATAGGGCAGAGATAAGTAGGTGCCAGGCAGGAATTCCAAAGCTAGGGCACAAGCAGCTGAAGGCGCCATCATTGATGGAGCACTTAAATCAGGGACAGTCAACAAGCTGGAATTGGATGAGTTATCACGAAGGACTGTGGGCAGGAGGAGATTATACAGAAAGGGGGTAGGGGGCGAAGAGACCATGGAAGGACTCAAAAACAGGTATGAGAACTTTAAAATGAGACATTGTTTAACCAGGTAATGTTGTTCAGTGAGCAGAGGAGTGAAATTGAACGGGATTGACACAAGCAGTAGAGTTTTGGATTGCACCAAGTTCTCAGAGGGTATCTTGTATAGTTTTGTATCTTGGATCAACGCAGAGGTGACGCACCTGCTTTGTGTGTGGGGATACACTTCACGGTGCTTTGAAATGGGGGCGGTATGGTGGCTTAGTTGTTAGCACTGCTGTCTCACAACGCCAGGGACCCAAGTTCAACTCCACCCTCAGGCGACTATCTGTGTGGAGTTTGCACATTCTCCCAGTGTCTGTGTGGGGTTCCTCCAGTTTCCTGTGTGGATTAGGTGGATTGTCCATGCTTAATTGGCCTTAGTATCCAGGGATGTGCAGGTTAGGGTGGATTGGCCATGCTAAATTGTCCTTAGTGTCCAAAGATGTGCAGGTTAGGTGAGTTAACAATGGTAAATGTGGGGTTAAGGAGTGAGGTAGATCTGGGTGTGATGCTCTTCGGCGGGTTGGTATGGACTCAATGTGCCGAATGGCCTGCTTCAACACTATAGGGGTCCTATGAAATGTTTCCTTCATGTTGTGGCCCTATCTTCCGAAATGTTCTACCATTCTCTTTGTCCCTACACAGGCGTCACCAATCGAGCTCAGCAAGCATCAATTTCCTTAAGTTAGTTCTTCATTGGATGTGGGAGTCAATGGCTATGCCAACATTTATTGCCCACTTCTAATTGTCCTTCTTGAGTCACTGCAGTCCTTGGGATGTACGAAGTCCATGGTGCTATATAGAACAGCGAAGGAATAGTGATATATTTCCAAATCAGGAGGGTATGTTGTGTGCAATTCTGGTCTCCCTCCTATTGGAAGGATGTTGTGAAACTTGTAATTCTTTTCTGAACCCTTTCAAGGATGTTGCCAGGGTTGGAAGATTTGAGCTATAGGGAGAAGTTGAAAATGCTGGGGCTGTTTTCCCTGAAGCGTCGGAGGCTGAGGAGTGACCTTATGGATGTTTAAAAAATCATGAGGGGCACAGAAAATAGGTGATGTTTTTTACCTGGTTGAGGGAGTCCAGAACTAGAGAGCATAGGTTTAAGGTGAGAGGTGAAAGATTTAAAAAAGACAGTAGGGGCAACTTTTTCATGCGTGAGACGTGTATGGAATGAAATGCTAGAGGAAATGGTGGAGGCTGGCACAATTACAACATTTAAAAGGCATCTGAATGGGTATATGCACTGGAGGGGTTTAGAGGGATATGGGCCAAATATGGGCAAATGGAACTAGATTAATTTAGGGTATCAGGCCAGCATGGATGAGTTGGACCGAATGGGTTTGTTTCTGTACTGTACGTCTCTATGATACTGTATGTGACTGGGTGGGGAACTTGTAGTTGGAGGTATTTCCATGCAGTTGCTCCCTTCTCCGGGGTGGGAGTGGGGTGAACAGATCACGGGTTGCAAGGTACTGGAAGGAGCTGTTACATTACTGCTGTGCATCTTGGGGATGACACACACTGCTGCCACTGTGTGTTGACGATGAAGGAGTGAATGGTGAAGGCGAGAGATAGGGTGCTAATCACCGGGGCTGCTTTGTCTTAGATTGTCATTTGTAACAGACTTCCATAATCAAAATGCAAAAATTTAAAAAGGCACATTGCTTCATTCTGAAGAAGAATTATACCAGATTCTAAATATTAGCCTGGTTTCTCTCATTGCAGATGCTGCATTTCTCAAGCACTTTCTGTTTGTTTCCCACAAACAGCAACAGAATAATTGAACCTTATAAGTGGGATTGTAGTGAGTCTAATGAGGTCAGCCAGCTGGACATCATAGCATATGAGTTCCCTGCTTGGGGCTGTTCATCTCTTCCAAGTAGAGAGCCGTGGCTGCCGGATATAAAGAGGAGTGTCAGAGAGTCTGCTCACTCTGAGAGCTGTCTGTGAGGGAGCTGGGGATCAGTGTCAAGGACTCTCCCCGTGTAAATAAAGAGTGACTTGGTGACAGGATACTGGCTTCTATGGAGTTATTTCATATAGCATTGTAATGGTCACTATTAATTGTTTAATTTATACCTGAGATTGAAATAAAAAAGGGTCTGGTGAAAAGTTCCCAGCTTTGTGTTTGAGCAACAGGAACACATTGGTGTGACCTCACCAGTCTGTGGAAATTGTGTTTGGGTGGTGGGGTTTTGTGTGTAGAAATGTCTTTGCTATTTTGTAACAATAACTTTAATTGATAAATTATGTCTTTTGTTTTGTATCAATGTAAAAAATGAGGTCTGCAGATGCTGGAGATCACAGCTGCAAATGTGTTGCTGGTCAAAGCACAGCAGGTTAGGCAGCATCTCAGGAATAGAGAATTCGACGTTTCGAGCATAAGCCCTTCATCAGGAATAAGAGAGAGAGAGCCAAGCCGGCTGAGATAAAAGGTAGGGAGGAGGGACTAGGGGGAGGGGCGATGGAGGTGGGATAGGTGGAAGGAGGTCAAGGTGAGGGTGATAGGCCGGAGTGGGGTGGGGGCGGAGAGGTCAGGAAGAGGATTGCAGGTTAGGAGGGCGGTGCTGAGTTGAGGGAACCGACTGAGACAAGGTGGGGGGAGGGGAAATGAGGAAGCTGGAGAAATCTGAATTCATACCTTGTGGTTGGAGGGTTCCCAGGCGGAAGATGAGGCGCTCCTCCTCCAGCCGTCGTGTAGTTGTGTTCTGCCGGTGGAGGAGTCCAAGGACCTGCATGTCCTCGGTGGAGTGGGAGGGGGAGTTAAAGTGTTGAGCCACGGGGTGATTGGGTTGGTTGGTTCGGGCGGCCCAGAGGTGTTCTCTGAAGCGTTCCGCAAGTAAGCGGCCTGTCTCACCAATATAGAGGAGGCCACATCGGGTGCAGCGGATGCAATAGATGATGTGTGTGGAGGTACAGGTGAACTTGTGGCGGATATGGAAGGATCCCTTGGGGCCTTGGAGGGAAGTGAGTGTGGAGGTGTGGGCGCAAGTTTTACATTTCCTGCGGTTGCAGGGGAAGGTGCCGGGGGTGGAGGTTGGGTTGGTGGGGGGTGTGGATCTGACAAGGGAGTCACGAAGGGAGTGGTCCTTGCGGAACGCTGATAGGGGAGGGGAGGGAAATATATCCTTGGTGGTGGGGTCCGTTTGGAGGTGGCGGAAATGGCGGCGGATAATACGTTGTATGCGCAGGTTGGTGGGGTGGTAGGTGAGAACCAGTGGGGTTCTGTCTTGGTGGCGGTTGGAGGAGCGGGGCTCAAGGGCGGAGGAGCGGGAAGTGGAGGAGATGCGGTGGAGGGCATCGTCGATCACGTCTGGGGGGAATCTGCGGTCCTTGAAGAAGGAGGCCATCTGGGTTGTGCGGTGTTGGAATTGGTCCTCCTGGGAGCAGATGCGGCGGAGACGAAGGAATTGGGAATATGGGATGGCGTTTTTACAGGGGGCAGGGTGGGAGGAGGTGTAGTCCAGGTAGCTGTGGGAGTCAGTCGGTTTATAATAGATGTCTGTGTTGAGTCGGTCGCCCGAGATAGAAATGGAAAGGTCTAGGAAGGGGAGGGAGGAGTCTGAGACAGTCCAGGTGAATTTCAGGTCGGGATGGAAGGTGTTAGTAAAGTTGATGAACTGTTCAACCTCCTCGTGGGAGCACGAGGCAGCGCCGATACAGTCATCGATGTAGCGGAGGAAAAGGTGGGGGGTGGTGCCAGTGTAGTTGCGGAAGATGGACTGTTCCACATATCCTACGAAGAGGCAGGCATAGCTGGGGCCCATGCGGGTGCCCATGGCAACTCCTTTAGTTTGGAGGAAGTGGGAGGATTGAAAAGAGAAGTTATTCAGGGTGAGGACCAGTTCAGTCAGTCGAAGGAGGGTGTCAGTGGAAGGGTACTGGTTAGTGCGGCGGGAAAGGAAGAAGCGGAGGGCTTTGAGTCCTTCGTGATGGGGGATGGAGGTGTACAGGGACTGGATGTCCATAGTGAAAATAAGGCGTTGGGGATGTATCAATGTAAATACTGTCAGGCCAGTAGTGTTTTCCCTGTATGTTGTGGCCTTGAGTTTTTTTTTTGATTAGATTAGATTAGGTTACCTACAGTATGGAAACAGGCCCTTCGGCCCAACAAGTCCACACCAACCCTCCGAAGAGCAACCCACTCAGACCCACACCCCAATCCTACATTTATCCATGACTAATGTACCTAACACGATGGGCAATTTAGCATGGCCAATGTTTAATGAAGGGTTGACAGTTAGGGAGGATGCTAATGAATTCTTCCAATTCTGCAAGTATAAATCCAAATACCACATCAGTGAACATAAATATGTAGGTATTGTGACTGTACTACCCAACACAGTAATAGATTGTGAGAATGACAAAGAGGCCTCTGAAAACCAAGAAAAAGGCCTCAAAATTCTAAATATAGCCCCGAGAAAATCTCAAGAGAAAGAAGATGAAAAGAAAAAAATTTATGTCCTGTTACCTGGTCAGACCTGATCTACATGTGTTGAAAAGGGTGGTGCTGGAAAAGCACAGCAGGTCAAACAGCATACGAGGAGTAGGAGAGTCGACGTGCTGCTGCCTGACCTGCTGCGCTTTTCCAGCACCAGCCTTTTCGACTCTGACTCTCCAGCATCTGCAGTTCTCACTCTCTCCTGATCTAGACGTGTAGGAGCAAATGACTGCAGATACTGGGAACCTGTACTGAAAACAACTAATGCTAGAGATCCCAGTGGGTCAGGCAGTAACCATGGAGACAGAACAAGGTAACATTTCGAGCCTCGATGACCCTTTGTCAAATCTGATGTGAAGTGTGGAGGGGGCAACATTTTTGCAACATTGAGGGTGGGTGGTTTGGAGTGCTGGGGGAACAACTGATCTACATGTGACTCCATGCCACATCGATGAGATTGACTGTAACCAAGCCACTCAGTTCAAGGGCAAATATGGATGGGCAGCAAATGCTGGACTCGCCAGCGATGCCCACATCCCAGAAAAATAATAAAGGAATAATAGTAACATCTAAGCTTTCCTTTCTTCTTCCCCATTGAGGTGCCAGTGTTGGACTGAACCTCACACCTTTAATGCACTGTCTGAGCTGAGATGTCACCTTTTTATTGTAAAACCTTACCTTATCTCGAGAATGTGACTTAAAAGAAGATCTGGGATTTTCATATTAATGAACCGAAATCTGCAACCCATTCTAAAAGATGAAAGACTTAACCGCAATCTAGGTTTGTTCAATATATCGCATCAGTTGGTATGACACTATCATCGTTTGCTGTAAATTCTGTGTCCTGTTATCCTGCTTCACTAGCTAATTGATGAACGAACAGCGCTCCAAAAGTTTATACTTCCAAATAAGCCTGTTGGACTATAACCTGGTGTTGTGTGATTTATCCACCCCAGTCCCACACCAGCTCCTTCACATCATGGTGCACATATACACACAGACACAAATAGACTCCCCATTTCTTTCACATTTTTAGTCCCTCCAGCACAGGACAGCCACTCCATGATCTGTCTGTCCCATTCTTAAACTAGTTATCAGGAGCTTTGCAAGACAGACCTGAATTGACTGCCCTCTAGCTGTGAAGCTCTTCAACCTGCGATCCTGATGGAACTGGGTCAGTGTTCGATACATTGATGTAGTCCTGCATGTAGCCACATGGTGTCACAACACGTTGGTACACTGCAATGCTGGACAGATACACCTGTCAATGTTAGAATTAAGATTCTTTCCCAATTTTCTCCACCCCTTTTCAAAACTAAACATGATGAAGTGGCTAAATTTTCCACTCGCAAGGCGGTCAGTAATTCCTCACAGGTTTGAGAAAATGAGCAATGGAAAAACTGGGGAACATAAGGATGATTTTTAAACTCAGCGAGTGGTTATGATCCAGAGGGTTGGTGCGATTGTAACTTTCAAAAGACAAAGTTAATCTGTACTTAAAAGGACAAAAAGAAAGTGTGAGGAAAGAGCAGGAGAGTAGGAATAGCTCTTTCCAAGATCTGGCAAGGACAAAATGGGCTGAATGGCCTCGTTCTATTCTATGTGGCTATCATTGCCTTCTAGGCAGGATATTTGTTCATTTGAGAGATAGGGTTCTCAAGTGGGATGGAGGGGGTTTGCACGAGAACATTGCTGCCAATTCTGTTAACATAGAAACATAGAAAATAGGAACAGGAGTAGGCCATTCGGCCCTTTGAACCTGCATCATCATTCAACATGATTGTAGCTGATCATTTAACTCAGTGCCCTATTCATGCTTTCTCCCACATTCTTTGAACCCTTTAGCACTATACCAAGTAAGTTGACAATGAACTTGTCCATCACTTTCCCCTGTTCTTACATGATGTCCAGTAGGCATGTTAGCCTTCAATGCCCGTGTGCGAGGAAACTGGCTCACTCTTGATCAGTAACCGTGCTGGCAAGAGTCCACCTTTGAATATCAGGTGAGGAAAAAAGTATTTTGGATGAAGTAATGCTGTTTCTTCTTTTCCAAATAACTCACCTGCCTTTACTCTGCAAGTCATACACGATGCACTATCACTTGCCTGAGATACTGATTTGTAGCAATACAGGGATCATAGTATAATACAGCACAAAAGGGGGCCATTCAGCCGACCATGTTTGTGCAAGTCCTCTGGGCGTAGTAACTTACCTAAAGCCAGTCCTCTGCCTTCTCCCCTGAAATAACTGCATAGAGGCCAGTATCCTGTCACCAAGCCACCCTTTATTTATACATGCTCTGTACCCTGGCTGTGATCAGCCAGCTTGGAGTCAGTCCCTGAAGTGAGGAGACTCTCTGAATCCCTTGTTTATATAGCCATAGAGTCACATAGAGGTACAGCATGGAAACAGTCCCTTCAGTCCAGCTCATCCATGCCGACCAGATATTCTAAATGAATCTAGTCCCACTTGCCAGCACTTGGCCCAGATCCCTCTTAAACCCTTCCTTTCAACATACAATTACAGCATTTAAAAGACATCTGGATGGGTATCAGCCTCCACCACTTCTTCTGGCAGCTCATTCCACACATGCACCACTCTCTGTGCGAAAGAGTTGCCCCTAAGATCCCTTTTGTATCTTTCCCCTCTCACCATAAACCTACTCCCTCTAGTTCTGGACTCCTCCACCCCAGGGAAATGATCTTGTTTATTTATCTTATCCATATTCCTCATGACTTTGTAAACCTCTATATGGTCACCCCTTGGCCTCCAACGCTCCAGGGAAAACAGTCTTAGGTCAATCTGTCAGCCAGGGCTCCCTGATTGGCCCAGCATAACAACCCCAATCAAGGATCTCATAGTCAATAAGATCTACCTGTAGCTGTTCCATCCCCTTAACTCTCAACATTCTTCTTTTTCAAGTAATAATCCAATTATCTCTTGAAAGCCTCAACTGAAACTACCTGTACCACTCTAACAGACCACATTCCAGATCTCACCACTCGCTGCATGAAAGAGATTTCCTCATGTCTTCAATGATTCTTTCTCTCTGCCCTCCAAGACTTACTCTTTCTGCTGTTGCAGTTTCTCCCTGTCCACTTTGTCCACACACCACATGGTTTTGAACAGGTCACTAAGTCTCTTCTCAACCTTCTCTTGTAGCTCCTCGGAAAACCTTCTCTTGTAGCTCCTTGTTCCCAACTTCTCCAATCTGCTGCATAACTGAAGCCCTTCATCCAGACGACCACTCTCATCAATCTATTCACCACTCTCTCAGTGGGGAATCCTTCAACTGAGAGAGGGAACAAATAGTGTGGGTTATATTATTAATGATGACTTTGCAGTGGGAGGGAATAAAGTCTCAGAGCATTTGCAGTTCCAAACAGCTCAAAGCTATTGTTAAAAGTTAAAATTTCAACTAAATAGTTCCATTAATGATAGAAATAGCATCCTTGAGGCTTAAAGAATGTTGAGAGTAAGTAGGGGTTCATAACATCAACAACTCATATTTAATTAGCATCTTTAATGCAATGAAGTGTTCCACATTAAGGGCAGCACGGTGGCTCAGTGGTTCAATTCCCGCCTCGGGCAACTGTCTGTGTGGAATTTGCACATTCTCCCCGTGTCTGCGTGGGTTTCCCCCGGGTGCTCTGGTTTCCTCCCACAGTCCAAAGATGTGCAGGTTAGGTGAATTGGCTAAATTGCTAAATTGCCCGTAGTGTTAGACGTGGGGGAATGGGTCTGGGTGGGTTGCTCTTCAGAGGATCGGTGTGGACTTGCTGGGCTGAAGGGCCTGTTTCCACACTGTAGGGAATCTAATCTAATTATTTTAGGTAAGCAATTATCAAACAAAATTTGAACGTGAGTCTCATCTGGAGTGATTAAGTCCTGGATAGAGAGGACATGGAGAAGATGTTTCCACTAGTGGAGAGAACTAGACCCAAGGCACAGCCTCAGATTGAAGAGACAGCTCTTTAGAACATTCCTTTTATTGCTTCTCACTGAAACATCATTAGAGACCTGAAAATAAAACCAAAAACTGCGGTTGCTGGAAATCTGAAACTAAAGGAATAGACACTGTGCATGGGCAATAAGTAACAAGTTCAAAGAAGGGCTAGGAGTTGGCACAGACTTGGTGGGCCGAAGGGACTGTTCCTGTGCTGTATTGTATTGTATTGTATGATATCAAAAATCTTTTAAGTCCGATGACTGTTCTTCATTTCTGAGGAAAAGTCACTGGACTCAAAACATTAACTGTCTCTCTCTCCACAAACAGTGCCAGACCTGCTGAAGTTTCACCAGTAATTTCTGTTTTTTGTTTCAGATCTTTAGCACCCGCAGATATTCGTTTAATTTGGGTGGAACATTTGTGTGTCGAATCGATGTCAAACTGAACATGAAATGGATTAATACATTATAGTGCGTGCGTGACAGATGCAAAATATTGACCAGGTAATTGCACGTGTACAATGTAAAGTATGAAATAGATTAATAAATTAGAGTAGGCACAATCAAACTTCTGATTTTCTCACCAGAAACATCAAGGTCCATTTTATTCAAAATGTGTTCAGCTACAGGGAACACTTCAGTATTGATATGCGACATCAGCGCAGATACCTAAGTATTTTAAGATTCTGAAGAGAATACATTTCAGTCCATCAAACTATACTTCAAAGGCCATGTTTGAATGTCCCATGCTAAATCATTTGTCACTTGCAAATTTCCGTGACAGGATGCTACCAAAGTTGAAAAGAATGAAAGGGAGCTGAGATAAATCAGAAACCAGCGATTAACTGATGCCATCCAGAGTTTTAAAGGCTTGGTGCGGGGGCGGGGGGTTGGGGGGAGTCTTTGGCAGAGTCATACAGTTCTGAAGGTTTGAGAAGAATAAGAATGGATGGTTTTTAAATCAACACAATGAGGACACAGGGAGGA
Source organism: Hemiscyllium ocellatum (assembly GCF_020745735.1). Classification (NCBI taxonomy): domain Eukaryota; kingdom Metazoa; phylum Chordata; class Chondrichthyes; order Orectolobiformes; family Hemiscylliidae; genus Hemiscyllium; species Hemiscyllium ocellatum. The sequence goes on along the minus strand of NC_083428.1, from coordinate 10,395,658 downwards.
GGAAGATAAGGATTTGTCAGAGACTAAGTGGAACAAAAGAGGAAAGGTCAGTCATGTTATTATTGAGAGAGGGAAGAAAAATTGCCACAGGAAAGGAGACAAGCCAAAAACCTGAGATATAATATGAAAACTGAATGTGCTGGAGAAACTCAGCAGATCTGGCAGCATCTATAGAGAGAGAAAACAGAGTTGATGATCTGAGTCTGATTTGAGTCTTCTTCGGTATTGAAAGAAGCTGGAAAATAATCTTTACTTATATTCTGACATTAGTGCGAAGGCCAGTCTGAGATTTACAATAATGATGTCATTAAAGGGCTCAGTCGCAGGCAGGGTGGGATAAATAACCTCCAGATCAAGGGTCTAAGTAATATCATCCAAGAACAGGAAACCAATTGTAATCTGAATCTTCCATAGATTCAACCTATCAAGTCTGTACCTGCGCTCGCTGCCACTGACTCTCAAATCCTCTCTAATTACCTTTGTTGGCTCATTCCTCATATCAGAGTCAAAGAGTGAGGCGCTGGAAAAGCACAGCAGGTCAGGCAGCATCCGAGGAGCAGGAGGTTCGACGTTTCATCAGGAATATTGATGATTATGTCGACTCTGCTGCTCTTCGGATGCTGCCTGACCCGTTGGGCTTTTTCCAGCTCCATGCTTTTCGACTCTGATCCTTCAACATCTGCAGCTCTCACTTCCTCCGACTCCTCATTTCAGGTTGGAGCAAATTACTGTTGGTGCTAAAATCTGAACTGAAAACAAAAATTGCTGGCGATCACAGTGGGTCAGGCAGCATCCACGGAGAGAGAGCAAGCTAATGACTCTTCATCAGAGCCTCTCTCTATGGATGCTGTCTGATTTGCTGTGATCTCCAGCATTTGTTGTTTTGAGTACAGATTCCATCATCCACAGTAATTTGCTTCCACCTGGCCTCATGCAATATTTGTCCGAATGACAATCACTGACTAAGCATAAACCCAAGGCTGCTGTGATCCTACTATAGTCACATATGCAAATGCTGGTGGAAAATGCCATCTGTATGACAGAAGTGAAGGTCTGCGCATGTGTAAATGCACTTAACTGTGGTCTACCATGATTCAGTAATCAAGGATGAAAAGCACTCTCAATGATCAATAAAGCATGTCCACATTCTGCTTTCATTTTAAATCACACCATCAAATGTACATAAAGGTTGAAATTCATATGCGCTGTACATGAATATGAGCAAAGGTATCCACAGCCCTGACTGCGTCTATCAATCATTTCCTATTAACTTAACAATTATACAACTGGCCAAGTTTAGATTTTCCGATGAACTGCATGTGGCTTGTTATTAGTGAGTTGGACAATGCTGGTTGAGTTGCTGAGTGGACTGCCTGGTGTCACACTCAGCAGTACACATGAGGAAGATGCTTGATACAATCCTTTGTTGCCTTTTCAATTCAGATGCTGCAATTTTCTTCAGTCTCCTGAGACTGGGGAGAAAATGAGTCTGGGTCATCTTTAACTGAAGGATGTATTTAGTCATCAAATATAGCATTCAATTGTGATGTTCCACATAGTCCAACAGCTTGATGTCTCCTCTGAAGAATGGACAATGAGATGTGTTGCTCAGCGGCTGTGAGTGCCAATACATATCTAGCCCAATGAGACTTAGTTAAGCAGGAGAAGCAAGTGAATCGAATGGAGTAAATAAAGTAAAGAAACCATTGTGACTCAGCTATTGCATAAATCCCATATCTACTCCCAACCTCCAAGCTTCTTGGTAATCTCTCCATGTATTTTTCTTCTTTTATTCTGTGCTGAGATGTACAAAAGAGGTCAGGTGGCTTAAAATGCTACATATCAATGAAGCAGAGCAATGCCACATTGATAAAATATATCAATGTTACACATCTTCTGTAAAACTGGCATTGCCAATGTGGATTGATCTGTTTGCTCATGAACTGTGACTCTGTGCTCAACACCATGTCAACTTTCGCCTGCAACTTCTAGTTGTAAATAAATGTCCTACTGCGTTCAGCCATGGTAACAATATCTTTGGGTCACTGCACTTAATCCTGAAAGCGGTGTAGGAGTTCGCAGGTCTTTTTCTCAATGATTTCGTACATCTTTTTAATGCGTTTGTCAGTTACAGTCCGCACATAGCTCTCAGCATCCAGCACAGCCATTCCATCATAGACATCACCCATTATAAGGAGGGGTCCGTCTGTCAGGTTAATGTTTGGACAAGGGCAGTTCCAGTCCATGTTGATCATTATCACTTCCAAATGTTTGAAATCAAAAAACTTCAGTCCCATTTTCTCGTCCTTGAGCACCTCGTCCAGTGTAAATCTGGCAACTCCAGAGTCCTGTTCCTCGACAATCTCCGTCACCCTGCCCACAATGGCATAGTCACTTCTGCAGAAGCTAGGCACGATCTTGTGACGGGGTCGGCACACTTTGCACTGCTGGCTTTTCGGGAACGGGCAGGTCTCCTCACACACTTCCTTGCTCTCAAAGTTATTCTTGTTGCCCTCGCAGCCACCGTAGACGAAAGCGTGGCACTGCTTCATCAGCGAGTTGTAGGCCCACCGAGCCTCCCACATCTTGCAAGGACCCTGCACAGCAGGAAAGGTGCAGATATTGACTGACTCGTTGATACAAGCCAATCGGCACTCTTCGTAGGTCTCAAACTGGTTCTTGCTCCCCTCACAGCCTCCAAACAGGAATGTGGAGCACCTGCCCTTCTTGTGGTCATAGAACCACCTGACATATTGACGGCCACATTCCCTCTTGTCTGGATCTTTGAAGCACTCTCCAGATGGTAAAGGCTGGATTTTCCTGGCAGTGCTCTGTCCGGAATGCTTCCGTCTGATGACTGACAATGGGAAGTCTGCTCTCAGGAGGCCAACTGCGTTCCTTGCGGTGCATGTATAGATACCGGCATCCTCCTGCTGGGTGTTGTAAATAACCAGTTGGCCAATATTGGTGACCACCACATTGGCGTACATTTGATCAGGTCTCATGATGGTGTTTTCCAGGTAGTCACTCTGCTTTTCCCAGGTGATGTCCGGCCTTGGACGCCCACTGACATCGCAGTGAAAGCTCACCGTGCCTCCGATATAGACGGACTGGTGGAAGGGGTTGGTGTAGAGAGCTGGAGGGATGGAGTCTTCCAAGGAGGTGGTTGATGTTGGGTTCACCGTGGTTTCTAAAGGCTGGGGGCTGGTGTTGGGCCACGTGATGTGATACCGACAAGTCACCACTGTCAAGCTGATGCCCCTGATGCACGCCTCTGCATCCATGTAACATTTATTATAGTAGGTCAGGCCATCGGAGGCACAGGTGAAATTGGGCTCCTTCTCACACCTGTCCTTGCACTTACAGATGGGCTGTCCATCCCAGATATCACACTCCGAGCCCTGCTGCGTGCACACAATCCTCTCACACGTCGCCTCTTTGGGTAAGTCCAAGGACGCTAAGCTGCCATCTGCAAACCTCGCTGCCACACAGCTCTTCAGGCCACACACATTCGTACAGCACTTCTCAAAGCTCTGACAATCCTGAAATCAGCAATGGACACAGAGGTTACTTTAACAGGAATGGGCTGATCACTGACCAGGGACAGGTTCCCAATGTTGCCTCTTCTCAACTCATTTTATACATCTACTGAAACTCACACAATGGTGTCAGGCAATAACATCATGTGTTCTATAAATATCTACAAGTTTCAAAGACATTTACAACACAAAGTTCAAGTCTGCACAATTTCTTCATTGCACCTGGTAAAACTGGGAAATTGAGGCAAACGGACTATCATAGAAAAAAGGATGCTCTATGGCGTGCTTGCTATTGGCATGAGACCAACAGCTCACCCATGTCTGCTGTGTCTGCAGACAAGATCTCAGTTTGACCAGGATCTGAGCCAAAGCATGAGGAAGACCTTGATGTCCGCCAGTGTGCCTGAAAAAAAACATTCAAAAAGGGAAAAGCAGAGGGAAAAAGTCAATAACCAGATGGGTAGAAAAGAGAGTCCATTAGTTGGAAAAGCCAGACCAATGCTATTCATCTGTGTAGCTGGGGAAAGGATTGCCCCCCATCGATCAGTCTCTACAGTCACAGCATTGGTCTACCCAGGAAGAATGCACACCATGGACAAAGACTACCAAAAATGGACAGATGCCATCATAATATCAAAGAAGCCCAGATGCACATGTAACAAATGTATTTAATGTTCTCTGAATTTCATTTTTTTTTCAGCAAATGTGTTCATCTCTGCCTTAAAATGCACCTCTGATTAAGAAATACGTGCATAATAATCCTTCAATTACATTTCACACAGGGTGGTAGACGTATGGAATTCTCTTCCACAATTGGCGGTGGATGCTGGATCAGTTGTTAATGTTAAATTTGAGATTGATCATTTTTTTGTTAAACAAAGGTATTAAGGGATAAGGGACAAAGGCAGGTATACGGAGTTCGGCATCTGAGGAGCAGGAGAATTGCCATTTCGGGCAAAAGCCCTTCATCCAGGTGCTGCCTGACCTGCTGTGCTTTTCCAGCACCACTCTCTCGTCTCTAATCTCCAGCATCTACAGTCCTCACTTTAGCCTATATGGACTTAGGCCACAAATCAGCCACGATCTCACTGAATGGAAGAAGTTAAGCCACTTTTGGAGTACTGCATTCAATTCTGGGCTCCCTGGTATCGGAATGACAGAATTATAGACCTGTACAGCATGCCAAACAGATATCCTAAATAAATCTAGTCCCTTTTGCCAGCATTTGGCCCATATCCCTCTCGACCATTTCTATTCATACACCCATCCAGATGCCTTCTAATTGTTGTAAATGTACCAGCCACCACTACTTCCTTTGGCAGCTCATTCCATACGTGCACCACCCTCTGCGTTGCCTGTTAGGTTTATATCTTGCCCCTCACCTGAAACCTATGCCCTCTGGTTCTGGACTCCCCTCCCCTTGGCTATTCACCTTATCCACCATTTGTTTGGATCTGGGCTGATGTATAACTGAACTCCACCTCTCTACCTTTAATTCGACCTCTGTATTCTTTCATGGGACATGAGTGTCACAGTTAATGTCAGCATTTTTGTTACTAATCTTGTGTTTAGAATATGGAACCAGTCATGGTTAGGAAAGAAGGAACATTTACAATATCCCAAAAAACTACATTACAAATAACTTCCAAAATCGGACTCGTGGCAGCCAATTTATACAAAGGTCAACATTACTAGCTAACCTGTGGTTGAGAATTTTGATCAAGGAATAGATAATGGCAGCTGGGAAATGGTGATGCAAGATTTTTAGTGCAGAAAAATTGAATTTATGTAGCACCTTCCATGCCAGCTCAATGTTGTTTATTACAGTCACAGCAGTAATTTTGAAATGTCTGAAGATGTGATGAATATTGACTACAGGGTAGTGTAGTGGCAATATTACTGGACTAGTAATCTCATTGCTCTTGAACTTGCTGGGACATGTAAATGGGCCTCTAACATGACTATGTTGTAGTGGAGAAAGTGAGTTCTGCAGATGCTGGAGATCAGAGCTGAAAATGTGTTGCTGGAAAAGCAGGTCAGGCAGCATCTAAGGAACAGGAGAATCGACGTTTCGGGCATGAGCCCTTCTTCAGGAATCCTGAATAAGGGCTTATGCCTGATACGTTGTAGTGGAGTCACATGCGGGTCAGACTAGATCTGGATAGCAGATTTTGTTTTCACAACAAATCAATTATAGTTGACATGGTCAATTTGATGGACAGCTATCAAACTTTATTATTGAACTTATTAAACAGAATTCCTATATTAACTTTATTAAACTGAATTCAAATTCCACCAAATATCAGGATGGCATTTCAACATGTGTCCCAAAAGCACAAGCCTGAGTCTCTGGATTACTCATCCACTGCACCCCTGTAGGCAATATCTATTTCTCAACCCAAAAATCACTAAAACAAAAGATTGGCCAGTCACATTATGACTTATGCAAATTGGCTTCCACCTATTTTACATTACATCACTTATTTGTAAAGGAGTTTTGGGACAATGGGAAAGGCACTACATAAATATGCCTTCTTTCTTTTCTGTGACTAATTCCATATTCTAAGCTCAAGACTAGTAACAATATTCAGAGAAAGAAATAAGTTCTGCTATTTCAGAGCACCAAGAAATTCCAAAAAGGCAAACTAGATAGTTTCATTACACTTTACACTACGCAGGAACCATGTGTGTAATAGATAAATTCCCTATAAATCAAGAAGACTGAAGACCCAGTTAGTAACTGAAGAGTTCGACCTAATGGCTGTCAAATCAGATCAAAAGAAAAAACGTTTCCATTTCGACAAAAAATGTTTAAAGTGCCCTTTGACTATCACAAAAGTGAAAATTAACAAATGTAACATTGTATTCCTCGCTCTGTTTTATTATTTTAATGCACCTTTATATTGGTATGATCTGCCTGTACTGCACACAAACAAAACTTTTCACTGGACTTAGGTACATGTGACAATGATATATTAAATCAAAATTATGTCTACATTACAGACATTTGACAAAAGCCAGCATCAAGCTAATTGATGCCCCAATTTACGCTGAAAACGAACCAGTTTGGGAAAGATTTCTGAGGTATCACTAAGAGGCAATAACTTATGCTCCATGGTTTAGATCACAGCAACCTGTTAGATAGACTTCTGTTACCTTATCTGCATTGCAATTCCTCTCGCAGGTACTCTGTGCATCCACCCACAGACCAGGCTCGAGATGGTTTGGGCAAGCATGGAAGAACTTTGCTTGGGGATGTCCTGTGTCCTGTGTTAGACTCAACAAAGGTAACAGCCCCAGCATGGTTACCAAGGTCCTGGGCTGAACGCCAATTCTGGGATTCCTTGTGAGCATTGGTCCCAAACCATTCCTGGCCCACACGAAGAAGTAAAAGTCTCCACGCATGTTTGCACCCAACAAAAAGTTTCCTAAACTTTGCTCTAACCTTTTTGTTTAAAAAAGTGAGGGGGAAAGTCAGCAATCAGGGCAGTTTAAAAATAGCCTGTTCATTGGTTGATGAAACATAAAGGACTGTAACCCGAGTAGAGTCCATTGAAAACATACAAAGTGGAAGTGTCAACGCAGAACTTTTCACCCAGACTTATAGTTAGTCAAACCAAAAGCAACATAACAGGATATCTAGTCAATGAAACCCAGTTTTCATTCAAATAAGAAGCAACTAGATACATCAGCCAGAATCATATATCATGCTTTTTCTGACTTTTAGAGGTTTAGTTAGAACACAGATTAGTGGCCTTATCCCTAATTAGACAGCATTTACAGCACAGAAACAAACTATTCTGCCCAATTCAAGTTTCACTTGAGTCTCCCCTCCCCTTTATCCCACCCATTGAACATCCTTTCCCACTCCTAGTTGATTGTTAAACTTTCCCATTGCATAGCTAGAGATCTTTTACAGCTTTGATCCATTTAAAACTGCAAATAATTTCAGTGCTGAGAAGAGTGTTGAAGCTTGGGCATTGTTCCTAACGACTTAAAGACACCAGCTACCGCAGGACTGAGTACACAGAGCAGTTCCTGACTGATTGAAGGTACATGCCTCAAGACAAGTCAAACCTTAATATGAAATAGTGTCAATTCAATATTTTAGCTGTAGTGAATATGCAAACTGAATTATATAGGATAAAGGGCCATAATCACTGATACATTTTACAGAGGTAACATTTATCATAAACAAAAACAGAAATTGCTGGAAAAGCTCAGCAGGTCTGGCAGCATCTGTGGAGAGAAATCAGAGTTTGCATTTTGGGTCCAGTGACCTTTCACCAGAACACACTAGCACTGGACTAGAAATTCTGATTTCTCTCCACAGATGCTGGCAGACCTCCTGATTTTTTCCAGCAATTTCGATTTTTGTTTATGATAGATGTTACCTGGAAGTTTGATGGGCCAAATGGTCTACTTTTTCTATTTTGAATGTTTGTATACATGCACACAGAAACACTCCAGTAACCAAGATGACAGAGAGAGTCACAGAGTCATAGAGATGCACAGCATGGAAACAGACCCTTCGGTCCAACTCGCCCATGCCAACCTGATATCCTAACCTAATCTAGTTCCATTTGCCAGCACCTGGGCCATATCCCTCTAAAGCTCTCCTAGTCATATACCCATCCAGATGCCTTTTAAATGTTGCAATTGTACCAACCTCCACCATTTCCTCTGACAGCTTATCCCATACATGCATCACCCTCTGCATGAAAATGTTGCCCCTTAGGTCCCTTTTAAATCTTTCCCCTCTCACCCTAAACGTATGCCCTGTAGTTTTGGACTCCCTACTCCAAGGAAAAGACCATGTCTATTTACCCTATCCATGCCCCTCATAATTTTGTAAATCTCTATAAGGTCACCCCTCAGCCACAGACGCTCCAGGGAAAACAGCCCCAACCTGTTCAGCCTCTCCCTGTAGCTCAGATCCTCCAACCCTGGCAACATCCTTGTAAATCTTTTCTGAACCCTTTCAAGTTTCACAACATCTTTCCAATAGGAAGGAGACCAGAATTGCATGCAATATTCCAACAGTGGCCTAACCGATGTCCTGTACAACCACAACATGACCTCCCAACCCCTGTACTCAATACTCTGACCAATAAAGGAAAGCATACCAAATGCCTGCTTCACGATCCTATCTACCTGCGACTTCACTTTCAAAGAGTTATGAACCTGCACTCCAAGATCTCTTTCTTCAGCTACATTCCCTAGGACCTTACCATTAAGTGTATAAGTCCTGCTAAGATTTGCTTTGCCAAAATGCAGCACCTCACATTTATCTGAATTAAACTTCATCTGCCACTTCTCAGCCCGTTGGCCCATCTGGTCCAGATCCTGTTGTAATCTGAGGCAACCTTCTTCGCTGTCCACTGCACCTCCAATTTTGGTGTCATCTGCAAACTTACTAACTGTACCTCTTATGCTTGCATCCAAATCATTTATGTAAATGACATAAAGTAGAGGACCCAGCACCGATCCTTGTGGCACTCCACTGGTCACAGGCCTCCAGTCTGAAAAACCAACCTCTACCACCACCCTCTGTCTTCTACCTTTGAGCCAGTTCTGTATCCAAATGGCTAGTTCTCCCTCTATTCCATGAGATCTAACATTGCTAATCAGTCTCCCATGGGGAACCTTATCGAACGCCTTACTGAAGTCCATATAGATCACATCTACTGCTCTGCCTGCATCAATCCTCTTTATTACTTCTTCAAAAAACTCAATCAAATTTGTGAGACATGATTTCCCACGCACAAAGCCATGTTGACTATCCAGAATCAGGCTGAAAATGTGTTGCTGGTTAAAGCGCAGCAGGTCAGGCAGCATCCAAGGAACAGGAGATTCGACGTTTTGGGACATTTCAACGTTTCCTGATGAAGGGCTTATGCCCAAAATGTCGAATTTCCTGTTCCTTGGATGCTGCCTGACCTGCTGCGCTTTAACCAGCAACACATTTTCAGCTCTGATCTCCAGCATCTGCAGACCTCATTTTTTTATCCCGAATCAGTCCTTCCATTTCCAAATACATGTACATCCTGTCCCTCAGGATTCCCTCCAACAACTTGTCCATCACCGAGGTCAGGTTCACTGGCCTATAGTTCCCTGGCTTGTCTTTACCATCCTTCTTAAACAGTGGCACCACATTTGCCAACCTCCAGTCTTCCAGCACATCACCTGTGACTATCAATGACACAAATATCTCAGCAAAAGGCCCAACAATTACTTCTCTAGCTTCCCACAGAGTTCTCGGGTACACCTGATCAGGTCCTGGGGATTTATCCACTTTTAACCTTTTCAAGACATCCAGCACTTCCTCCTCTGTAATCTGGACATTTTGCAAGATGTCACCATCTATTTCCCTTTCAGGGGCTGATCTTTGAGGGGCCCTATTCTCTCCCTAGTTACCCTTTTGTCCTTAATATATTTGTAAAAATCCTTTGGATTATCCTTAATTCTATTTGCCAAAGCTATCTTATGTCCCCGTTTTGCCCTCCAGATTTCCCTCTTAAATACTCTTCTAAGGATTCACTCGATCTATCCTGTCTATATCTGACATATGCTTCCTTCTTTTTCTTAACCAAACCCTCAATTTCTTTAGTCATCCAGCATTCCCTATACCTACCAGCCTTCCCTTTCACCCTGACAGGAATATACTTTCTCTGGATTCTTGTTCTGAAGGCTTTTCTGAAGGCTTCCCATTTTCCAACCATCCCTTTACCTGTGAACATCTGCTTCCAATCAGCTTTCGAAAGTTCTTGCCTAATACCATCAAAATTAGCCTTTCTCCAATTTAGAACTTCAACTTTTAGATTTGGTCTATCCTTTTCCATCACAATTTTTTAAAAATAGAATTATGGTCGCTGGCCCCAAAGTGATCCCCCCACTGACACCTCAGTCACCTGCCCTGCCTTATTTCCCAAGAGTAGGTCAGGTTTTGCACCTTCTCTAGTCAGTACATCCACATACTGAATCAGAAAGTTGTCTTGTACACACTTAAGAAATTCCTCTCCGTCTGAACCTTTAACACTATGGCAGTCCCAGTCAATGTTTGGAAAGTTAAGATCCCTTACCATAACTACCCCATTATTCTTACAGATAGCTGAGATCTCCTTACAAGTTTGTTTCTCAATTTCCTTCTGACTATTGGGGGGTCTATAGTACAATCCCAATAAGGTGATCATCCCTTTCTTATTTCTTAGTTCCACCCAAATAACTTCCCTGGATGTATTTCCGGTAATATCCTCCCTCAGCACAGCTGTAATGCTATCCCTTATCAAAAATGCCACTCCCCCTCCTCTCTTGCCTCCCCTTCTATCCTTCCTGTAGCATTTGTATCCTGGAACATTAAGGTACCAGCCCTGCCTATCCCTGAGCCATGTTTCTGTAATTGCTATGATATCCCAGTCCCATGTTGCTAACCATGCCCTGAGTTCATCTGCCTTCCCTGTTAGGCCCTTTGCATTGAAATAAATGCAGTTTAATTTATTATTCCTACCTTATCCCTGCCTGCCCTGACTGTTTGACTCACTTCTGTTCTTAACTGTACCCATTCAAGATCGTTCTCTTTCCTCACTATCTCCCTGGGTTCCCCCCCTCCCCCACCTTACTAGTTTAAATCTTCCTAAGCAGTTCTAGCAAATTTCCCTGCCAGTATATTAGTCCCCTTCCAATTTAGGTGCAATCCGTCCTTCTTGTACAGGTCACTTCTTCCCCAAAAAAGATTCCAATGATCCAAAAATGTGAATCCTTCTCCCATACACCAGCTCCTCAGCCATGCATTCATCTGCTCTATTCTCCTATTCCTGCCCTCACTAACTCGTAGCACTGGGAGAAATCCAGATATTACAACCCTTGAGGACCTCCTTTTTTAAATTTTTGCCTAACTCTCTGTAATCTCCCTTCAGAGTCTCAACCTTTTCCCTTCCAATGTCGTTGGTTCCAATGTGGACAATGACCTCCTGCTGGTCCCTCTCCCGTGAGAACATTCTGCACCCTCTCTGAGACATCCTTGATCCTGGCACCAGGGAAACAACACACCATTCTGCTTTTTCACTGCTGGCCACAGAAACGTCTGTCTGTACCTCTGACTACAAAATCCTCTAACACAATTGGTCTCTTGGAAGCCGACGTACCCCTCGTTGCATTAGAACCAGTCTCAATACCAGAAACTTGGCTGTTCGTGATACGTTCTCCTGAGAATCCATCACCCCCTATATATTCCAAAACAGCATACCTGTTTGAAATGGGTATATCCACAAAAGACTCCTGCCCTAGGTGCCGAACTCTCTCACCCTTCCTGGAGTTAATCCATCTATGTGACTGTATCTGAGACTTTTCCCCCTTTCTATAACTGCCATCCATCACATACTGTTGCTGTTGCAAATTCCTCATCGCTTCTATCTGTCTCTCCAACTGATCCACTCGATCTGATAAGATTTGCATCCAACAGCATTTATGGCAGATATAATCCACAGTAACCCTTAAACTCTCTTTAAACTCCCACATCTGACAAGAAGTACGTATCACTGCAAAGGCCATTTTTGCTCCTTCACAATCTACAGACCCAGAAAATAACACCGTCTTATTCCTCTACAAACACTGCCCCAGGTTAATAGCTTTGGCTTATATTTTAAGTTTCCCTTCTTAGTCAGTCAAAACAAATATTTTTAAAAATTATTTTTTCCTCTTTTGGCACAACTCCAATTAAACTTTGTTGTCAAAAGGTAGAAAGGCCAATTTCAAAGTTTCCTTTAATGAAAGAGAGTGACATTTCATTACCTGAAGAAAATAATAAAATTCAATGACGAACAAACACACACACACACACACACACACACACACACACACACACACACACACACACACACACACACACACACACACACACACACACACACACACACACACACAAATATAGGAGCTGCAAAGTAAAAGAGGTCAACGTGGTTGGTACAACCAGGAAAGGAAAGACAGTTACAGGGTGCAGCTTGATTTAGTTTTTTTTGGGTTGTAGCTAAAGGATGTGAGTTCAACTATTTAGCTGCTATCTGGTTTTCTTGTTTATAGCGAAGATGCCGTTGTACTAGAGTTCTAAGTGTCTGTTGTTCCAAAATACCTTTACAGGTATCCCCCACTTATCGAACATTCGCTTTCCACAATTTCGCTTTTACAGAAGACCAACATTAGAACCTGGTTTTGCAAATCCAAAGACGATTTCCGCTTTTACGAAAAACTGTGCTACTTTTTCAAATTTTTCCCATGATGCACCTTTGCTTTACGCCATTTCTGGCTTGAGAAAGGTTTCTTTGGAACGTTCCAGTTTTGAATAGTGGGGGTTACCTGTATTGCCTTTTTACCCAGAGTAGTGGAGTCCAAACATAGAGGGCATAGGTTTAAGCTGCGAGGGGAAAGAGAAGGCAACATTTTCACACAGAGGGTAGTGCATGCATGGAATGAACTGCCAGGGAAAGTGGTGGAGGCTAGTACAATTATAACATTTATAAAGCATCTGGATGGGTATATGAATAGGAGAGGTTTAGAGGGTTATGGGCCAAATGCTGGCAAATGGAGCTAAATTAATTTAGGATATGTGGTCAAAGTTGAGCCAAAGGGTCCATTTTTGTGCTGTACATCTCTATAACGCCATGACCCTATGGCTAGTTTTTGAGCATGAGACTGAAAGAGATTAACAAAAATGCCTAGAAATCCATGTTTTCTTGTCTCCATTTTGCTGCTCAGAAAGAACTGTGGATAAAAGATTTTAAAAAATATTCCTGAATCTGCTCATTATTTCCCAAGTCTAGATTAGAGTGGTGCTGGAAAAGGACAGGGGTCAGGCAGCATCCGAGGAGCAGGAAAATCGATGTTTCGGGCAAAAGCCCTTCATTAGGAATACAGCTTCCTGATGAAGGCTTTTGCCTGAAACATCGATTTTCCTGCTCCTCGGATGCTGCCTGACCTGCTGTGCTTTTCCAGCACCACTCTAATCTAGACCCTGGTTTCCAGCATCTGCAGTCCTTGTTTTTACTCATTATTTCCCAAGCTGAATATCCCACAGACAACCTTTCATTTAAATATGAAATTTCCAGAAAGCTGCGAATCAAATGGGAGGCATAGATCCGAATTTCAGATACAAATCTGTCCTTGATAACAATGTTAATTTCTGCTCAGACTGGTACTTGCTAACTGATACGATCATGAGTTTGACTCGACCTGGTCAGGTGATCATAGTAGCCATTTTACCTGTGGTGATCAATGTTGGGCAAGCAATTCCCTTTACCCTGCAGTACAAAGAAACAATGTTTTGAAGAGAAGCCAATTTACACCTTTACTTCCTCCACCTTCACAAAAATACAGCCGGCAGCTGCGAACACTGACAACAGTCTGCAACAGCCATGAGAGCAGCAACAGGGTCCCTTCAAAGACAAACTTTCCCCAAGTTTCTGTGAACAGGTGCAGCAAAAACAATGGTGGATTAAGGGAACAGGAAAAGCCAACCACAGTTTCTAAGATGGCGGTTCATGTGGACTGGATGCTAGGTGTTAGCATGGACTGGGTTGAAAGGACTAATATTTTGTTTCTCTATTTTCTAATTATATGATCTATAATGCTGGACTTTTTATTTCTTTACTTTTTTAATTTTTACCCCTCAGAACTTATACTGAAGAATCTGTACCTAGGTGCCTTGTACCTTAGAATCCATAAATGGCGAATTGTTAACTTTTCACTGTACTCATTTGACAATAAAGCAGATTGAATTCAGTGAGAAAGAAACTAAGATCTTCAAGAAAGAGGCTCTTCCAGGAGAGAGCAAGGCTCCAAAGGTAAATTTAGATATCCTTAAAAGAAAGGAAATGAAACTTTACAAAAACAGTGCAAAGAGTTAAAAACTCAATCTCTCGAAATGAGCATTGCCACCATATCAAATAGGGTCCATGCGGCACAGCCAATGCCAGTGGCAAAGGTAAGGACAGCAATCCATCATTATGTGACTGAGGATGTGAAAATTTTTATTCCACCGATCAGTCACTGAGAGTGACTGAAGACATCCAACCTAATCAACAGATTGAGGGAGACTGGCTGCATACAACTGCATGGGAGCCAGAGCAATGTTCGCAGATGCAGGATACAGTCAAGAAAACAAACCATCTGGATTAAGTACCTATGATATTACAAAACAGAGGGTACATCCAAGGCCCAGGATTCTTTCCTTGTAGGGGCTGAGGAGTCTAACATCAGGCCACCCCTCAACAGATCCAGGCACTTTCTGCCTGACTGGGCTGTTTTCTCCTGTGTTAGACACGGAGGTATTGACTGAGCAGAAACTGGGTGGCACACTCATTGCTTCTGGTGTAAGTGGGCAAGCACCGTGTGCGAGTCAGGGTGTGTGTCTGTAGACACCACATGAGGGAAGATGCAGTAACAAAGAGAAAGTGAGTGCAAAGTGGCAGAGAGAAGATTGTGGCACTTATGTTGGCAGAGTGGAGAAGGACGTTGACCTACATCCTGCTATGTTGGGTATTCCTTTAGAAGGACTGAGATGGCACAGACTGTGTTGCAATCTCAGACCAGACTGCCTTCAGACCAGTCTGTTGGCATGGCCTCCTCCCCTGGTCTCCAGGAAGAAGATGTCCCTCCTTTGTACCACCCCTTCCACCAGGACCTCTTGACTCAAAGAATTGCAAATTTTTGGAATTCTCAATACCAGGGAATAATTGGTGTTCTTGTTGAGTATATTGCAGACAGAGATCAATACATTTCTGGACAGCAAGGGATACGGGGCTAGAATACGATGTTGATGTTGAGATAAGAGTATAGTTATGGCAAATAAAATGTGATGGGTTGAATTGCTCCTCCTCCTATTTCTCATGGTTTTATGATTTCTGTAGTGTGTGTTCCCAACACAGGAGATGGGCACCTCCATTAAATGATCCAATTGTGCTTTTGAATCCATTCAAAGTGTCTTGAAGCAAAATATTTCTGATTTAAAGTAGGCTTTGTAGTAATTGCAGGCTCAGCCAAATCAAACATGCAATGGTTTTATCCTATCCACTGCGACTAAAGTGGCTTTGTGCATTAATTGAAAGTATAATGTATTATGACTCCCAAATGGGATTAAAGTAGTCTCATATCTTAAAACTGTACAGTCCTTTTCCACGCTGCCAACATTTTCTCTCTTCAACCTCATGCTCACTCTCTCTACTACTGCACCCCCTCTCACCAGTACTCATGTACATATCTGCAAGGTGAATGTTGATGCAAATATTTTGACCACTAAATGGATCAGAAGCTCGATCTGTGACAATTTCTTCCTAGAATCATTTCTGCAAAATTCCCTTGTATTTCTTTGTCTATGATGACTTTATTTACAAGGATTCATAATACGCAGCACTGCGCTGCTGGACACGAGTTTAAAAAAAAATCATTCTGACTTTGCCACAAATACAGCCTCTACTCACTCACTCACTATCTCTCAATCCTTTTGCTGTGCAGAAATTGTCTCTTAAACCCACTGATAGTCATAGCATCAGAGATAGACAGCATGGAAACAGACCCTTCGGTCCAACCCGCCCATGCTGACCAGATATCCTAACCTAATCTAGTCCCATTTGCCAGCACTTGGCCCATATCCCTCGAAACCCTTCCTGTTCATATATACACCCAGATGCCTTTTAAATGTGTAATTGTAACAGCTTTCACCACTTCTTCTGGCAGCTCATTCTATACATGCACCATTCTTTGCATGAAAATGTTGCCCCTTAGGTCCCTTTTAAATCTTTTCCCTCTCACCCTAAACATATGCCCTCTAGCCCTGGACTCCCCCACCTGGGGTAAAGGAACTTGCCTATTTACCCTATTCATACCTCTCATGATTTTGTAAACATCTGTAAGCTCACCCCTCAGCCTCTGACCTATACCTTGAGGCTGGGTTATACAACATTCAATACAATTTGCTCTCTTAATATTAACATGTGAATTATTGGTCACGCTTACTGACTTTTGATATCTCCTGCATCATACAAAGACATCTATTTTTAACCTGATGAACTACCAACTTTGTGCATGAAAAGATAAAAAAAAGTGTTTCGCAATTCCCCTAGTGAAGATTAGAATATGAATGCTTGTGTGCTTGTATGCAATTAGTTTGTGTTACATTTAGCAGGGATGTAAATCCATTTAAAATAAGACTGAAGTGTTAAGGTCTCCATTAGGCCAAGAAAGCAATTGCATACAAATGTGTTAAATGTTTTTGTGTTAATCTAATGGTTTAAAGCTAAACAGTGAATGCTTAGAATTGCAAACAGGTGATTTTTCAGGTTGCCAGAGAACAACCTATTTCTTTTTAAGTTTGTAATCATGGTTACGGGTGCTTTTTAAAGTTTTTCATCTCAGTTCTCAGTGAGCTTTCAATGTAAAAGCTTCGGGTTTTGGATGGAGGTCAGCATTTTGACCCAGGTATTTGAAATTCCATTGTGTTTTACTTCATCCTGGAGAGCTAACACCTTGTTGGCCAGACAGTATTGAATGTCACAGAACTGCTTGGAGACCTTTTCCCTGACCTTTCTGTTCTGCTTTTGTGCTTTCCCCCCAGAAGGTCCTCCAGAAACCAGACACCCGATATCCTTCTTGCATTTCTCACGGTGATCTTAGAAAAGGAGGATTGCAGAAACAGCTTACTTTATTAACCCAATCATCCAGAAGATGGGAAGAAGTTAGCAAAAATGAAAAGAATTCCACAAATGAATTATACTTATGGTTTTCTGTTAGGTAGCCATTCAGACAAGGTGTAGCCAGGGGCAGTGTCAAAAGAACAGCTATTTTGTATATTGTGTGTTCACTCCAGTCAGCTTTGAGGGTGCGTATGTAGTCATAGCTAGCAATTCCCACCCTGTCAATTATAGGTGTAGAGTTTGGTGTTTCTGATTGGCCATTTTGCTTTAAGCATTCAGAACAAAGTAGCAGAAGCAAATTACCACAGATGCCGGAATCTATACTAAAAACAAAACTGCTGGAGATCACAGCTGGTCAGATAGCATCGAGGGAGAGACAGCAAGCTAACATTTTGAGTCTAGATGACTCTTCATTAGGATAACAGATCTGATGTAATAAATGAGGAAGCTCATTAAGTAGAATCAAAATTTGATACTAAGCTTTCTAACAAAATAATAATTCTGACTAAGGATCGCTCGAAAAGTTAGCTGTTTTTCTCTCTATGGATACTGCCAAACCGATTTAGTTTGTCCAGCTCTTTCTGTTTAAGAAAATATTACGATAGGTAACCAAATAGTTGAAGTGTTTTAAGTAGTTTTTTTAAAGGAGGAAGCAAGGGTAGACAGCAAGCTGTTGTATTATTCTACAGATCTCAGACAGGTACTATTTCCTTATGACAGATGATGGTGTGATATATAATACTTCAATATCGAAGGCTTACACCTTGCCCTCTCAACATTCCGTCAGTTAGTGAGGCCACAAAGTATGGATCTAACATAATAATATTCTCTATAAACATATAACACAGACTCCAAATGCAAATCTGAGATGTCAACTGAGCTAATTGCTCATAAGCTTCCAGGTCTCTGTCTCAATACAAACCCAAATCTCTTTGTCATAACATATACAAAACTACGAATCACATTAATGGACAAGATTTAGGGAAGAATGCAAGTTGCTGTTTTTGTGATAGTGAAGCCTATTGCAACTGTAAGGAGGAGGCCAGCTAAACCTGCATTCCTGTGCCAACTCCTTGAAAGAGTGATCCTACATCCTGTATTTCCCCCAAAACTGTGCCAACATTTGCTTTGGAGACCTATATCATAATCTGCATGAAAATGTTTGAGAAATGCATAAAATACAAGGCACAATTATGAAAGTGGAAAGACTGACAAATCACAAGGCTACAATATGGCATGGAATATTGTGGGATTGCGCTGTGAACTGGGAAACGTCAGCATTCTTAATTGTTTACATTTACCTTCTGACATTTGAGCAATGAAGGCTTTCATCACTATTTCCTGGCCTGATTTGTTGTCCTACTTGCTTTTCTCACTCAAGGAGAAACAATAATTAATCCCATATGTCCCTCACTCTGATGTTGACAGTTCCTGAAATGGTGACATAGACACTGGGGATATAACTTGACTGAATTGTTCTTGTATAACAAGTTGAGATGTTACATATAATTCAGACCTCGGTGAAATAACTCCACAGAGGCTGGTATCCTGTCATCAAGTCACCCTTTATGTACATGTGGAAAGTCCTTGACACTGAGCCAGCTCTGAGTGAACAGAACCTCTGACACTCCTGTTCTTATCTGTCAGCCAGGGCTCCTAGATTGGAATAGACTACCAGCACCAATCAGTATATCCCTCTCCCTCCGAGTCTGATGACATAAGCCAATTCTTTTTTTTTGTACTTCCTCCTGGGGTGTTTTAACATTGGGTCAGACGCCACCAACTCTGCCTCAGATACGGGCGGGGTGTAATGCAAAGTAGGTCGCCTCTTGCATCTGAAGTGTCTCGGAAGAAATTCATTCATTCTTTGCCACTTCAGGTGGCAAAGGCATTAAGGTGGCGATATTTGCCATGTGCATCTGTGATTCGGAGGTATCTTCAAACACTTGGAGAGAAAGATCCTATGGGTTCCAGAACAGTCAGAAAGGCAGGCAGTTGTTGGGCATGTTTTCCTCGCCCATTGTTTTGTGGATTTGCAACTTTCATATGCTCCACGAGCTTGTTTCAGTACCATCGCACCTGCCCGAACCTTTCTCATCACTGGACCTGACCTCTCTTCGACCATGCCTGTTACCCATGCACGGTCATTCCTATGGTTCCTACACCAAACTTCATCCCCTGAATTAAACTGTCTCTCTCACTTAGCAAAGTCTTGTGTCTGGCATTGGCGTTCCTGGTGCTGCTTCACACTCCCCTCCAGGTCCCAGAAGGTCAGATTTAACCTGGTGCAGAGTCTTCTCCCCATTGGCAACTCTGCTGGAGCTATCCTTGTAGTTGAGGAGGGGTGGTCCCGTAATTAAATAGGAACTGGGACAGTTTGGTATCTAGTAAAACTGTTAGCCAGCTTTCAAAGTTTGGACTGCTCTTTCTGCCAGACCATAGTAGGATGGATGGTATGGAGCTACCCTAACACGATGAATTCCATTCAACTTTAAGAAATACCCAACTTGCCTGCTGGTAAACAATAGCCCATTATCTGTGACTAACGTTTCTGGGAGCCCATGCATTGCAAAAGATGCTTGCAGCTTTTCTATCACCGTTCCAGTGTTTGGCAAATTAACTCTATGCACATCCAGTCATTTTAAGACCATAAGACCATAAGATATAGGAGTGGAAGTAAGGCCATTCGGCCCATCGAGTCCACTCCGCCATTCAATCATGGCTGATGGGCATTTCAACTCCACTTACCTGCATTCTCCCCGTAGCCCTTAATTCCTCGAGACAACAAGAATCTATCAATCTCTGCCTTGAAGACATTCAGCATCCCGGCCTCCACTACACTCTGCGGCAATGAATTCCACAGGCCCACCACTCTCTGGCTGAAGAAATGTCTCCACATTTCTGTTCTGAATTGACCCCCTCTAATTCTAAGGCTGTGTCCACGGGTCCTAGTCTCCTCGCCTATGGAAACAATTTCCTAGCGTCCACCCTTTCCAAGCCATGTATTATCTTGTACGTCTCTATTAAGTCTCCCCTTAATCTTCTAAACTCCAATGAATACAATCCCAGGATCCTCAGCCATTCCTCATATGTTAAACCAACCATTCCAGGGATCATCCGTGTGAATCTCCGCTGGACACGTTCCAGTGCCAGTATGTCCTTCCTGAGGTGTGGGGACCAAAACTGGGCACAGTACTCCAAATGGGGCCTAACCAGAGGTTTATAAAGTCTCAGTAGCACAACGGTGCTTTTATATTCCAACCCTCTTGAGATAAGTGACAACATTGCATTCGCTTTCTTAATCACGGACTCAACCTGCATGTTTACCTTTAGAGAATCCTCGACTAGCACTCCCAGATCCCTTTGTACTTTGGCTTTACAAATTTTCTCACCATTTAGAAAGTAGTCTATGCTTTTATTCTTTTTGCCAAAGTGCAAGACCTCGATTTGCTCACGTTGAATTCCATCAGCCATTTCCTGGACCATTCTCCCAAACTGTCTAGATCCTTCTGTAGCCTCCCCACTTCTTCGTACTACCTGCCTGTCCACCTAACTTCGTATCATCTGCAAACTTCACTAGAATGCCCCAGTCCCTTCATCCAGATCATTAATATATAATGCGAACAGCTGTGGGCGTCCACAATGACTAAGAACATACAGCCTCTGAAAGGACCTTAAATGTTGCAATTGTACCAGCCTCCACCACATCCTCTGACAGCTCATTCCATTCACGTACCACCCTCTGCATGAAAACGTTACCCCTTAGGTCTCTTTTATATCTTTCCTCTCTCACCCTAAACCTATGCCCTCTAGTTCTGGACTCCCTGACCCCATGGAAAAGACTTTGTCTATTTATCCTATCCATGCCCCTCATAATTTTGTAAACCTCTATAAGGTCATCCCTCAGCCACCGACACTTCAAGAAAAACAGCCCCAGCCTGTACAGCCTCTCGCTGTAGCTCAGATCCTCCAACCCTAGCAATATCCTTGTAAATCTTTTCTGAACCCTTTTAAGTTTCACATCTTTCCAATAGGAAGGAGAGCAGAATTGTACACAATATTCCAACAGTGGCCTAACCAATGTCCTGTACAGCCACAAATTGACCTCCCAACTCCTGTACTCAATACTCTGACCAATAAAGGAAAGCATACCAAACACTGCCTTCACTATCCTATCTACCTGCGACTCCACTTTCAAGGAGCTATGAACCTGCACTCCAAGGTCTCTTTGTTCAGCAACACTCCCTAGGACCTTACCATTAAGTGTATAAGTCCTGCTAAGATTTGCTTTCCCAAAATGCAGCACCTCGCATTTATTGGAATTAAATTCCATCTGCCACTTCTCAGCCCATTGGCCCATCTGGTCCAGATCCTGTTGTAATCTGAGGTAACCCTCTTTGCTATGGCACTCCACTGGTCACAGGCCTCCAGTCTGAAAAACCACCCTCCCCCACCACCCTCTGTCTTCTACCTTTGAGCCAGTTCTGTATCCAAATGGCTAGTTCTCCCTGTATTCCATGAGATCTAATCTTGATCAGTCTCCCATGGGGAAACTTGTTGAATGCCTTACTGAAGTCCATTTAATTCACATCTACTGCTCTGCCCTCAATCTTCTTTGTTACTTCTTCAAAAAACTCAATCAAGTTTGTGAGACATGATTTCCCACGCACAAAGCCATGTTGACAATCCCGAATCAGTCCTTTCCCTTCCAAATACATGTACATCCTGCCCCTCAGGATTCCCTCCAACAACTTGCCCACCACTGAGGTCAGGCTCACCGGTCTATAGTTCCCTGGCCTGCCTTTACCACCCTTCTAAAACAGTGGTGCCACATTTGCCAACCTCTAGTCTTCTGGTACCTCACCTGTGATAAAAAATCTCATCAAAAGGCCCAGCAAACACTTCTCTAGCTTCCCACAGAGTTCTCGGGTACACCTGATCAGATCCTGGGGATTTATCCACCTTTAACCATTTCAAGACATCCAGCAATTCCTCCTCTGTAATCTGGACATCTAACTGCAATTGCAGGTACACACAGCTCATGTCGAGCTTCGTGAAGGACAGCCCTCCCTGTCAGCTCTGGTCATCAATCCTCTGTGCAAGGGATTGGGTATTTATCCAGCTGCGCAAGGTGGTTTATTATTGGTTTAAAATCCCCACAAAGGCAAACCGACCCTTTAGGTTTCACAATCGGTGCTGCCCATTCCTTGAAGCAAACTGGACTGGGGTGATCATTCTTTTGCTTTCCAGACTAATGATTTCTGCTTGTATTTTTGTATGTAAGGCAATTGGCACTGGGTGGGCCTTGCAGACTCGCAGAATTGTTTCCTGCTCAACATGCAAGGTGGCCTTGCCTTCTTTGACTGTCTCTAGACCTTCCTGAAAGTTAATTACGACTTCACTCAGGCAGCCATTTTCTAATCGGAAAATGTTGAGCCAATGCAGGTGAATGTTTCGCAGCCAATTCCATCACATCAAGCTTAGGCCTGAGTCTTTTCCTACACTCAGCGGTATCTGAACCAGCTGGTCCACATAAGAGACCGGAAATGAAATGGTATCCTTAATCTATAAAGGTTCCCTGGTATAGGTTCTTATTCTAACCAAGGTCTTGTGCAAACTTAAGGGTTGGAGTCTAGTGAATTTCGTTAAAGACTGATTCTGCAATCACTGAAATGGCCACACTAGTGTCAACCTCCATTTGAATCGGGTGACCATTTAACCAGACATTTATTTTGATTGGTTCTGATTTGGATGTTGCTAAGCAATTTCACTGTTCTAACTCAGGTCTAGGTGACTTTCCAGGGTGTACACTCACCTCGATACCTACCTATGTGTTCTCTTAATCAATTTAGTTATAATGAGACTCTTTTGCAATCTCAAGTCTGTATACCAGCAGCAACTGTAATGGCTTGCCGGCCGGGTCCTGAAGAGACTTTTAACCATTTAGAGTCACAGAGTCATAGAGATGTACAGCATGGAAACAGACCCTTCGCTCCAACCAGTCCATGCCGACCAGATATCCCAACCCAATCTAGTCCCACCTGCCAGCACCCGACCCATATCCCTCCAAACCTTTTCTATTCATAGACCCATCCAAATGCCTCTTAGATGTTGCAATTGTACCAGCCTCTACCAGCTCATTCCATACACGTACCTCTGCATGAAAACGTCTCTTTTATATCTTTCCCCTCTCACCCAAAATCTATGCCCTCTAGTTCTGGAATCCACCACCCCAGGGAAAAGACTTTGTCTATTTATCCTATCCATGCCCCTCATAATTTTGTAAACTTCTATAAGGTCACCCCTCAGCCTCTGTCACTCCAGGGAAAACAGCCCCAGCCTGTTCAGCCTCTCCCTGTAGCTCAAATCCTCCAACCCTGGCAACATCCGTATAAATCTTTCCTGAACCCTTTCAAGTTTCACAACATCTTTCCGACTGGCAGGAACCAGAATTGCACATAACCATTTGGTCGAGCTTGGCTTCATTATGGGCTTTTGTTTTGGGCTGACCTAGAGTCCCTGTGTTCAGGATGTGTCCTGAGTGAGGCTATGTGATTGCTTTCACTCAAGTGGTGTTTCCCAAACCCATTCGGACTGGCCAGGTATCCACTTCCATCGGCATACCCTGGAACACAGATGCTCCAATTGCGACATTTTCCAATAACAAATCTAGCTGTAGGGCCTGTTTAAAGTCCAGTTGGGCTTCAGAAAATATGCATTTTTGTATGGTTAAATCATTAATCCCACCTACCAAATGGTTTTGAAGCATCTTATTAAGGATTAAACCAAAGGCACATGCCTCTGCCAGTTGTCCTAACCTCATCAAAAATCCTGACATGGATTCTCCTGGTTCTCAAACTACTGAATAAAACCCATAACATCTCAGAATTAGAGAAAACTTGGGGTCATTACATTCCTTAACTTAATCGTAAATTCTTGAAAAGTTTCAATATCTGATGCCTCAGGGAAAGCTAAGCTCCTAATAACTGAAAAAGCTGCGGGTCCACAAACTGTCAGGAAAATTACTCATTGCTCCAATATCATCTGCCTGGAAAAAGTAATGTTTTCTTTCCACATACTGGGCCCAGTCTTTGATGGCAAGGTCAAATGAGTCAAGCTTTCCAAATAGTGGCATGATGCCAGAAATACCTTTTCCAACTCAACAATGACTGTTCAGAGCAAATTTCTTCATGAACATGCTTTTCTCTTGTTGCCACTGGAATATCTCCAAGGTGACATCCCGTCTCCAAGTCACCATTTATTTAAAGGTGGAGTGTCACTGACTCAGCTCTTTCAGAGTCAGCTCTCAGAGTGAACAGAACCTCTGACACTCCTGTTCTTCTCTGTCAGCCAGGGTTCCCTGATTGAACAAGATCAACAGCCCCAATCAGGAAACCCCTTCTATAAGGTCCAATTGGCTGACCTCGTTACAATCACTACACAAGGTACCATTGAGAGTCAATACTGTGAGGGAGTTTGGATTGGTGTTCAGAAAATCATAAGCGTTTAGAAGATACTATTTGCTGTACCACTGGGAATAAATTGGATATGAGGAGGTCAGGTCTTACAAATGTGTCAAATGCAGTCACCCGTCAGTCAGTGCAGGCAAGATCAAAAAGAAATTAGTGCTCATTTGCTGTGAATCCTTTCAAAGCTTCAGAGCACTCCTAATGGATGTCAACATAATTCTTAATTTCCACCCTTTGATCCTGCATTCTTTTCTGTTTGACCTTGCTGTGAATTGCTGTGAGCTCAGCATAGTCTTTCCAACAGGTGCCCAAGGAACCAAGTGAACCATAACTAAACCATTAGCTCATTTTCATCTCCCGGGTACACGTTTATGCCTATTAAGCAAGAGGTTTCCATTTTGTTGGTCACAGGGTGTGGGTGTCACTGGCTAGGCCATCATTTGTTGCTCAGAGAACACTTGAGATCAAGAACATTGTGTTTCTGGTAACACATATCCATCAAAACAGATAAGGTGGGATGGTGGGTTTCCTTTCCTCATTGGAGACTGATGAAGCACATGTTTCATAAAGCAATGGTCAATAACAACATGATCAACAGTAACCAAGGCTTTTAGCTCCAGGTTTTCCTTTAACTGATTCCATGGTTTGAGATTTGAATCTACGTCCTGACACATTAGCCTGAATTTCTTGATTTGTGGTCTCATGACATGACCACGACATCACTATTAATGGTATAATAATTTAAATTATGATGTTATTTAAAGTTCTACCCAGTATTTTGCATAAAAAATTCAAGCACCACAATTTCAGCAGACTTAAAACACAGTTCAGCATCTAGTGATAGCATATATTTATCTGTTTCCATTGCTATTTTTAACCCCCTTAAAACAGGTCACTTGCTGTTGCTTAAAGGGTCTTCACGCCACATTACGCATCATTAACAGAAGACTCCTCTGTTCTCATTGTTTGCCAGAGGTGTTCTAGAAGTGTTTAGTAATCATATAACTAGGGCTGTGCGTAGAGGAGAAAGTGAGGACTGCAGATGCTGGAGATCAGAGCTGAAAATGTGTTGCTGGAAAAGCGCAGCAGGTCAGGCAGCATCCAAACAGCAGGAGAATTGACGTTTCGGGCATGAGCCCTTCTTCTGTGCGTAGAGCTCAACATGACATCCCAACTCCTATACCCAAAGATCTGAGCAATGAAGACAAGCATGCTAAACCCCTTCTTAACCACCCTGATGCAACTGTCAAAGAACTATGTACCTGAACCCCGAGATCTCTGTTTGACTACACTGCCCAAGGTCCCAGCATTAACCGTATAAGTCCTGCCTTTGTTCATTTTACCAAAATGCAATGCCTCGCATTTATCCCAATTAAACTCCATCGGTCATTCCTCAGCCCATTGTCATAATTAATCAAGATAGTTTTGTAATCTTAGATAGCCTTCTTCACTGTCAGCTAAGTCACCAATTTTAGTGCCATCCACAAAGTTACTAACCACGCCTCCTAAATTCTCATCCAAATTGTTTATACTAACGACAAACAACAGTAGTCTATTATATTGAAATCAGTTCATTGATGCAAACTGGTGATGTTGAAGTTCTAATTGCTGTCTCTCAAAAAAGACAATCTGCATTTATATTGCAACACTTTATACGAAATCTTCAAGACCTTTCAGAGGAGCATCATCTGAGAATTGGCACTTAATCAAAATAGCTGGCTCAAGGATAACTGGCTAAAGTTTAGTTAAAACTGGAGGTTTTAAGGTGGACACCAAAGGAGAAAAAAGTGAAGTTACAAGACAGTGGGACTTAACAAGGGATGTATAGAGCTTTGAGCTTAGACTGCGAAAGAAATGAGGATCTTAATAAGCCAGAGCTGGAGAAACAGAGAGATCTTGGAGGGTTGTATATTAAAGGAGGTTCGAGAGCTAGGAAAAACTGAGGCCAGGGCAGGTTTTGAAAACAAGGACACAAACTTATTTCGAGACCCTGAGTTTTTGCTAAGCACTGGGATGATAGATAAATGGGACTTGGCGTAAATTAAAAAAAACCGGGTAGCAGAGTTTGGATGAGTCTAAGTTTGGAATGCATAGAAGATGGGAGGCTGGCCAATATAGCAGCAGAATGATTTGTAAAGAACTTGCCACTATTTGTACTGATGCGAATGTGTCCATTATATCCAGTTGATTTATTGTTAGGGAGGGATGGCAGCAGTTTTCAATGGAACCAAATTAACAAAAGACTGAACCAAATACTACCATTTCTAAAATTTCAAAAGAGCAAAATGACTGCTGTTGCCTTGTTTCTCGGGCACTGTTGGAAGGACTATGCTGAACCTCAAGCAGTTCATAGGAAGGTCAAACACGACAGCGGAAAAGATCAAAGGATGAGAAATCAGGCTTATGTTTGCATCCTCGAGCAATTCCCTGAAGGTCTGAAGGGAAGGAATCAGAGCAAATGAGCGCCAATTGCTTTTTGATCTTGCCTGCACTGACAGAAGGTATTTGCTGGCCTCATGTGATATATACATGAGCCTATGCCACCTCACATCCAATCTATTCCCATTGATTCAGGAAAAAATTCTTTTAAATACTTTTGGTGTTTGAACATTAATCTAAAAGCCTTCACGTTTCGGGCTTATTTAAAACTGAATTACACATACCGCTAGATCTTTCACAAAGTAAGAGAAATTGGGTCAAGTCACTTCTTTGCTGCTGAAATGACTCTTACTGTGTGCACTGGGAGCCATTTTCAAAACTGTCAACTTCAAGCAGCTTGGTCGAGGGACCGCTGAGACTAATTGGGGGATCTATGTGTCTCTCTGACTGGCAATGACAAATGAACACTTCCCAAGCTTTCACTAATGGTACATTATGAATATGAACAAGATTATGAATGTATGCATACGCCGATACAGAAGCAGATACCTCAATATTCTAAACTGCAAAGAATGCAAAATGTTAAGCTATTTTGCAGGGGGTGGATCGATGACTTTAGTCAGCTGTAACTAAAGTTAAACTTTGGCTTTCTGCTCCCATTATGAAAAGATGTTAAACAGAGCGCTAACGGTCTGATCTCCAGTGTGCAGAGTTAGCTAATTTCATTCAGGATAACAATAAACATGCCAGTATCTCAGTAACTTGAATTATGAAAGATTGTAATCAGCTAGGCTTCCCTATTTCAGGTCAAAGCTTTTCTGATAAATATTTGGGGAGATTACCTGAAGACAGGATTAGCTTTAAGTTTTATGTCTTCACTCCGCCCTGTTGAATACTCCAACATTATGCTGCCTCTGCTTTGGTTCTGACTCATGGTATGCCACTGAGTCACAGCTCAGAGGGGAACCCTTGTATATCATAAATTCTCACATTCAGGTGTTTCTTCAAGATGGGTAAATGTAAAATAAATCAAGGCTGCATTCCAATGCTGTAAAGAGTGTGTTCCACCACTGGAGGTGCAGCCTTTTAGATGAGATGTTAAAAATGAGTTGGGCGCACTTTTGTTTGTCATTTATATAAATGATTAGATGAAAATATAGAAAGTATGGCTAGTAAGTTTGCAGATGACACCAAGATTGGTGGTATAGTGGACAGCGCAGAAGCTTAAGATATTAAAGAGACCTTGATCAATGGGCTGAAGATTGGCAGATAGAGTTTAATTTGGGTAAATGTGGAGTATTGTGATTTGGAGACGCCAGTGTTGGACTGGGGTGTACAAAGTTAAATATCACACTACACTAGGTTATAGTCCAACAGGTTTAACTGGAAGCACATTAGCTTTCGGAGCGCCTGATGAAAGAAAGGTGCTCCGAAAGCTTGTGCTTCCAATTAAACCTGTTGGACTATAACCTGGTGTTGTGTGATTTTTAACAGTGAAGTATTGTGTTTTGGTAAAACAATTAAGAGCTAGATTTATACAATTAAAAGTAGGGCTTTACATAGTGCTTTAGAACAGAGAGACCTATGTGTAAATAATTATTTGAAGTTTGTGTCACATATAGTTAGGATGGTTAAGAGGGCATTTAGCATGCTTGCCCTCATTGCTCAGACCTTTGAGACATAGTGAGGTTGTACAGGGAGTTGGTGAGGCGTCTTTTGGAGTACTATGTCCAGTCCTGGTCACATTATAGAAGGGATGTTATTAAGCTGGAGAGGGTTCAGAAAAGATATCCAAGGATGTTGCTGGGAATGGGGAGTTGGCATTATATCAATACACTGGATAGGCTGGGACCTTTTTTTGCTAGAGCGTAGAAGGTTGAAGGATGACTTTATAGAAGTTTATAAATTCACAAGGAGTATTGATAAGGTGAATGGCAGGTGCTTTCTCCCTGGGGTGGGAGAGTTCAAAATGAGGGAGCATATTTTTGAGATGAGAGGACAAAGTTTTATAAAACTGGAAATGGTTTGTGGGCAATGAACTTCCACAGAAAGTGGTGGATGTGGATATGACTACAACGCTTAAAGGACATTTAGATAAGTACCTGAATAAGAAATGTTTGGAGGGCTACGGACCAAGTACAGGCAGTTTAGTTTGGAGTTATAGTCGGCATGGACTGGTTGTCCAAAGGGACTATTTCAAAGAAGAATGGAGGATATCAGGGAGAGGGAAGTGGGGTATTAATCCTGGTGTGCTGGTAAATAGTTATCCATCAAGTATCAGTTTGCTGTTTGGCAGAGCTTGCTACGTGTAAATTGGCTGCTACACTTCTTACACTTGATTGGGTGACATGGTGGCTCAGTGGTTAACACTGCTGCCTCAGAATACCAGAGACTCAGGTTCAATTCCAGCCTTTATTTATTTATTGTCATGTGTACTTTGTATAGCAAGTGTTGTATAGTATCGCCACTCTCCAGTGTTATTGTAAAACACAGAAAAATAAGCCAAAACATAGAATATAGAAGCAGGAAAATCAAAGAAATAAAGTTCAACTTTACAGTCCTTCTTGGTAAACCTTGGATGACTGTGTGTGAGTTTGCACATTCTCCCAGCGTCCATGTGATTTTATTTTCTTTGGGTGCTCTGGTTTCCTCCTACAGTCCAAACATGTGCAGGTTAGGTGGATTAGCCAAGTTAAATTGCCCATAGTCCCCAGGGATTTGCAGGCTAAATTGATTAGCCATGGTAGACATGCCAGTTTATGCACTTAGTCAGGACTTGAGGTCAGTGCTGACTCAATATGCCAAATGGCCTCTTTGTGATTACATTGGTGACTTCACTTTAAAATTACCTAACTGTCTGTCAAGCATTTTAGGGGTGCCCTATGTTTGCGACAGGTGCTATATAAATTAAAGTCTTTCTTTCATTTGGAGGTGGCCATTCCACCCACAGAGATGAAAGGTGCAACCATTAACCTTTTAGAAAATGATTTGACAATTTCTTTTTTTTATGCATATGGATATTTATAAGATACCAGTGGTTAAACCAGACAATAGGACAACGGGAGGGACTGTGGTGCAAAAGTCATGTTTAACAAGTAAGATTAAAATTTCCTTTCTACATACAAGAGTCCACAACAATTGCAATAGCTAGTGCAATAACAGCTTGAAGTCATTCATGGAAAGAGTGCAGACTGGTTATGTTACTGGACTAGTAAT
Organism: Hemiscyllium ocellatum; assembly: GCF_020745735.1. Classification (NCBI taxonomy): domain Eukaryota; kingdom Metazoa; phylum Chordata; class Chondrichthyes; order Orectolobiformes; family Hemiscylliidae; genus Hemiscyllium; species Hemiscyllium ocellatum. The sequence continues at coordinate 10,365,373 of NC_083428.1, read as the reverse complement.
CCAGAGAGCTGTACTAATGATTCATGTACTTAAATTAGGTGGGAAATTAAAAATTCAATTAATTAAATGAACCTAGAATAAATACCAAATGGTTATTAATGATGGTGAGTTTTGCGAAGATTTGTAGCTCAGATTGAGGTTCTGGATGCAGGTTTGTTCGCTGAGCTAGAAGGTTTGTGATCAGATGTTTCATCACCATGCTAGGTAATATCAGTGAGCCTCCAGTGAAACACTGGTGGTATGGCCCACTTATTTATGTGCTTAGGTCTCCTTGGGTTGGTGACATCATTTCCTGTGGTGATGACATTTCTCATTCTTTTTCTCAGGGTGTGATAATTACCTACATCTTGGAAATGACTGCAAGACTACTCAGACCTCTTGGCATCATGGTAGTCCACAAACCCACCAACACACAAACAGCAGCTAATGAATTTAAAAGACCCTATACAGGCAACAAGCAAAACTAATGTCATTTACAAAACACCGTGCAAGAACTGGAACAAACACTACATTGGACAAACAGGCAGAAAACTAGCCACCAGGATACATGAACATCAACTCACCACAAAAAGACATGTCCCACTCTCACTAGTATCTTTACATCCAGATAATGAATTACACCACTTCGACTGGGACAACACATCCATCCTAGGACAAGCCATACAGACATGCATGAGAATTCCTAGAAGCATGGCATTCCAACCGGAAGCCTATCAACAAACACATTGACTTGGATCCCATTTACCACCCACCGAGAAAAAGAATGGGAAATGACATCACCACAAGAAATTACATCACAACCCAAGGAAACCTAAACACAAATAAAAAGTGGGCCATACCATCTGTGCTTTACCGGAGGCTCATTGATGTTACCTAGCACGAAAACAAATCTTCCACTTCAGCAATCAAACCTACATCCAGGTTATCAATGATGATTGTCATAAAAACTGACCTGGTTCTTGAATAGGAAAAAAATCTCCTGTTCCTTCCTTATCTGGCCTGCCTATAACTCCAGATGTGACTGTCTCTTCAATGCCCTCTGCAAAGTTGTCAAAAAACCCATCAAGTGGCAAGTAGCATTGAACATAAAAAGCTGACCTTCTGATGAAGAGTCCTGGCCCAAAACATCGACTTTCCTGCTCCTCTGATGTTGTCTGACATCCTGTGGCTTTCCACCTCCACGTTTTATTGACACCGACTTCCAGCATCTGCAATCCTTCCTATTGCTGACCAGCAAAACCCACATCCCTTGAATGAACGACAACAAAGTCATTCAGACTCAGTGGTAGAGAGATTGTAGATTGTACTTTGGCCAGCAACTGGCAATTTCCCTTCTCATTCATAGCTGACCTCAGCTAAACTATAGCTTTACACACAATGTTTAGGTAATTATATTTAAAGTTTTCTTTCAAGGAAACATGAATGATTTTAAATCAGGACACAACTCATATTTTTGTGTTTGTGAGCTGCATGTCTCAGGCCCGATACAACATTAAAATGCACAGATTTAAATTCATGCCTCTCAGTATCTAAGATAATATTGTGTTCCTGTGATAGGCAACAATCCTGATAAATTTTCCATTTTTCAACACCCTTCAGTTATGAAGAATAGTCAAACTGGACTTGAAATGTTAACTTTGTTTTTCTCTTTCCACAGATGCTGCCAGACCTGCTGAGTTTTTCCAGCACTTTCTGTGTGTTAATCCAGATAAGTAATCAGCACAGCTTGGGGGAAGTAAATCTGAGAAGTCTGTATCTAATCTATTTAAATCGATCATTCCTGTTTTGAAAGGACTGTTCTCACCATGATTAATGTTATTAATTACGGGTGTTCTTTGACCCAGTCTGAAACAGTTCTAACTTGAACTTGAGTTCATGCAACGTATCAGCATTCACCTGCATGGTCTGGCAGCCTATTCAACAGATGGTCGCTCCACTGTCAGAACATCACTGGATGCCTAACCCATTTAAGTTGAGAGAGTTAACCACTTGTCCTCCCCAAACCATTCAGTTCATAAAATTGCTCTGTACAATGTAATTACCTCGTCTCACATAGCATCAAACAAACAATCCCAAATCCACAGCTTCTCAAAAATATAGAATATCCAACACTTTGATCACAGTTGGATGTTATAAACTAATGATTGATCTTTTGGCCCTGATCCAAAGGGGTATTATCATAACTGAGGGTGGAGAAGAAAGACAATGAGTACTATGGTATTTTCTCAGATGACCACTGCAAGCCAATGTTCCCCTTAAGCTCCTCCCAAGCACAGTGATCAGAGTCGACGCACTGATCACGGCATTGACTTCCAGTTCAGGGAAGTTGTTGCTGCACGTGGACCAAGGAAGCAATTGCAGCCAGAAAGAAAACTAGTGGGAATACAGCTGCTGGCATGTTGTGGTAGGTAGCAGAACTGAAACATTTAAAGTACTCTTTAAACAGGTATAAACCTGTAATTAACTTCCAGGCTTGGCCTTATAAACAAATATCAGCTTGGTTTGTTAACCATTCCAAAAACAAACAAGCTGCTGCTCCCAGCCCAAAGTTCACTTTTAGCTCTCAGCCCACAGTTCATGGCTCCAAACAAAAAAATGGTTTAAAAAATCTACAAATGAGGTCTCAACAATATGTACAACTATCTCCTGATGTAACTCACTTGGGCAATGAAAATAGAAGAAACCGCCAATTATCTGCGTGTTTTACTATCATATCAAACTTGGGCTTTCACAGGTAGAAATGGTGTGAAAGGGAACATTGCTATTTGTTTTTATTCCCCATTGCTACAGCACTTCACACAGATTGGCTGTCCCAGTGCACGACAGTGATACTGACTCACTGCAAACTCCTCCCAGTCTGTCTCAGTGACACTGACTCACTCCACACTCCTCAGACTTTGAGTGATACTGACTCACTGCACAATCCTCAGTCTGTTTTACAATGATACTGACTGACTGCACACTCCTCCCAATTGGTTTCAGGGTGATACTGACTCACTGCACTCTCCTCCCAGTCTGTTACACAGTGATAAAGACTCAATGTACACTCCTCCCAGTCTGTTACACAGCAATACTGACCAATGCACACTTCTTGCTGTCTGTTTGATGGTGATATTGACCCTTTGCACAGTCTTCCGATTCTGTTAGTGATACTGACTCACCGAACAGTCCTCCCAGTCTGTGACACAGTAATACTGACTCACTGCACACTCCTCCCAGTCTGTTAGTGATACTGACTCACTGCAGTCTCATCCCAGTCTGTTACACTGTGATACTGACTCATTGCATACTTGTCCCCATCTGTTTCAGTGATACTGACACATCGGATAGTCCTCCCAGTCTGTTACAAAGTGATACTGATACACTGCACACTAATCCCAGTCTGTTACACAGCAATATCGACTCACTGCACTTTCCTCCTCGTCTGTTTCACAGTGGTATTGACTCACTGCACTTCCCTCCCAGTCTGTTACACAGTGATACTGACTCACTGCACACTCCTTCCACTCCGTTACACAGGGATACTGACCCACTGCATACTCCTCCCAGTCACTTCACAGTGATACTGAGCCACTGCACACTCCTCCCAGCCTTTTACACAGTGATACGAAGCCATTGCACACTCCTCCCAGTCTGTTTTACAGCGATACTGAACAACAGCACACTCTTCCCAGTCTGTACAGTGGTAATGACCAATGCACAATCTTCTGAATCTGTTAGTGATACTGACTCACTGCACACTCCTCCCAGTCTGTGACACAATGATATTGACTGACTGCACACGCCTTCCAGTCTGTTTCAGAATGATACTGACTCACGGCTCTCTCCTCCCAGTCTGTTTAGAGAGATACAGAGTCACTGCACATTCCTCCCAGTCTGTTTTACAGCGATACTGAACAACAGCACACTCTTCCCAGTCTGTACAGTGGTAATGGCCAATGCACACTCTTCCAAATCTGTTACACAGTGATACTGACAAACTGCACATTCCTCCCAGTCTGCTTTACAGCAACACTGACTCAATGCACAATCCACCCAATGTCGCAAAATGATACTGACTGAATGCACACTCCGTCCAGTCACTTACACAGTGATACTGACTCACTGCACACTCCTCCCCATCTGTTACCGTGATACTGCACCACTGCAAACTCCTCCCCATCTGTTACAGTGACACTGACTCACTGCACTCTCTTTCCAGTCCATTACACAGTGATACTGACCCACTACACACTCCTTCCGGTCTGTATACAGTGATACTGACCCACTACACATTCCTCCCAGTCTGTTAGTGGTACTGACACACTGCACTTCCCTTCCAGTCTGTTAACAGAGATACTGAACAACTGCACACTCCTCTCAGTCTGGTAACAGAGATACTGAGCCACTACACACTCCTGCCAGTCAGTTACAAAGCGATACTGACTCACTGCACACTTTTTTCAGTCTGTTACACCGTGATACTAACCCACTGCACACTCCTCCCAGTCTGTTACACAGCCATACTGATCATCTGCACACTCCTCCCAGTCTGTTACACAGAGATACTGACACACTGCACACTCCTCCCAGTCTGTTGCACAGGGCAGTGTTTGTGCAGTGTGTCCAGGAAGCTTTTCTAACTCAGTATGTAGATTGTCTGACCAGAGGGGAGGCCATATTCGATTTGGTACTTGGTAACGAACCGGGACAAGTGATGGGCTTATAATGGGTGAGCATTTTGGTGATGGTGACCACAATTCTGTCACGTCCACCTTGGTTATGGAGAGAGATAGGTGCGTGCAACAGAGTAGGTTTTACAATTGGGGGAAGGGTAAATATGATGCTGCAAGACAAGATCTGACGAGTATAAGTTGGGAGCATAGGCTGTCAGGGAAAGATGTTGTTGAAATGAGGAATTTTTTCAAGGAACAGATACGACGTGTCCTTGATATGTATGTACCTGTCAGGCAGGAAAGAGATGGTTGTGTGAGGGAACCTTGGTTGACGAGGGAGGTTTAATGTCTTGTAAAGAGGAAGAAGGAGCTTACATAAGGTTGAGGAAACTAGGTTCAGACAGAGCGTTGGAGGGATACAGGATAGCCAGGAGGGAGGTGAGAAAGGGATTAGGAGAGCTAAGAGAGGGCATGAAAAATCTTTGGCGGGTAGGATCAAGGGTAACCCCAAGGCCTTTATGCATATGTGAGAAACATGAGAATGATGAGAATGAGGGTAGATCAAGGACAGTAGTGGGAGACTGTGTATTGAGTCGGAAGAGATAGGAGAGGTCTTGAATGAGTACTTTTCTTCAGTATTTACAAATGAGAGGGACCGTATTGTTGAAAAGGAGAGTATGAAACAGACTGGTAAGCTAGAAGAGATATTTGTTACGAAGGAAAATGTATTGGGCATTTTGAAAAACTTGAGGATAGACAAGTCCCCCGGGCCTGACGGGATATATCCTAGGATTATGTGGGAAGCAAGAGAGGAAATTGCAGAGCCGTTGGCAATGATCTTTTCGTCTTCACTGTCAATGGGAGTGGTACCAGGGGACTGGAGAGTAGCGAATGTTGTGCCCCTGTTCAAAAAAAGGAATAGGGATAACCCCGGGAATTACAGGCCAGTTAGTCTTACTTCGGTGATAGGCAAAGTAATGGAAAGGGTACTGAGGGATAAGATTTATGAGTATCTGGAAAGACACTGCTTGATTAGGGACAGCCAACACGGATTTGTGAAGGGTAGGTCTTGCCTTACAAGTCTTATTGAATTCTTTGAGGAGGTGACCAAGCATGCGGATGAGGGTAGAGCAGTGGATGTAGTGTACATGGATTTTAGTTAGGTATTTGATAAGGTTCCCCATGGTAGGCTTATGCGGAAAGTCAGGAGGCATGGGATAGTGGGAAATTTGGCCAATTGGATAGAGAACTAGCTAACCGGTTGAAGTCAGAGAGTGGTGGTAGATGGTAAATATTCAGCCTGGAGCCCAGTTACAAGTGGAGTTCCACAGGGATCAGTTCTGGGTCCTCTGCTGTTTGTAATGTTTATTAATGACTTGGAAGAGGGAGTCGAAGGGTGAGTCAGTAAATTTGCAGACGATACGAAGATTGGTGGAGTTGTAGATAGTGAGGAGGGCTGTTGTCGGCTGCAAAGGGACTTAGATATGATGCAGAGCTGGGCTGAGGAGTGGTAGATGGAGTTCAACCCTGTCAAATGTGAGGTTGTCCATTTTGGAAGGACAAATAAGAATGTGGAATACAGGGTTAACGGTAGGGTTCTTAGTAAGGTGGAGGAGCAGAGGGAACTTGAGGTCTACGTTCATAGCTCTTTGACAGTTGCCATTCAGGTGGATAGAGATTGTAAGAAGGCCTATGGTGCATTAGAGAGGGGTTGAATTCAAGAGTCTTGAGGTGATGTTGCAGCTGGACAAGACCTTGGTAAGGCCACGTTTGGAGTACTGTGTGCAGTTCTGGTCGCCTCATTTTAGGAAAAATATGGAAGCTTTGGAGGGGGTGCAGAGGAGATTTACCAGGATGTTGCCTAGAATAGAGAATAGGTTGTACGAGGATAGTTTGAGTGTGCTAGGCCTTTTCTCATTGGAACGGCGAAGGATGAGGGGTGACTTGATAGAGGTTTATAAGATGATCAGGGGAATAGAGTAGACAGTCAGAGACTTCTTCCCCAGGTACAACAAAGTGTTGCAAGGGGATATAAATTAAAGGTGAAGAGTGGAAGGTATGGGGAGGATGTCAGGGGTAGGTTCTTTACCCAGAGACTGGTGGGGGCATGGAATGCGCTGCCTGTGGTAGTGGCAGAGTCAGAATCATTGGTGTCCTTTAAGCGGCAATTGGATAGGTACATGGATAGGTGCTTAAGCTAGGACAAATGTTCAGTACAACGTCGTGGGATGAAGGGCCTGTTCTGTGCTGTATTGTTCTATGTTCTATGACACTGACACTGCACACTCCTCCCAGTCTGTTACACTGCGTTACTGACTCATTGTACACTCCTCCCAGTCTGTTACACAGTGATACTGACTCATTATACACTCCTCCCAGTCTATTACACGGCGTTACTGACTCACTGCTCACCCTGCCCAATCCGTTATAGTGATACTGACCCACTGCACACTCCTCCCTGTCTTTTACACAGCGATACTGATGAACTGCACACCCTTCCAAGTCTGTTACGCAGTGATACTGAATGAGTGCAGACTCCTCCCAGTTTGTTACATGGCAATATTGACTCACTGCACACTCCTCCCAGTCTGTTACACAGTAATACTGACCCACTACACACTCCCCCCACTCCGTTACACAGTGATACTGACTCAGTACAAACTCCAAGTCTCACAGTGATATTGTTCACTGCCCACTTCCCCCCCCCCCACCCCCACCCCCCCCCCCAGTCGGTTACACGGCAATACTGGCTCATTGTACACTCCCCCCAGTCTGTTACATAGTGATACTAACTCACTGCTCACACGTCCCAGTCTGTTACACAGTGAGACTGAAACACTGCTCACTCCTCCCAGTCTGTTACACAGTGATACTAACTCACTGCTCACTTCTCCCAGTCTGTTACACAGCGATACTGACACACTGCACACTCCTCCCAGTCTGTTACAGTGAAACTGACTCACTGCACACTCCTCCCAGTCTGTTACACAGTGATACTGACTCACTGCACACTCCCCCCAGTCTGTTACACAGTGATACTAACTCATTGCACACTCCTCCCAGTCTGTTACACAGTGAGACTGACACACTGCACACTCCTCCCAGTCTGTTACACAGTGATACTGACTCACTGCACACTCCTCCCAGTCTGTTACACAGTGAGACTGAAACACTGCACACTTCTCCCAGTCTGTTACACAGTGAGACTGACACACTGCACACTCCTCCCAGTGTGATAACAGCGATACTGACCTAATACACTCACCTCCCAGTCTGTTAAACAACGATAGTGACTCACTGCGCACTCCTCCCAGTCTGTTACACAGCAATACTAAGTGACTGCACACTCCCCCCAGTCTCTTACAGTGATACTGACACATTGCACACTCCTCCCAGTCTCTTACACAGCAATACTGACTCACTGCACACTCCTCCCAGTCTGTTACACAGTGAGACTGACACACTGCACACTCCTCCCAGTCTGTTACACAGTGATACTGACTCACTGCACACTCCCCCCAGTCTGTTACACAGTGATACTAACTCATTGCACACTCCTCCCAGTCTGTTACACAGTGAGACTGACACACTGCACACTCCTCCCAGTCTGTTACACAGTGATACTGACTCACTGCACACTCCCCCCAGTCTGTTACATAGTGATACTAACTCACTGCTCACACCTCCCAGTCTGTTACACAGCGATACTGACACACTGCACACTCCTCCCAGTCTGTTACAGTGAAACTGACTCACTGCACACTCCCCCCAGTCTGTTACACAGTGATACTAACTCACTGCACACTCCTCCCAGTCTGTTACACAGTGAGACTGACACACTGCACACTCCTCCCAGTCTGTTACACAATGATACTGACTCACTGCACACTCCTCCCAGTCTGTTACACAGTGAGACTGAAACACTGCACACTCCTCCCAGTCTGTTACACAGTGATACTGACTCACTGCACACTCCCCCCAGTCTGTTACACAGTGATACTAACTCATTGCACACTCCTCCCAGTCTGTTACACAGTGAGACTGACACACTGCACACTCCTCCCAGTCTGTTACACAGTGATACTGACTCACTGCACACTCCCCCCAGTCTGTTACATAGTGATACTAACTCACTGCTCACACCTCCCAGTCTGTTACACAGTGAGACTGAAACACTGCTCACTCCTCCCAGTCTGTTACACAGTGATACTAACTCACTGCTCACTTCTCCCAGTCTGTTACACAGCGATACTGACACACTGCACACTCCTCCCAGTCTGTTACAGTGAAACTGACTCACTGCACACTCCTCCCAGTCTGTTACACAGTGATACTGACTCACTGCACACTCCCCCCAGTCTGTTACACAGTGATACTAACTCACTGCACACTCCTCCCAGTCTGTTACACAGTGAGACTGAAACACTGCACACTTCTCCCAGTCTGTTACACAGTGAGACTGACACACTGCACACTCCTCCCAGTGTGATAACAGCGATACTGACCTAATACACTCACCTCCCAGTCTGCTAAACAACGATAGTGACTCACTGCGCACTCCTCCCAGTCTGTTACACAGCAATACTAAGTGACTGCACACTCCCCCCAGTCTCTTACAGTGATACTGACCCATTGCACATTCCTCCCAGTCTCTTACACAGCAATACTGATTCACTGCACACTCCTCCCAGTCTGTTACACAGTGAGACTGACTCACTGCACACTCCTCCCAATCTGTTACACAGTGATACTGACTCACTGCACACTCCCCCCAGTCTGTTACACAGTGAGACTGACTCACTGCACACTCCTCCCAGTCTGTTACACAGTGATACTGACTCACTGCACACTCCCCCCAGTCTGTTACATAGTGATACTAACTCACTGCTCACACCTCCCAGTCTGTTACACAGTGAGACTGAAACACTGCTCACTCCTCCCAGTCTGTTACACAGTGATACTAACTCACTGCTCACTTCTCCCAGTCTGTTACACAGCGATACTGACACACTGCACACTCCTCCCAGTCTGTTACAGTGAAACTGACTCACTGCACACTCCTCCCAGTCTGTTACACAGTGATACTGACTCACTGCACACTCCCCCCAGTCTGTTACACAGTGATACTAACTCACTGCACACTCCTCCCAGTCTGTTACACAGTGAGACTGAAACACTGCACACTTCTCCCAGTCTGTTACACAGTGAGACTGACACACTGCACACTCCTCCCAGTGTGATTACAGCGATACTGACTCACTGCACACTCCCCCCAGTCTGTTACACAGTGATACTAACTCACTGCACACTCCTCCCAGTCTGTTACACAGTGAGACTGAAACACTGCACACTCCTCCCAGTCTGTTACACAGTGAGACTGACACACTGCACACTCCTCCCAGTCTGTTACACAATGATACTGACTCACTGCACACTCCCCCCAGTCTGTTACATAGTGATACTAACTCACTGCTCACACCTCCCAGTCTGTTACACAGCGATACTGACACACTGCACACTCCTCCCAGTCTGTTACAGTGAAACTGACTCACTGCACACTCCCCCCAGTCTGTTACACAGTGATACTAACTCACTGCACACTCCTCCCAGTCTGTTACACAGTGAGACTGACACACTGCACACTCCTCCCAGTCTGTTACACAATGATACTGACACACTGCACACTCCTCCCAGTCTGTTACAGTGAAACTGACTCACTGCACACTCCCCCCAGTCTGTTACACAGTGAGACTGAAACACTGCACACTCCTCCCAGTCTGTTACACAGTGATACTGACTCACTGCACACTCCCCCCAGTCTGTTACACAGTGATACTAACTCATTGCACACTCCTCCCAGTCTGTTACACAGTGAGACTGACACACTGCACACTCCTCCCAGTCTGTTACACAGTGATACTGACTCACTGCACACTCCCCCCAGTCTGTTACACAGTGAGACTGAAACACTGCACACTTCTCCCAGTCTGTTACACAGTGAGACTGACACACTGCACACTCCTCCCAGTGTGATAACAGCGATACTGACCTAATACACTCACCTCCCAGTCTGCTAAACAACGATAGTGACTCACTGCGCACTCCTCCCAGTCTGTTACACAGCAATACTAAGTGACTGCACACTCCCCCCAGTCTCTTACAGTGATACTGACCCATTGCACATTCCTCCCAGTCTCTTACACAGCAATACTGATTCACTGCACACTCCTCCCAGTCTGTTACACAGTGAGACTGACTCACTGCACACTCCTCCCAATCTGTTACACAGTGATACTGACTCACTGCACACTCCCCCCAGTCTGTTACACAGTGAGACTGACTCACTGCACACTCCTCCCAGTCTGTTACACAGTGATACTGACTCACTGCACACTCCCCCCAGTCTGTTACATAGTGATACTAACTCACTGCTCACACCTCCCAGTCTGTTACACAGCGAGACTGAAACACTGCTCACTCCTCCCAGTCTGTTACACAGTGATACTAACTCACTGCTCACTTCTCCCAGTCTGTTACACAGCGATACTGACACACTGCACACTCCTCCCAGTCTGTTACAGTGAAACTGACTCACTGCACACTCCTCCCAGTCTGTTACACAGTGATACTGACTCACTGCACACTCCCCCCAGTCTGTTACACAGTGATACTAACTCACTGCACACTCCTCCCAGTCTGTTACACAGTGAGACTGAAACACTGCACACTTCTCCCAGTCTGTTACACAGTGAGACTGACACACTGCACACTCCTCCCAGTGTGATTACAGCGATACTGACCTAATACACTCACCTCCCAGTCTGTTAAACAACGATAGTGACTCACTGCGCACTCCTCCCAGTCTGTTACACAGCAATACTAAGTGACTGCACACTCCCCCCAGTCTCTTACAGTGATACTGACACATTGCACACTCCTCCCAGTCTCTTACACAGCAATACTGACTCACTGCACACTCCTCCCAGTCTGTTACACAGTGAGACTGACACACTGCACACTCCTCCCAGTCTGTTACACAGTGATACTGACTCACTGCACACTCCCCCCAGTCTGTTACACAGTGATACTAACTCATTGCACACTCCTCCCAGTCTGTTACACAGTGAGACTGACACACTGCACACTCCTCCCAGTCTGTTACACAGTGATACTGACTCACTGCACACTCCCCCCAGTCTGTTACACAGTGAGACTGAAACACTGCACACTTCTCCCAGTCTGTTACACAGTGAGACTGACACACTGCACACTCCTCCCAGTGTGATAACAGCGATACTGACCTAATACACTCACCTCCCAGTCTGTTAAACAACGATAGTGACTCACTGCGCACTCCTCCCAGTCTGTTACACAGCAATACTAAGTGACTGCACACTCCCCCCAGTCTCTTACAGTGATACTGACCCATTGCACATTCCTCCCAGTCTCTTACACAGCAATACTGATTCACTGCACACTCCTCCCAGTCTGTTACACAGTGAGACTGACTCACTGCACACTCCTCCCAATCTGTTACACAGTGATACTGACTCACTGCACACTCCCCCCAGTCTGTTACACAGTGAGACTGACTCACTGCACACTCCTCCCAGTCTGTTACACAGTGATACTGACTCACTGCACACTCCCCCCAGTCTGTTACATAGTGATACTAACTCACTGCTCACACCTCCCAGTCTGTTACACAGTGAGACTGAAACACTGCTCACTCCTCCCAGTCTGTTACACAGTGATACTAACTCACTGCTCACTTCTCCCAGTCTGTTACACAGCGATACTGACACACTGCACACTCCTCCCAGTCTGTTACAGTGAAACTGACTCACTGCACACTCCTCCCAGTCTGTTACACAGTGATACTGACTCACTGCACACTCCCCCCAGTCTGTTACACAGTGATACTAACTCACTGCACACTCCTCCCAGTCTGTTACACAGTGAGACTGAAACACTGCACACTTCTCCCAGTCTGTTACACAGTGAGACTGACACACTGCACACTCCTCCCAGTGTGATTACAGCGATACTGACTCACTGCACACTCCCCCCAGTCTGTTACACAGTGATACTAACTCACTGCACACTCCTCCCAGTCTGTTACACAGTGAGACTGAAACACTGCACACTCCTCCCAGTCTGTTACACAGTGAGACTGACACACTGCACACTCCTCCCAGTCTGTTACACAATGATACTGACTCACTGCACACTCCCCCCAGTCTGTTACATAGTGATACTAACTCACTGCTCACACCTCCCAGTCTGTTACACAGCGATACTGACACACTGCACACTCCTCCCAGTCTGTTACAGTGAAACTGACTCACTGCACACTCCCCCCAGTCTGTTACACAGTGATACTAACTCACTGCACACTCCTCCCAGTCTGTTACACAGTGAGACTGACACACTGCACACTCCTCCCAGTCTGTTACACAATGATACTGACACACTGCACACTCCTCCCAGTCTGTTACAGTGAAACTGACTCACTGCACACTCCCCCCAGTCTGTTACACAGTGAGACTGAAACACTGCACACTCCTCCCAGTCTGTTACACAGTGATACTGACTCACTGCACACTCCCCCCAGTCTGTTACACAGTGATACTAACTCATTGCACACTCCTCCCAGTCTGTTACACAGTGAGACTGACACACTGCACACTCCTCCCAGTCTGTTACACAGTGATACTGACTCACTGCACACTCCCCCCAGTCTGTTACACAGTGAGACTGAAACACTGCACACTTCTCCCAGTCTGTTACACAGTGAGACTGACACACTGCACACTCCTCCCAGTGTGATAACAGCGATACTGACCTAATACACTCACCTCCCAGTCTGCTAAACAACGATAGTGACTCACTGCGCACTCCTCCCAGTCTGTTACACAGCAATACTAAGTGACTGCACACTCCCCCCAGTCTCTTACAGTGATACTGACCCATTGCACATTCCTCCCAGTCTCTTACACAGCAATACTGATTCACTGCACACTCCTCCCAGTCTGTTACACAGTGAGACTGACTCACTGCACACTCCTCCCAATCTGTTACACAGTGATACTGACTCACTGCACACTCCCCCCAGTCTGTTACACAGTGAGACTGACTCACTGCACACTCCTCCCAGTCTGTTACACAGTGATACTGACTCACTGCACACTCCCCCCAGTCTGTTACATAGTGATACTAACTCACTGCTCACACCTCCCAGTCTGTTACACAGCGAGACTGAAACACTGCTCACTCCTCCCAGTCTGTTACACAGTGATACTAACTCACTGCTCACTTCTCCCAGTCTGTTACACAGCGATACTGACACACTGCACACTCCTCCCAGTCTGTTACAGTGAAACTGACTCACTGCACACTCCTCCCAGTCTGTTACACAGTGATACTGACTCACTGCACACTCCCCCCAGTCTGTTACACAGTGATACTAACTCACTGCACACTCCTCCCAGTCTGTTACACAGTGAGACTGAAACACTGCACACTTCTCCCAGTCTGTTACACAGTGAGACTGACACACTGCACACTCCTCCCAGTGTGATTACAGCGATACTGACCTAATACACTCACCTCCCAGTCTGTTAAACAACGATAGTGACTCACTGCGCACTCCTCCCAGTCTGTTACACAGCAATACTAAGTGACTGCACACTCCCCCCAGTCTCTTACAGTGATACTGACACATTGCACACTCCTCCCAGTCTCTTACACAGCAATACTGACTCACTGCACACTCCTCCCAGTCTGTTACACAGTGAGACTGACACACTGCACACTCCTCCCAGTCTGTTACACAGTGATACTGACTCACTGCACACTCCCCCCAGTCTGTTACACAGTGATACTAACTCATTGCACACTCCTCCCAGTCTGTTACACAGTGAGACTGACACACTGCACACTCCTCCCAGTCTGTTACACAGTGATACTGACTCACTGCACACTCCCCCCAGTCTGTTACACAGTGAGACTGAAACACTGCACACTTCTCCCAGTCTGTTACACAGTGAGACTGACACACTGCACACTCCTCCCAGTGTGATAACAGCGATACTGACCTAATACACTCACCTCCCAGTCTGTTAAACAACGATAGTGACTCACTGCGCACTCCTCCCAGTCTGTTACACAGCAATACTAAGTGACTGCACACTCCCCCCAGTCTCTTACAGTGATACTGACCCATTGCACATTCCTCCCAGTCTCTTACACAACAATACTGACTCACTGCACACTCCTCCCAGTCTGTTACACAGTGAGACTGACTCACTGCACACTCCTCCCAATCTGTTACACAGTGAGACTGACTCACTGCACACTCCTCCCAGACTGTTACACAGTGACACTGACTCACTGCACACTCCTCCCAGTGTGATAACAGTGATACTGACCTAATACACTCACCTCCCAGTCTGTTAAACAACGATAGTGACTCACTGCGCACTCCTCCCTGTCTGTTACCCAGTGAGACTGACTCACTGCACACTCCTCCCAGTCTGTTACACAGTGAGACTGACTCACTGCACACTCCTCCCAGTGTTACACAGTGACACTGACTCACTGCACACTCCTCCCAGTCTGTTACAGTGATACTGACTCACTGCACTCTCTTCCCAGTCTGTTACACAGTGATACTGACTCACTGCACACTCCTCCCAGTCTGTTACACAGTGATACTGATTCACTGCACACTCCTCCCAGTCTGTTACACAGTGATACTGACCCACTACACACTCCTCCCATTCCGTTACACAGTGATACTGACTCATTACAAACTCCTCCAAGTCTCACGTTGATACTGACTCACCCCACATTCCTCCCAGTCTGTTACACAGTGAGACTGACTCACTGCACACTCCTCCCTGTCTGTTACACATTGATACTGACTCACTGTACACTCTTCCCAGTCTGTTACACGGTGAGACTGACTCACTGTACACTCTTCCCAGTCTGTTACACAGTGACACTGACTCACTGTACACTCCTCCCAATCTGTTACACAGTGAGACTGACTCACTGTACACGCCTCTCAGTCTGTTACACAGTGAGACTGACACACTGCACACTCCTCCCAGTGTTACACAGTGACACTGGCTCACTGCACACTCCTCCCAGTCTGTTACACAGTGACACTGACTCACTGTACAGTCCTCCCAGTCTGTTACACAGTGATACTGGCTCACTGCACACTCCTTCCGATCTTTACACAGTGATACTGACTCACTGCACACTCCTCCCAGTCTGTTACACAGTGATACTGACTCACTGCACACTCCTCCCAGTCTGTTACACAGTGAGACTGACTCGTCGTATACTTGTCCCGTCTCTATTTTGAAAATACTAGATTTCCTCTTCCACAACTCGTTTTATATCATTTCTTGCTCTCTATGCACTGAACCTTTACTCTAGCAGGCATAGGTTTAGGGTGAGAGGGGAAAGATATAAAAGAGACCTAAGGGGCAACATTTCAGACAGAGGATGGTATGTGCGTGGAATGAGCAGCCAGGGGATGTGGTGGAGGCTGGTACAATTGCAACATTTAAGAGGCATTTGGATGTGTATATGAATAGAAAGGGTTTGGAGGGATATGGGCAGGTGAGACTAGATTGGGTTGGGATATCTGGATGGACTGAAGGGTCTGTTTTCATGCTGTACATCTCTATGACTCTAAATGTGGAGAAACCACTTTTGCTGGTGTGGGATGAAAGATTAGATTATGGCCTCATGGTGTTGTTGCTGAAGTCTTGATCCAGAGACCCAGGTAATGTTCTGGGGTTCCAGGTTTAAATCCCACAATAGCAGATGGTGCAATATGAATTTAACATTTAAAAAAGATACCTGGAATGACAAATCTACTGATGATCTTGAATTGATAATCGTTAAAACCCATCTGGTTCAGACCAGGAAGGAAATCTGCCATTCTTACCTGGTCTGGCCTACATGTGTCACCAGACCCACACCAGTGTGGTTAACTCTTAACTGCCCTCTGGGCAATAAACACTGGCTTAGTCAGTGATGCCCTCATCCCACAAATGAATAGAAAAAATGAAAATTAAATGTTGGCTTGGAACTCAAAATAACTTGTTTGTTCTTCTTTGAATAATGTCATGGGATCCTGAAAATCTAACTGAGCAGACAGACAGAGCTTTCTCCCAAAGCTGCCTAAGACTCTGAAACATTCTTTCATATCTGCCCAATGTGTCAACCTTTGCTTAGACTCTGCAGTGCGCTCTTGAACTTATAGCTCAATAACTCAGAAGTAAGAAACCTGCCACTCAGACAATCTTTCTATCATGTAACTCCCGGAAAGTTTAAATTCTCTGGTGCAATGAACATCTGCAGAGGGAAACACCCAACAAAGTGATTTGGCTTCAATCCTGTGAAAATCACTTTCCAATCACACAGCTGTGGATTTTTATTTTTTTCCACACCAGTTATCCCTTATTGCTTTTTCAGGGATCTGATAATTTTCTCCTGAGTTACAAACTTTTTTTTTAACCGAGACCTCGCTCCAATCCAGGTGCTGGGCTGCTGAAACACATTTTGTGACAGGCTTTCACAGCCACAGAGGGACTTTCATCTTATCACGCTGCAGAAGATTTGAACTCAGGTCCCAGATGAGAGAGCACAATGTTCTAAGCCAGTGCTCCTCTTTGTAAAATCAATCCAGTCATTAATTTGCAGTAGATTGATAGCAGTGTATCACAAGGTCAATTGAACACCTTACAGAATTGGAGAGATTTCTTTTGGATCTGTGCACCACCAAGATTAGAAATCTGTTTTAAACTGTCTGTTTGTATTGTTGTTTAAAGTACAATATGATTTATAGAAGTCCTACAGTGTGAAATCAGGCCATTCAGCCCACTGAGTCCATACTGAGCCTCTGAAGAGCATCCCACCCAAACCCACCCCCTTGTCCTATATTTCCTATGTTTAATCCACCTAGCCTACACATCCCTGGAAACTATGGTGAATTTAGCATAGGCAATCCACCTAACATACACATCTTTGGACTGTGCAAGGAAATTCGCGTACCCAGAGGAAAACTGCACAGACACAGCGAGAATGTGCAAACTCCACACAGACTTGTCACCTGAGGCTGGAATCGAACCCAAGTCCCTGGCGCTGAGGCAGCAGTGCTAACCACTGAGCCACCATGCCATAATTAAAGAGTTTTGCACACTGCTTTTCTTTTGGTCCACAATGTTTCATGAAATAATATTGTCAGATGTCACTGTGCATCTTGTGGTTTCAGAAGTGTCCAACTTTGCGCAGAGTAAGAGGTAAGGACCCAGGTGTAAATTACTTCATTACTAAGTGACCGTGTTTAATTCACTGCCACATCTCTTCTGAAATTACTTACTATTGGCCCTTGGCTTTATTCCAGATATTGAAATAGCATGGAACACATAGATAGTGTTTCATCAATGTTAAGTACCTATAATCAATTCACACACAGATACATATGTGTACACTACTCACAATTTTCCATTTCCTATGTTTTTAATTCCACTATTGCTGGCTTTGTGCCACCAACTGGCAAGGTCCAAAGCTCTGGAACACTCTCCCTCATCCTTTCTGCCTTTCCTTCCTCTTCTAAACTTTAATACCTTTCACATCTTTGAGCAAACATTTACTCATCTGTCAGAATATTTCCTTGTGTGGCTTTGGCATCTAGCAATAACTCTTTGTGAAGCAACTTGGAATGCTATTCTCAAAGGCACTATATAAATGCATCAAGGAGTGGGGGTATCCATTGCAATACACTTTAAAAACCTCACTCAGACCTCCTACGCATAGTTGCCCTCCAGTGGTGTTCATTGGAATGTGACTACTATGTCAGAGTTGGGTTATACAGAAATTGGGCTTCAAGGTGATGTTACACTCTATGTCTGTTGGCATTCTCTGTCAAGGTATCAGATGCTGTTTTTATAGATGGGTCACTAGCTGAGTAAGTTTTACTATTCACACTGCCTGATCTAATCAAAATATCGCATTATGTGAACTGCATACCTACTAAGTGGTGAAATACTGTGCTGACACATTCTATGAATTAGTCATGCAAACAATAAAGGAAAGGTCAGACACCGGTTCTCTGCAGCCTCAAAACCTTTTTAACGGACCTTTCTTTTGTGATTATAGTCGAGATGGTTCATTTTCACATCCCCGGTGGCTTGAAATTGTAAAGACTTGACTGTAAGCCAATACAGATCAGGAAAAGGTCAAATTTGATCCCTGGTTCTATGTCAATTTAGTCAGTCTCAATAAGCAGCAAAAGAAAGACTTGGCCTCCATTTTCTTTGAAAGGAAAATTAACCAGCAATCCCAGTCTAGAGTTTGACAGAAGTCACTCATAGGATGTGAGCATCACAGGGCAGGCCAGCGTTCATTACCCTGGCAAAAATTAAGAGTCAACCATCTTGTTGTGGGTGTGGAGTCACATGTAGGCCAGACCAGATAAGGATGGCAGGTTTCCTTTCCTGAAGGATCTTTGTGAAGCAGACCTGTTTTTACTAATGATTTGGAGGTGCCAGTGTTGGACTAGGGTGGACAACGTTACAAAATCGCACAACACTAGGTTATAGTCCATCAGGTTTATTTGGAAGCACTAGCTTTCGGAATGCTGCTCCTTCATCAGGTGGTTGTCAACCACTTTATGAAGGAGCAGCGCTCTGAAAGCTAGTGCCTCCAAATAAACGTGTTGGACTATAACCCGGTGTTGTGTGATTTCTAACACTGTTTTTATAACAATTGACAGTGATTACATGATCAGCATTTATTCAAGATACGGTGAATGGCAGTTGTCTTTTCCCTACAGTGGGGAATTTCAAAACTAGGGGGCATATTTATAAGATGGGAGGCGAAAGGTTTAAAAAAGACATGATGGGCAATATTTTTTGCACATAGATTGGTTCAAGTATAGAATGAATTTCCAGAGGAACTGGTGGATGCAGATACAGTTACAACATTTAAAAGACATATAGACAAGTACACGAACAAGAAATATTTGGAAGAATATTAGCCAAGCACAGGCATGTGGGACTGGTTAGTTTCAGAACATGGTCAGCATGGACTGGTTAGACCAAAGGGACTATTTCTGTACTGTATGACTCAGTAAAATTTCTATTGGATAATAAATGTCATGAATTTTAGCTCACGTCACCAGAATAAGAGTCTGAAACTTTGGATTATTAGCCCAGTCACATTGTCTATGTCACCACTTCCCTTGATGCTTGACTGGAAGAGTGTAGACATGGATATCAAATAAAGAGAGGTTCGGCATGGGCTGTAAAAATGCCGAATCAATCAACTTTGTACACAATTGTTGACAAGAACAGACACACAAGTAATGGTCATTTGGATGAGGTAAGGAAAGGGTGAACTTTGCAACACCTTTTGACGATCTGAATGAAGAAATCAACATCCCTCAGGAAGACGGGAGGAAATTGGAGGAAGGGAAATTTTATAACACACTGTCTTTACATTGAGGGTGGGCTCAGGCAGAAATAACAAAAGCAGTAACCTGGCATGACCTCTTTATGATGCACGAAGGTAATGACCTTTTATGCCTTGCATTGGACTGTGAAGGCATTAGCATTAAATAACAGCAGTATTTGAGCTTTTTGCCTCCAATTTGAAATTGTTTATTTCCAGGATTACAGCTTTCTGTTTGCCTAGAATTTCCTGACTTTAGAAAGGTCGCATTACTTTGATTGCTGAGTTATAACATTGGAAGCATGAAGAACATTCTATCGGAGATAAACGAGAGTCGGATTTTAGAAGCTGTGAAAAATAATTCAGCTCAAATAATTCAAGTCCACTCTGAGTGGAGAGGACCTGAGGCTTGGTAACACAGGTAGTGGCGGCTTCAAATTCAGCTTTATAAAGAAGCTGGGTCAAATCTTAATTGGTTTCATAAAAAATAGTGTCACCTATTATTAAGTCTGAAGTCACAAGGACAGTGAGCTCAATGCCATGTTTGTGGGTGGGGAGAAACACAACCACATGCTTTTTCCAGTACACATCCCCATGATCAAATAGTCTTCCTGAATATACATGGTCCAGATTAGATTAGATTCCCTACAGTGTGGAAACAAGCCCTTCGGCCCGATCAGTCCACACCGACCCTCCAAAGAGTAACCCACCCACTCCCATTTCCCTCTGACTAATGCACCTAACGCTATGAGCAATTTAGCATGGCCAATTCACCTGACCTGCACATCTTTGGACTGTGGAAGGAAACTGGAGCACCCGGAGGAAACCCACGCAGACACGGGGAGAATGTGCAAACTCCACACAGTCACCCGAAGTTGGAATTGACCCTGGCACCAGTGCTAACTGCTGGGCCACCATGCCGTGCGTCTAGACACACATCTGAAGAATGGCCACTTTCCTGGGACGGATATTTTATCAAGAGGATTGGAGAAATAAAGCTTTGCAAATAAAAGCTGAGTGTTGGCCAAGACCAGTGTCATACAATCCTTTAGCCACTTACAAATGTAATAAAACATCAATTTAGTTGAAAATGATTATATTTCCGATTAGCTAGTGGATGGTAAAGAGGTCATGTGATGTATTGAGTAGTGCTTTCTGAAGCAGAACTCCAGGTTCGAGTCCCACCCCAGGACCTGGCAGCTAAGAAAGATGTGTTGCTAATGTGGCCAGATAGGTTGAGTATTGGCTTATAAATCCTTCTGATACACCTACGGCAGTCAATAAGATTGGAGAGTCTGCCAGGTTTGATGCACAGAGTAGCGTTGCTGAAGCTATAGCCTCTGGGTATAGACTGGTGGTCTGTTCCAGTAAATGTATCAACTACAGAAACAGACAGAAACACATGATTTGCCTGCCTCATGCACCACTATGTGCGCGATTGGAAAAAAACAACTAAGTTACGGGAGGGGCCAGTGACCATGTGGTCTCATATTTAATGGTGTATGCATGTAAACTTTAATTTGTTTTGTCCTTTTTTGGATAAAGTTTTAACACAGAGAACCAGAACACATGTATGTGAAGATTCTGTCAATCATTTGAGCATTTCTTGATAGTGAATGGTGGTGGTGGTGGGTATTTGTTAAGAAGCATACTGTACTTTGCTCATATTGAGTGAGAGTGAAGGAAGCACCTTCTACCAAAATTAATTAATGCAGCAAAAATGCTTGAGTGAATTTAAACAGAGATTGCTGTCAGTTTCACTGGATTTAATAAAATTCTACTGAAGTTCCCAAAGCCTGAGAGTGCAGCAGCGTGCGACACAGATGCAAGACACAAGGCAGCAGACGAGTACAGAGTGTAAGAGGCTCAGTCACAGTGACAATCCGAGGTACGCCTGTCCATGGTATTCACATACATTTGCCTTGAGTTTATGAATGGATCTTGTTTATAGAAATGTGCCAATGAGGAAACTTTTGACAGCAATGTGCGTCTTTCACCACATCCTGACATTTGACAATCTCACAAGCCAGACACTTTCTCTAACTCTGTGAAGATCACTCACACAAACCCAGCAATTCAAGAAGAAACTTTATTAAATCTGATTTGAAATGTATGTTGAACTACCAAGGAGGGTGCAAAACCTAAAAGCCTAGAATAGGAACTTGAAAATCCATGAAATTCATCAAAATCTGAAAGAGAAGAATGTTAATTTATTTTGGTTAATGATTCACATTAAATGTCAATGCCAACCTTCCCTTTGCTGTCAGCCCAGTGCTCACTAACTCATACATTTCCCTGTTCAGAGGCATTTCAATATTTTAGGTTCTCATTCTGATGATCAAAATCCTTTAGCGTTTCACTTTTACCAATCCTTCTAAACTGCTCCAGACCTACAACACTCTGAGAATGATGTTTTGCCACTTCTGCATTCCCCCAATTTCAGCGTCCCACGAAAGCAATATGCTGTCAGTCATCTAGCATCAAAACCCCGGAGCCTTTTCACTAAGATTTTCTGCCTCTCTCTACTCCTTGAAGTTACTCCTTAAAATCAATTCACTTTTACTCACCACATTTCCAGTTCCTGTTATGCAGGTGTTTCCATTATTGATATGGCACTGCATTTAAAAGATTATGAAAATTGTTCATTTGATGTACTGTTAGGTAAAGATTGTTTTTCTAACAGGTACTAAGAGGAATATTTGGACATTTTCTTTAAAAATACACCAGAAGTCACAAATTGTAAGTAAATTGGCTGGAGTGAAAGCCACTTGTCTGAATTTATGGCTTTCAGGAGCTGTGGTTGTTTGATGTTCTTTGCAATTTAGGTGTTGTGTTGCTAAGGAAGAAGAGATCACAGAATTGTTATGATGCAGTGGAAGGCTATTCAGCCCATCATGTTGTTGCCAGCTCTCTGAGCAATTTGGCTGAGTGCTAATCTCCTGCCTTTTCCAATGATCATGCACATCGTTTCAATTTTAATCACCATCCTGTCTCTTCATGTACTTTTGTACCAAAGTGTATCACTTCACACTTTACCACATTGAACTCCATCTGCCCATTCCACTAACCTGTCAATGTCCTTTGAAGTTCTACCCTGTCCTCAAGAAGTAACAATTATTTGTCCAAAGTATTTTCTTAAAGTTAATCTCTAGACAAACACTTCCATTTTTTTTCTTGAACTGCTGTGTGTGTCTGTGTGTACATATGTTAGATTATTTCGAAAGGCTAATGTTTGGGTTTTCATATTGCTATGTGTGTTAATCAGTTAAAAATCACGTAACACTAGGTTATAGTCCAACAGGTTTAATTGGAAGCACACTAGCTTTCAAAGTGCTGCTCCATCATCACACAAACACCTGATGAAGGAGCAGCGCTCTGAAAGCTAGTGCTTCCAATTAAACCTGTTGGACTATAACCTAGTGTTACGTGATTTTTAACATTGTACACCCCAGTTCAACACCGGCATCTCCAAATCATGTGGGTTGATCAGCTTTGCATTTTTGTTCAATAAACCTTGTTACAATAATACAATATATTTTGGTTTGCTAAGGAAACCTGGCTAATGGATTTTTAAAATTTGTATTCTGAAATTGAAATAAATAAAGCATACAATTGACTATACCAGTAATACATTTACATATATGTTGTGGCAGTGGAATAGTGGAAACGAGATAATGACAGAGTATTCCTCCAACTTGAGACATAACACTCCTCCTTTGGTCTTATGTCAGTTTGGAATGTTTTATGACCCAAACAATGTTATTTTGAAGTAAGATCTTGTTACTGAGTTGTAAATGATACACAAACCTGTATTCTAAGTTGGTGGTGGACTAGGACATTTCTTCCTCATTTCTCTCTCTTTTTTTCCTTTCTCTCTTTCACTCCCGGCCTCAGCGCGGACGCAGGGAGGAGCCCATGGCAGTGTCTTGGCTTGATCTTCCAGCTTGGTGTGGTGGTATCTCGGCGTGTGATTGGGTCCTGCCTGGGCATGTTCCTGAGGCACCAGGAGGAGATTGGGGAGGGAGCAGCTTCAGCAGCAGCCGCAGCAATGCCATTGCGGCACAGCACGGGATGAGTGAGCGGTGAAGGAGCTCCCCCGGTATCTGTGACGGTGGTGTCGTTAACAGGAGGCTGAGGGTCTCCTGGAGAGCAAGTTCAGGGGAGGACTCATCAAAGTTTGCTGAACTCTTAACTTTATTCTTCTAGTTAACATTAAGAAGGGCTTTAAAGTTAACTAATGCCTTATTTCTTTATTTTTCTACTTGTTCTATACAGGAAATGCTTAACGTTTTAATTCTGTTTCCTTTACTACTTTGTACGTAAGTTTTTGAACCTAGGTACCTTTGTATCGAAGATGGCACTGTGTGTGGTGACATTATACACTTTCACTGTACTCCTGTACTTGAGTTCATGTGACAATAAAAATCTAAATCTGAACATCTTATCTGTAGATAAGGATACTTGAATATAATTAGACATACGTTCACAAGTTTTCCGAGATTGAAAAATGTATAAATGTTGTGACACAGTTATATAAGAAATAACCTGATTGTAAAACACAACTTACTAGTGTCCAAACAAGATAAATCCTTTGAAATACAGCCCCTTTATTGTAGCAGAGTTAAACATAAAACTGGTTTTCATACGGCAAGGTCTTACAACAGTCAATGAATGTTTGCTGGTGTTGGGTTGTGTGAGAAAGTTGATCAAGCACAAAATAACATGCTGCTCCTTAATAATGTACTGGGATCTTGAACATCGACCTGAGCAAGTCATTCATTAATCCATCCGAGAAATGAAACCTTTGACCATGCAGCACGGCCTTAATCCCATACCATTTTGGTGTTAGTTAATGATGACACAAGGTAACAGTATCTGGTTTTCTTCAAACAATGTCATGGAATCTTTTCTGTTCACCTGAGAAGACCAATGGACCTCATTTTATATCAGATCCATTAATGAGTCTTCCAGGTGAGACACTAAACACGAGGTCCCACCCATCCTCTCTTTCAGTCAGATGTAAAAGATTCCACATGTCGCTATTTCAACAAAATCCAGGGAAATTATCCTGGTGTCTAGGCCTATATCTATCCACAATCAACATCAGGAAAACAGATTATCTGGTC
Source organism: Hemiscyllium ocellatum (assembly GCF_020745735.1). Taxonomy (NCBI): domain Eukaryota; kingdom Metazoa; phylum Chordata; class Chondrichthyes; order Orectolobiformes; family Hemiscylliidae; genus Hemiscyllium; species Hemiscyllium ocellatum. The sequence goes on along the minus strand of NC_083428.1, from coordinate 10,340,118 downwards.
ATTGTCATATTACCGCTTGCATAGTTAAGGTTTAGAACCCTGACTCAGCAAAAACTGAGAATAGAATCTGGACATGCCCATTATACAGCCTCGAACCTGCCTGGGCAGCATGGTTAACCTGTGACCTCCGGGAGATCAGAGGTGTCAATGTCATCTACAAACTTGCGCAGGAAATTGAAGGTCAGACAAAAAGGTTCCAAATTCCTTTGAATCTTTTCCCATTATTTCTGAACAAAGCAGAACCCATAATATATAAAATGGGAACAAGAATATGCCATTAGGCCCATCACCCTGCTCTGCTATTCAATATGAACATGGCTGATCATCCAACTCACTATTGTTAGCCGTAGGTAATTATACTAGAAGGAGTTGGCCCAAGCGGACTGGGCAAAACTACTAAAGGGCAGGACAATTGAAGAGCAGTAGCAAATGCTTAGGGAGATACTAAATACTTGATCCAGAGGCTCACTGATGATGTTACCTAGTATGGCGACAAAACATCTGAAACCGAACCTTCCAGCTCAGCGAGCAAACCTACATCCAAAACCTCAACCTGAGCTTCAAATCTTCTTAGATACTAAATGCCTCTCAATTAATGTATTCTACTGAGAGCAAGAGGAATTTGTAAAAGAAAAATGAAGAATCATCCTTGGCTTAACAAGGAAGTCAAGGATAACATAAATGTAAAAATTAGGACATATCTTACCACAAAAGTTACTGGTACTCTGGAGGATTGGGTAAACTTTAAAGGGTGGCAAAGGATTTCAAAAAACAAAATCAAAAGTGCTAAGATGAACTATAAAAGGAAACTAACAGAAAACATGAGTATTGATACCAAAAGCTTCTTGAGGTATATAAAAAGGTTGAGAATAGTGAAAGTAAATATTGGCTCGTTGGAGGACAAAAATGATGAGGTAGAAAACTCAGAAATGGCGCAGACATGAAACTAATATTTTGTCTCTGTTTTCACTGTGGAAAATAATAACTTCTTCCTAAAAATGCAATTACTTTAGAGGAACTTGTGAAATTACTACAACTAGGGTGAAGGTATTAAGTAAACTGATGGGATTAAAGGCAGATAAGTCCCCGGGGCCTGATGGCCTGCACCCTAGGATATTAAAGTAGATGGCAGCAGAGATAGTGGATGCATTAGTTATGATTTTCCAAAACCTCCTGGATTTTGGAAAGTAATGGATTAGAAACATGCTAGTGTGATACCCTTATTCAAAAAGGAGATAGGCAACAAGTGGAAAATTGTAGACCAGTTAGTTTGATCCCTGTGGTGGAGATGTTGCTGGAGTCAATCATAAAGGAGGAAGTAACTGAACACTTGGAAAAACAAAAGTCAATTCACCAGTGTCAGCACAGCTCCATGAAAGGCAAGTCATGTTTGACAAACCTGCTGGAGTTCTTTGAGGATGTAACTAGCGAGGTGGATAATGGGGATCCAGTGGATATAGAAGACTTCCAGAAGGCATTTTGACAAGGTGCCACATAAAAGACGAATCCACAAGGTTACGTCCCAGGGGGTTATTGGCTTGGATAGAGGATTGGCTGACTGACAGAAAGCAGACTGTTGAGATAAATGGCTCCTTAACTGGATGGTGAACTCTAACTAACGGGGAGCCACAGGGTTCAGTTCTCAGGTTTCAACTATTTACAATCTTTAAAAGTGATCTACAGGATAGGACAGAGGAAATAGGTGGGAAAGCCGGCTGGGGTGAGTGGGTAAAGAGTTTACAGATGGATATTGACAGGCTCGGAGAATGAGCGAGAATCTGGCAGATGGAGTTTAATGTGGATAAGTGTGAAGCTGTCCATGTTGGTTGGAAATTATTTAAAAGGGAATATTATTATTTAAATAGGAAACAAATTCAAAGTGTGTCAGTGCAGTGGGATCTGGGCATCCTTGTGCATGAATAGCAGGAAGTGGGATGCAGGTACAGCATACAGTAAGAAAGGCAAATGGAATCCCAGCATTTATTACAAAAGGACTGGACTATAAAACTAAAGAAATTTCATTATGATTATATAAGGCATCAGTGATAGTACATCTGAAATATTGTATCCAAGTTTTGGTCTCTACTTGAGGATGGATGTGGTGGCACTGGAGGCAGTTCAGAGAAGGTTCAGCAGATTGATTCCAGGGATAAAAAGCTGTTGTATGAAGAGTGGTTGAATAGCCTGGGCTGGTACTCACTGGAGTTCAGAATAATGAGGGGGGATCTAATTGAGACATATGCAATGCTAAACAGGATGGATAACATGAACGTTGAAGAGATGTTCCCCCTTGTGGGACAGTCTGTAACAATAGGACATAGGCATAGAGTGAGAGAGGTAGGTTCAAAACTGAGTTGAAGACAAACTACTTCTCTCAAAAGATTGTGTATCTGTGGAACTTACTACAGCAGAGGCAGCATCAATCAACAGATTCAAGGACGAAATAGATACATTCCTGATAAAAGCAGGGTAAAGGGCTATGAAGAGCAGGCAGGGAAGTGGAGTTGAGATCAGGATGAGATCAACCATGATCACGTTAAATGGCAGAGCAGGCTCAAAGGGCTCAATTGCCTTTCTCTGCTCCTAATTCCTACGTTCCTATGTACTTTGTTCCCCTTTCTCCTCATACCCCATTTAACATTATTAATTGAATGGAACACCTTCCTGCAAACACTCGATGTTTTGGCCTCACCCATTTTCTGTGGCCATGGTAAGACTTGAATTCATACCCGAAGAACATAAGGCCGGGGCTCTGGATTACAACTTGGAGATACTGAGGACTGCAGATGCTGAAAGGTCAGAGTCGATAAAGTATGGAGCTGGAAAAAGCACAGCAGGGTCAAGCAACATCAGAGGAGCAGGGGAGTTGATATTTCAGGTTGGAACTTTTCATCAGAGTCCTGCTTGGCCTGCTATGCTTTTTCCAGCTCCACACTTTATCGGCTCTGGATTATAAATTAATTGACAATACCACTATATCATGACTGACGCCAGATCAATAAGTGGAGTGTATACTGGATACAATATATAATACTGCTTAACTTTATAAGCTTCTTATGTTTTTAGTTTTCCCAATTCCCTGATCCCGAAAAATCACATAACACCAGGTTATAGTCCAACAGGTTTATTTGGAAGCACTAGCTTTCAAAGAAGAAGCAGTGTTCTGAAAGTTAGATAAATCAAAGGTGTTGCATTTTATTAAGGTAAACCAAAACAGAACTTATACACTTCATGGTAGGACCCTGGGGTGTGTTGCCTAACAAAGAGATCCAGGGGTGCGGGTGCATAGTTCCTTGAAACTGGAGTCACAGGTAGACAGACTAGTGAAGAAGATGTTTGGCACATTTAACTTCGTTGGTCAGAACATTGAGCACACGTCATGTCGTGACTGGACAGGACATTCATGAGGCCACTTTGAGAATATTCTTCTAAATATTAATAAATTAATGAATGTGTATAAATAAAGAGCCAACTGGACCAGCATGACTCTTTAGTTGCCTCCCTCAACTTGCACATTGAAGGGTAACTCCTGGCTGGCATTTGACCAGGTGCATGGTTGAGTTTTAAAAAAAGGTCCTGAGTATCCCAGGAGGTAACAGAGGTGGCGAGTACTATCATCCGTTGGTGAAAAAGGATGTAGGAGGAGTGGGCCATCGTAGAGGCATGCTACATTGGTAATTACATAAATTTCAGAGAATAGCACAAATCTTGCTCAGGCTCATGGGGTTAAATCTTCAGTGAAATTTGCCAAAATTGAGACTTTATCCATTTCTGGTAGAATCCTGCCCAGCAGTTCCTTACTGGTTTATGTAGGAGAACACATTTCGAATAAATCATTTCTTAAAACATGAATGTTACATAAATTTTCACTTTGATGCACTGAAACATTTTAGTCTGTAAATAGAAACTGAAAGCTGCCTGACAGAATCAGCCACGAATAAAATGCGGGCGTGCGAGGGTTAAACAGCTCAATCAACATGAACTCTGATTTCTTTCTAAGTGTGTCAAGAGAAGGGCTTCAGGCCACAGTTTCAGCATCTATCAGACAGAATGATCTATTTAAAATCTTTCACAGCTGATAGCTCTGAAGAGCCATCCCTGTGTGGGAACCTGGCCCACTGGAGATAAGAAATTAATGTGGCTAGGATTTTAACCTAGGCATAACGGCCTGTCACAATCAGTCACTGTGCTTGCAAGACAGCTCTGAGTCAACCAGATGTGAAAATACTTTGACCTGATTGCTACATCTGATCAATACTGCGAACTACGCTTTGATACCTCCATGTTACACAGCCGTCATTCAAGGAGGAAAGAATTTGAATTTACAGCATGCCTTATCACATCTCTTGGAAGTTTTCCAAATCGTCTCTTGCTTCTTTTTTTGCATTGCAATCACTGCTGTTAAGCAAGGCAACCAGTCTTTGTATTGGAATCTTCCTCGAGCAATATTGAGATGATTGATTAATCAGCAGCTTTGACAACAGAGAGGGGACTTGAGAGCAGGGTGGTTGCCATGATGCTGAGAAGCCCCTGTTCCCCTCACTCCTTCCCCTACCCACCCCCCGCAATGATTATTGAGCAGCACCATGTGTACCATGTGTGCAACGGGCAATGCAATGCACCCAGGGTGAGGGTGAGTGAGGAGAGAGCCAAATTATTTTTTTGTCCTAGCGTGCTTCTCTTTTGCATACACAGCCTCTCCACTGACAGCTCTGGAGGGTGGCTAATCTGGTGCCATTATTTACGAAAGGTGGCAAAGAAAAGCCAGGGAACTATAGACCGGTGGTGGATCAGTGTTGGGTAAATCCGAATAACTTCTGAGGAGTCTTTGTCCTTATGGGTTCCTTATGGCACCAGGTTGATGCTTCAGGACTCATGAAGACACAGGAGCAGAAGTAGGCCATTCAGCCCATCAGGGTAAAAACAATGACTGCAGATGCTGGAAACCAGATTCTGGATCAGTGGTGCTGGAAGAGCACAGCAGTTCAGGCAGCATCCAATGAGCAGCGAAATCGACGTTTCGGGCAAAAGCCCTTCATCAGGAATAAAGGCAGAGTCTTTTATTCCTGATGAAAGACTTTTGCCCAAAACGTCAATTTCGCTGCTCATTGGATGCTGCCTGAACTGCTGTGCTCTTCCAGCACCACTGATCCAGATCCATTCAGCCCATCAGGTCTATTCCACCATTCAATAAGACCATGGCTGATTGGATAATCCTCACTCCATTTTTCCTGCTTTATCCCCACAACCCTTGATTCTCTTCTGATCAGCCTTGAATATCCTTAACGATCTAAGCTCAACAGCCCTCTGCTGTAAAGAATTCAACAAATTCACTATCCTCTGAGAAATTTCTCACCTCTGTCTTAAATGTTTTAATATCTGAGATTATGTTCTCTGTTCTTAGACACACTCAAAAAGGAAAATAACCTCTCTGCTTCTACCCTGTCAAGCGCCGTAAAACATCTTGCTTGTTTCAATAAGGTCTACTCAACATCTCCTCATAAGAAAATCCATTCATACCAAGAGACAACTTAGTGAATGGACTTCCCCCCACCCTATAGAGAAGTGGACCCAAACTGTTTGTAATATTCCAAATGTGGCCTAACTAGTGCCTTGTATAGTTTTACAAAGCATCCCTACTTTGATATATCAAAGGACAACCAATGACTGAGATCGGAAAGAAAAATAGGGCTAGAGGAGCTGGTTCAGAAAGCAGAGTTAACATTTCAAGTCCAATGACCTTCCACCCAAACTTACAGGTGGCATGGTGGCTCAGTGCTGCCTCACAGCACCAGGGACCTGGGTTCAATTCAGGCCTCAGGTGACTGTCTGTGTAGAGTTTGCACATGCACCCTGTGTCAGCACGGGCTTCCTCCAGGTGCTCTGGTTTCCTCCCACAGGTTAGGTGACTTGGTCATGCTAAATTGCCCATAGTTTTCAGGGATGTGTAGGTTAGATGCATTAGTCAGGGGAAATGTAATAGGGAAGGGGAATAGACTTGAGTTGGGTACTTTTCAGAGGGTCGGTGTGGACTTGTTGGGCCAAATGGCCTGTCTCCACACAGTAGGAAATCTATGATTCAAGCTCCCTACTTTTATACTTAATTCTATTTGAGGTAAAGGCCAATATTCCATTTGTTTTCCATATTATCTATTGAACTTGGACACTAGTTTTTGTCATTTATGTACCAAGATTCCCAAATCTCTTTATGCTGCAGCTTTCTGTAGTCTTTCCCCATTTATATAATATTCAGTCCTTTTAGTCTTTCTGCTAAGTATTCATGCTGCCTTTAGTAGTATAGAACTTTACAAGACAGATTTTGTCAAAGGTTTTTTCATCAGGACAATTTGCAAGAATACCAAGTCAAACTTTATACTACATTTGAGGAGAACCTCAGAAGACGTTCAGCCACTAGACAAACAGGCATACCCTAGCCTGGAGACCCATCCTAACACTCATGAACTAAACTCCCCGAAGTGGACAAACACTCTGCTATCTTGTGGATACATTAGGGAATTTGAAAGCTAAGGGAGTAAGCACTGACCAAAAATCTGGAGCAAAACCCAAAGGTGGACTGATGTTTAAGTGTGTCATTTCTCTGGCAACCCTTGTGACCAAACGAATGCTAAACCCAGAACTCTGCTTTCCTCTGGATTCAGCTGAGACCGTGATGATTGGGAAGCCCAGGGTCTCCATGAATTCTGCCCAAGCTTTCACCCGAGAGAGGTCACTCCAGCATTGCTATGGAGCATTAAGACATCACAAGAGACAGTAGTTAAGAGTAATGAGCTCAAATTGATTAGGATAGCGAATAGATACTACTATTGGCTGTTCACAATAGTGGCATGGACCATTACATTCCATTGGTCGCCACCAGCTATTCTCAAGTTGACAAAAAGGAAGAAGATGCTAGGCTTTATTGATCAAGCGGGGACAATAGGGCCCTATGCCTAGTTCTGATAGATAAGATTACTTACAGCGTGGAAACAGGCCCTTCAGCCCAACAAGTCTGCACCAACCCTCCGAACAGCAACCCACCCAGACCCCTACATTTACCCCTTCACCTAACACTAGGGGCAATTCATCTAACCTGCACATTTTTGGAGTGTGGGAGGAAACCAGAGCACCCGGAGGAAACCCACACAGACACGGGGAGGATGTGCAAACTCCACACAGACAGTTGCCTGAGGCGGGAATTGAACCCTGGTGTCTGGTGCTGTGAGGCAGCAGTGCTAACCACTGTGCCACTGTGCTGCCCATAATAGATACATTCCGGATGATAAACGATATGCAGAATGGTTGAGTTTGATCTGGAAAGAGTCAGTTGGAAGCAGCCATTTGGCTCATCGAGTCCACATTGACTATTCCCATCCCCTACCTACCTCTGTAACCCTGCATTCCCCACAGTCAATCCACCTAACCTGCACTTCCCTGGACACTATGGGCAATTTAGCACAGCCAATCCACCTAACTTCTACATCTTTGGACTGTGGGAGGAAACCATGCAGACACAGGGGGAGAAAGTACAAACTGCACACAGTCACCCAAGGCTGGAATTGAATCCGGGTCCCTGGTGCTGTGAGGTAGCAGTGCTGCCTTTCGCAGTACAGAACTGCTCAAGGCATATTTTATGAAAGCTTTTTGTCTTGCATTCATCAGGACAATTTGCAAGAGTACCAAGTCAAGGGGAAAAGCAAACTTTATACGGCATTTGAGGAGAGTTTGAACTGATTGGCAAGTAAAGTCTGCTTGCGAGAGGTGTTCCCATGAAGAATGCACCTATTTGTGGACTTTGACAGTTACCTAATTTGCCACAGGCAAAGTTGCACTCGTTGATACTGTACTGCCTGAACTTATCATTCACAGGGAACCTACAGCATCTCTGCAGCATTGACATAACCCATTCTGAGTCTGCTGGAAGGAAAGGGCAGTGTCCCAGTCTGTGAGAGGTGCAAGGATTATGACCTTGTACAGGAACAAGGGTGACCATAGTGTTTACAGCAATTATTGAGGCATCTCCCTGCAGAGTATTGTGGGGAAAGCATTTACCTGTGTTTGTTCTTGTACAGTAGCTGGCTGACCTGATCTATCCTGAACCCCAGTCGGATTTTGGAATTCAAAGATCCACAATTAACGGGGTCTTCACAGCCCGGCTGCAATTAAAGGAATGCCATAAATGAAGGAGATCAGTTTATATTATTTTTAAAGGGCTTCTGTAGCATAGTGTAGGGTTCCTACCTCTGATCAGTAGGAGACCCAGGTTCAAGTACACAGATCTCTGAAAGTTGCCACCCAGGTAAATAGTGCTGTGAAGGCATATGGCATACTGGCATTTATTGGTAGAGGAATTGAGTTCCGGAGTCCTGAGGTCATGTTGCAGTTGTATAAGACTCTGGTGCGGCCGCATCTGGAGTATTGTGTGCAGTTTTGGTCGCCATACTATAGGAAGGATGTGGAGGCACTGGAATGGGTGCAGAGGAGGTTTACCAGGATGTTGCCTGGTATGGTAGGAAGATCGTATGAGGAAAGGCTGAGGCACTTGGGGCTGTTTTCATTGGAGAAAAGAAGGTTTAGGGGTGACTTGATAGAGGTGTACAAGATGATTAGGGGTTTAGATAGGATTGACCATGAGAACCTTTTTCCACGTATGGAGTCAGATATTACGAGGGGGCATAGCTTTAAATTAAGGGGTGGTAGGTATAGGACAGATGTTGGGGTAGATTCTTTACTCAGTGAGTCGTGAGTTCATGGAATGCCCTGCCAGTAGCAGTGGTGGACTCTCCCTCTTTATGGGCATTTAAACGGGCATTGGATAGGCATATGGAGGAAAGTGGGCTAGTGTAGGTTAGGTGGGCTTGGATCGGCGCAACATCGAGGGCCGAAGGGCCTGTACTGCGCTGTATTTTTCTATGTTCTATGTTCTAAGTCACACTTACTCCAGAGATGTGTCATGACGTCTGCGAACAGACTGATTAGTCTTGCCTTTCCTGACCTCAGCCAGTAACTTGACTCGATGAGCAAAGGCAGTCTGATTGAGCTGCTGGAGAAAGTTGGCTGCCCTCCGAAGATGCTCAATGTGATCTTCCCTTCCCATGACAACATGATGGCTAAGGTCAGCTATGATGAGGCAGCGTGTCAGCGCCCTTTGAGATCTGCAGTGGGCTCAAATACCTTTGTGTTCTGCCGCCTGAAATTCTCCGCCACGTCCTTCACTTTTGCTGCTGTCATGTGTTCACTTCAGTGCCAGAACTGACTGAAAGCTGTTCAGTTTTGCTCATCTGAGGTACGAGGCCGAGGTACATGAAGGCCTCAACAGAAAGTTGCTCTACACTGACAACACCGCAATGACATTCCGAACTTAAATTGGATGTAAAACACTTTGAGGAGACACTGAGGACAGCCTATATAAATGCAAATCACCCTCTGTTTTTGTTTGAGCGCTTCAATAGCAAACGAGCTACTGCAGGAACAAAAATTGAGGGACGTTTGGCGAAGTAAAGAGAAATAAAGATTTGCATTTATATAGCACCTTTCCTGACCGTTAGTCACCCCCAAAGCGCTTTACAGGCAGTGAAGTACTTTTAATCTGCATAAAACCCGAACGAACTGAGGACATTGTAAATCAGACACAAAAACAGACATTGCTGGAAAAGCTCAGCACGTCTGGCAGCATCTGGGGAGAGAAATCAGAATTAACTTTTCAGCTCCAGCGAGACAGTTCCTCAGAAGCAGTCACTATTTAAAGATTGGAAATTGGAAGAGGGGTTTATAATATTGCAGATAAGGACCGAAATTGCAATTTGGAGCAACAGACTTGAAGTTATTGCATTGTATCTGTGCGGATGTTTACACAACAGTGCAACTTTGTAACACATTCAACACATTGTCCTATTCAACTACTTTAGCATTCTAGAGAAACCTGGGGGTTTGACTTTATGTGGGATAATGAGGTTGTGAGAAATTGGATGCTGTCATTGTCTCGCATGGACTAGTGACTGTATTAACACAGTGCAGCAGTTTAAGGCGGACAGAAAAAAATGACATTTTATTTACAAAAGCAGTTTTGTTGGGCGTCGAACCGGCACCAATGCTCCACCTCAACTTCACCTCAATAATTCAGCTATAACTTTCACCTTAAAAACATCACATTTGCTACATTTAACTAGTCCCTGATGAATTTGACCAAAGGCCGGATAATTGTAGTATTCGGACAAGGGGCCCCCCACTTCAGCCTTCCCAAAGTCTCCCCTCCGGTTACCTCCCGTCTGGAACTAACAGTCCCTAATCCCCGTGCATTTACAGGAATTCATCCAAACCTCTGTTTCTGAGAAGCTGTCACGGTATGTGTTAGCTGCTAATCGCTTGCACGTTTCTGTCACTCACTTTCTGAGGCGCAGAGAGAAAAAAATAATCTTTTGATACCCTTAACTTCAGACAGTGTTGAGTCTGAGGGGGAAAAAAAACATTCCCTTAAAGGCCTCTGTTAGACTTCCCTCTTCACTCCTGCTCCAGAGATTTGAAGTAGCCACACCTATGCATTTAAACTGCAAACTGGTTGCTATGTTCCCTGACCTCTCCCCTACTCCGTGAAGCCATTGTTTTGTTTGGCTAAAATCTGCGTCTTAAGTGTTGGGTCCCGCAATGATGTTTGCCCAGTTGCCTTGACCAGACGGGGCCGTGGTCTGGGTCAGAAAGTATTTGATGTTGAAGTAGCCGCCTCCCACATTCACCATGTGAATGAAGTCTGATCAGGTTACAGAATGTCCTTTATGTCCCAAAGCTTAATGAATGGCCCGTTTTTTTCCCCCACTGCCTCATCGCTGACTTGCAATTCCCCTGGAAAATTATTTGTTTATTGATTTTCGTTCTTATTGGGGAGGGGGAATTGGACGGTTTTTTTTTAACCCGAGGAGGGGTGGGGGCAAAAATGCTGGCGTTTTTGCACAGATGTGCCTACTTCTTAAAGTGCTGCCAGAGAGGATTGGGACTGCTGTCTGAAAGAGAAGCCAAGGCAGGCTGGTTCCAGTCCAGGACACTGGTGATGGTGCTAGGGTTGCTGAGACTGACTGCAGGCGCCAGTCTAACCCGCGGAAAGCTCTCTTACCCCGGCGCCTGTCCAAATCAACTGAACCCCAACTTGTGGGTCGATGCTCAAAGCACCTGCGAGAGGGAATGCAACATCGATGAGGTACAGAACAGAAACAATGAGATTGTATTTATTGTCATCAAAGTGGCGACTGATGATCATAAGAGAAAGTTTTGTTTTGGGGGTGGGGTGGGGGAAGGCTGGAATTTCTTCTCAAAAGAGTCATTCCAAATTTTGGCAATCTTTCACCAAACCAGATTTCTTTTGGTGATATCACTTCTGGCTGTTTTGGTTTGGGGAGACTGACAAGGATGGTCAGTTTTCGCCCCCCACATGCTTTCCCTCTTTGTTGCTATCGTGAGATGGTCGTTTATTTGCTGCTGCCTTAACAATAGACTAGTTCCAAACTCAACCTTCATTTCGACAAATTAAGAATGAGGTCACTTTTCGACAAATTTCTGCAGAACCCGAACTTCAATTTCGCTTCTGCACGTCACCCCCACCCCACGCCGTGAAAGTTGTAACTAGGAATAACGTTGTTCTTTTTCCTAAATGAATGCTGTTCCCAGCCATGCATCAACTAAATTCCAGTCGGATAACCCTCAGCAGTGTTTAATCCGGCACTGAGTTTCCTCTGAGATGCCAGAGGTATTCTGCATTGTGACACACTGATAGTGTCCCTGCCTCGAGCCTAAAGGATCCAGGTTCACCTCCCACCTGCAACGGAGGTGTGTCATAGTATGTCTGAAAAGCAGAAGTAAAAATAATTGGAATGTACAGTCCTCCTTAAGTTAGGGCTCCAGTTTCCCCTACCTTGCCTGAGATGGCTTTGTGCCTGTTTCTGGATGGGCTGGACAACAACAACATACATTTGTTGGTCCCCACATTATAAAACAAGACGCTGTACAGGTGATGGAACGTTTCCAGCATGGAAAATGATCCTTCAGCCCATTGTACTTATGCCAGTCATCTCATATCTAATCCCATTTTCTGTGCACTTTGCTCGGAGCTTTGTAGGCTGTGGCATTTCAAGTGCTCCTCTAAATATTTCATAAATGTTGCGAGGATTCCCAGCTCTATGGTCGTTTTCAGCAATGAGTTCCAGGTTTTTGATTGTTAAGGGGATCAATGGTCATGGGGAGGATGGGGTTGAGAAATTGATCAGCCATGATTGAATGGTGGAGCAGATTCAATGGGCCAAATGGCCTAATTTCTGCTCCTATGTCTTATGGTCTTACACTCACCACCATCTGGATGCAAAGGAAAATATACTCCAGTTCCCTGTAAACATCTTGCTCCTTACTTGTGCTGCCTGGTGACCGAGCCTTGTATGATTAGAATGTTTCTCCCTATCGACTATATCTATGCCCCTCATAGACTGGTATATCTCAATCAGGATCCCCCTCAACCTTCTCTGCAGAAAGTAAAACCTGATTGGCCTGATTAGACACAAAAACAGAAATACTCTGAGAAACTCAGCAGGCACAGGTTTCTGAGGAGGGGGTGACCGGACCCAAAATGCTAACTCTGCTTTCTCTCCACAGATGCTGCCAGACCTGGTGAGTTCCTCCAGCTATTTCTGTTTTTGTTTCAAGTTTCCAGCATTCTTTCAGTTTTTGCTTAGCCTTTTCAGTCTCTGTTAATAGCTGAATCCTCCAGCCCAAACAAAGTCTTGGTGGATCTCCTCTGCACTCTCGAGTGAAAAGCACTTCCTTTCTATAGCGTGGTGTCCAGTTCTGCAGTTGTCAGTAAAGGAGGTAGGTTTGAATGACTGAATTAAAGAAGGATGTGAAGGAGAGAGTACACAGGTGCAGGGAAGACATTCTATAGCTTGGGGCCTGGGCAACTGAAGGCACAAGTGGTAATGACAATTTAAATCAATGAGATAGGGAAGGGCAGCATTAAAAGAGCTTAGATGTAGCTCTTCTGATGGTTGTAAGGGAAAAGGAGACTGCAGAGGAAGAGAATGAAGTGGCTATGAATGACATGTGAAAACAACGCTGAGAATTTTAAAGACAAGACATTACTTGACCAGGAACCAGGGGGTCAGTAAGCGTAGAGCCAGGAGTGATAGGTGATTGGGACTTGGTGAGAGTATTTATTTATTCACTTATGGAATGTAGGTGTCTCCAGTGAGGCCAGCATTAATTATTCATCCCCAATTGCTAGAGGGCAGTCAAAAGTCAAACACATAGTTAAGACACAGGCATCAGAGTTTTGGACCACTTCATGTGTGCAGAGTGTAGAATGTAATGGGGAGACCAAGTGTGTGTTAGAATAGTCAAGCCTAGTAACAATTGTAAACAGGCAGGAGGCTGGAAGAGAACAGCAAGCCAGGCAGCATCAGGAGGCAGAAAGTCGATGTTTCCAGTGTCATCCTTCTTTAGGACTGGGAGAGGGTATAATGTAGCCTAGTAACAGATGAGCTGACAGGGGTAGAATTGGATAATCTTATAGAGGTGGACATCCAGTACTGGATGATGGCCAAAAAATCCGAAAATTTATGGTGGAGGAATTGCATGAGATTTACACTTTACATGTGAACACTAATGCCTTCAGATTACACTCAACTTTAAACCACTGCATTAGCCAGTTGAATCTTTTAATGAGAGCAAGATTACTGTAAGGTTGTATGAGTCTCAGTCGGTAAATGTAACACCTCAAGAAAGGGTATTGTTGGGAACCTGTCCCTGGTCAGTGACCAGCCCATTCGTGTTGAAGTAACCTCTGTGTCCATTGCTGATTTCAGGATTGCCAGAGCTTTGAGAAGTGCTGTACGAATGTGTGTGGCCTGAAGAGCTGTGTGGCAGCGAGGTTTGCAGATGGCAGCTTAGCGTCCTTGGACTTACCCAAAGAGGCGACGTGTGAGAGGATTGTGTGCACGCAGCAGGGCTCGGAGTGTGATATCTGGGATGGACAGCCCATCTGTAAGTGCAAGGACAGGTGTGAGAAGGAGCCCAATTTCACCTGTGCCTCCGATGGCCTGACCTACTATAATAAATGTTACATGGATGCAGAGGCATGCATCAGGGGCATCAGCTTGACAGTGGTGACTTGTCGGTATCACATCACGTGGCCCAACACCAGCCCCCAGCCTTTAGAAACCACGGTGAACCCAACGTCAACCACCTCCTTGGAAGACTCCATCCCTCCAGCTCTCTACACCAACCCCTTCCACCAGTCCGTCTATATCGGAGGCACGGTGAGCTTTCACTGCGATGTCAGTGGGCGTCCAAGGCCGGACATCACCTGGGAGAAGCAGAGTGATTACCTGGAAAACACCATCATGAGACCTGATCAAATGTACGCCAATGTAGTGGTCACCAATATTGGCCAACTGGTTATTTACAACACCCAGCAGGAGGATGCCGGTATCTATACATGCACCGCAAGGAACGCAGCTGGCCTCCTGAGAGCAGACTTCCCATTGTCAGTCATCAGACGGGAACATTCTGGAGAGAGCACTGCCAGGAAAATCCAGCCTTTACCATCTGGAGAGTGCTTCAAAGATCCAGACAAGAGGGAATGTGGCCGTCAATATGTCAGGTGGTTCTATGACCACAAGAAGGGCAGGTGCTCCACATTCCTGTTTGGAGGCTGTGAGGGGAGCAAGAACCAGTTTGAGACCTACGAAGAGTGCCGATTGGCTTGTATCAACGAGTCAGTCAATATCTGCACCTTTCCTGCTGTGCAGGGTCCTTGCAAGATGTGGGAGGCTCGGTGGGCCTACAACTCGCTGATGAAGCAGTGCCACGCTTTCGTCTACGGTGGCTGCGAGGGCAACAAGAATAACTTTGAGAGCAAGGAAGTGTGTGAGGAGACCTGCCCGTTCCCGAAAAGCCAGCAGTGCAAAGTGTGCAGACCCCGTCACAAGATCGTGCCCAGCTTCTGCAGAAGTGACTACGCCATTGTGGGCAGGGTGACGGAGATTGTCGAGGAACAGGACTCTGGAGTTGCCAGATTTACACTGGACGAGGTGCTCAAGGACGAGAAAATGGGACTGAAGTTTTTTGATTTCAAACATTTGGAAGTGATAATGATCAACATGGACTGGAACTGTCCTTGTCCAAACATTAACCTGACAGATGGACCCCTCCTTATAATGGGTGATGTCTATGATGGAATGGCTGTGCTGGATGCTGAGAGCTATGTGCGGACTGTAACTGACAAACGCATTAAAAAGATGTACGAAATCATTGAGAAAAAGACCTGCGAACTCCTACACCGCTTCCAAGACTGACCCACAGACATTGCAATGTCATGACGTATTTTTTATTATATCTTGCTATACTTAGAATTGAATGGAAGATGTTTTGCAATTTTATTTATATTTCATGCAGTCTAAAGTTACTGTCATGCTTTGATCACACATGTCACAGGTGTAGCATTTATTGGTCAAGACTTCAGGCTAACAGCTGATTCCTAAATTAGTTTCACACATGGTATTGGCAAAAACTCATCTGTCCATTGGTGCCAGGCTATGCACAAGGGACCCATTGCCCTGTTGCGTTTCCTTGCTGTCTCTGTGACAGTGCATCAGCTTTCCCTGCCAGGAGCCCAGATGGCATAGTTAAATCCTGCCGTGTTGAGACGTCCCACTGGTTCCATACACCGTCTTGCCAAGTGTGATGCTGCCCATAATTCATTGAAACTTTGCCAACTTGGCACTTTGACCTAATTTTACTGTGAATTCCCGTTTGACTGATTCGTTGTCATCACCAAACAGAATACTTCCTTACAATTTGGCCAACAAGTCTTGGTAATCTTAGAATTGCTTCTACTCATATCACTTCATTGGATGTGTGGATCTGTCCGTGTTGCTTTTGCTACTATCTTTTGTGTTATTATCACTAGTGTTAGCTATGGCATTCCAGCAGCTTAAGTCGCTGAGTAGCAATCAAAATGAACGAAGATTAGTTTCAGTTTCCACTCTCAGGATTACTGAGGGCAAAATGTTACTGCCTAATCGACTTATTTAACTCAGAACTTAGATCAAACAAGCATTGCACAGATTCTTTTAGCTTTTATCCAAATCTTTGTAAAAATTCTGAAATTGTTGACTGTTTTTGGGCTGAATGTAGTGTTTGTACACAATTGTGAATTTAATTAGAATTAATTGTTAAGCATTTTACAACAGGGCGTAATGCATTTTTTTGTACAATTGAGGAGCCAAATCAATATTAAACTCTGACATTCTGTCATGAAGCATATGTTACTGAAAATGATGTGCTTAAATCTTTAAGTTCTGTGTCTATGCTTCCTGCTGAATTAGCTCGGTCTGGATACTTGGGCAGTGGTCAGTGATGCCAATCTTTCCTTGCGGTTATCAGCTTGTGAGTTCAGGATCCTGAGCACAAACCTGAAGCAATTGCTCCAATGCAGCAACAAGGCAGTAGTGAAGGTTTTGTCTCTCACTTGAGATGTTAAATTGATGCCCTTCCCACACTTTCAGGTGGGCAATAATTGACCTTATTTCACTACCATACAGAAAACAGGGGCTTTCTGTTTGGTATTCAGTCCGATACTTAGAGTT
Source organism: Hemiscyllium ocellatum (assembly GCF_020745735.1). NCBI lineage: Eukaryota > Metazoa > Chordata > Chondrichthyes > Orectolobiformes > Hemiscylliidae > Hemiscyllium > Hemiscyllium ocellatum. Next base: position 10,323,499 of record NC_083428.1, on the reverse strand, counting down.
GTGGAGTCATACAGCATGGAAACAGACCATTCCATATCGATCAGAATCCCAATCTAAACGAGTTCCACCTGACTGGTCCTGGTGGACAGCCCTCCAAATCTTTCCAATTCACATATTTATCCAAATGTCTTTTAAATGTTGTAACCGTTCCTCGTCTACCACTTCCTCAGGAAGTTCATTCCACATGCGAACCACCATCTGTGTGAAATAACTTGCCCTTCATGTCTTTTTTAATCTCTCTCCTCTCACCTTAAAACTGTGCTCCCCACCTTGAAATTCCCCATCCAAGGGAAAAGACGATTACCATTAACGCTATCTATACCTGTCATTATTTTATGAACTTTGATCAGGCCACCTCTCAACCTTGTATGCTCCAATGAAAAAAGTCCCAACGTATCCAACCTTTCTTTATAACTCAAACCTTCCATACCCGGCAACATCCTGGTAAATCTCTTCTGAACCCTCTCCAGCTCTATATAATCCTTGACCCTCAAATCAACATCACTAGAATAAATATTTTACTTATTATCTCACTTTCTTTTTGCAGAAATTGAGCACAAATTGGCTTTCCTACATGATAGGTCTGTTTAGTGGCCCCAAGGGATCCTTCTATATCCGCCACAACTTCACCTGTACCTCCACACACATCATCTATTGCATCCGCTGCACCCGATGTGGCCTCCTCTACATTGGGGAGACGGGCCGCCTACTTGCGGAACGCTTCAGAGAACACCTCAGGGACGCCCGGACCAACCAACCCAACCACCCCGTGGCTCAACACTTTAACTCTCCCTCCCACTCCACCGAGGACATGCAGGTCCTTGGACTCCTCCACCGGCAAAACATAACAACACGACGGTTGGAGGAAGAGCGCCTCATCTTCCGCCTGGGAACCCTCCAACCACAAGGGATGAACTCAGATTTCTCCAGTTTCCTCATTTCCCCTCCCCCCACCTTGTCTCAGTTGGTTCCCTCAACTCAGCACCGCCCTCCTAACCTGCAATCTTCTTCCTAACCTCTCCGCCCCCACCCCACTCCGGCCTATCACCCTCACCTTGACCTCCTTCCACCTATCACATCTCCATCGCCCCTCCCCCAAGTCCCTCCTCCCTACCTTTTATCTTAGCCTGCCTGGCACCCTCTCCTCATTCCTGATGAAGGGCTTATGCCCGAAATGTCGAATTTCCTGTTCCTTGGATGCTGCCTGACCTGCTGTGCTTTAACCAGCAACACATGTTCAACTTTCCTACATGATAACCATGACAACATTGATGTATGTCATTGACTGTAAAAATATATGAGGAAATCCTGAAGTTGTGAAAGGTGCTATAAAAATGCAAGTTCTTTCTTCTTTAATCAAAGCACAAAGTGCCTGCTCGACACAAGTTTGCCTGGGGAGATGATGTGCTGAGTGAAACAACCCTGGGAAATTCTTCACGGGACACTGCCTTCATCCCGATGGCTGAGACAAGTGTAATTAATCCGATTTTTGGACTTAAAAGTTGCAAAAAAACTCACGGATTTGTACAATTTCCCACTGCAGGAAAAAGGAATGAGAAAGGACGTGGTAAAGGGATTCAAAACAAGGACAGGACTGGATACGAACATACGAATTAGATGCTGATTTAGGCCATTTAGTGCCTCAACCTGTTCGGCCAATCGTGTCCGGGCTTTTCGCATTCCAAGTTCCACATTGCCATCTATCCCCATAACCTTCGATTCCTCCGCCTAACAAGAATTTAGCTATCTCTACCTTTAAAATATTCAATGATCCCACTTCCACTGCCTTCTGAGGCAGAGTTCCAAAGTCTCACAAGCCTCCAGGATGAAAATTCTCTTCATCTCTATCTTAAAAGGATGATGTTGGAGAAAGTGAGGACTGCAGATGCTGGAGATCAGAGTCGAGAATGTGGTGCTGGAAAAGCACTGTAGGTCAGGCAGCATCCGAGGGGCAGAAGAATCGATGTTTCCGGCAAGAGCTCTTACCCGAAACGTCGATTCTCCTGCTCCTCGGATGCTGCCTGACCTGCTGTGCTTTTCCAGCACCACACTCTTGACCCTAAAACGATGATGCTTAGTTTTAAAACAATGTTACCTTGTTCTGAATTTGCCCGCAAGAGGAAGCATCCTTTCCATGTCTACTTTGTCGAGACAATTCAAGAATCTTACCCACTTTGATCAAATCACACCCTCACTCTTCTGAACTTCAGTGAAAACTGCCCAGTCTGTCCACTTTTTCCTGAGAAGGTAATACAAATAGTGGCTCCACTGCCGAGGTTGAATCAGCCAATTTAACTAAGACTGTAAATCAAATCTCGCACCTTCCCATTCAAACAGAGTAGCATTTCACGGGTTCTTTTAGCTTTTATCCAAGTGTATGTAAAAACTCTGAAATTGTTGACTTTTCTTAGGCCAAATGGAGTGCTTGTACACAATTGTGAATTTAATTAGTTAATTGTTAAGCATTTTGCAACAGGACATAATGCATTTTGTTTTGTACATCTGAGGGGCCAAATCAACGTTGAACATTGACATCCTCTCGTGAAATTATATTGAAAATGAAGGGCTTACACTTTTAAGATCTGTCTCTATGCCTTATGGTGAATTAGCTTGAAATGTGTGTTTGGCCTATGCTGTTTCGCTTGAACTAACTAGAAAGTGCTGAGAACACAACTGGAAAGCCTCAGGCAAAATCAGAGTTTCAAAAAAAGGTCTTTATCTCCTACAGAGGAATATAAAAAAAAGGTCTCTATCTCCTACAGCCAAAATAATTACTGTTACCTTATGAAGCAAGTGCTGCTTGAGACTGACCATAATAGGGATAGTTATACACTGAGGTCATTAAAAACCTCATGGAAACTGTGACTACATTCTTATAGGGTCACAGAGTCATCCAGCAAAGAAATAGATCCTTCAGTCTAATCAGTCCATGCCGAACATAATGCCAAACTAAACTAGACCCAACTGCCTGCTCCTGGCACATATCCCTCCAAACATTTCTTATCATTTGAACATAATTTGGAGATGCCGGTGTTGGACTGGCATGGATAAAGTTAAAAATCACACAACAACAGGCTCGTCCAACAGGTTTATATGGAAGCACTAGCTTTCAAGGCACTGCCGACATGTACCACCACCTCTGGCTCTTCACCTTCGTCCTTGAGGATTTCCTGCACTCTATCTGTGATGTCTTTAACCCTGGCACCAAGAAGGCAACACACCATCCTTAAGTCCCGTCTGCTGCCACAAAAACCCCGGTCAGTTAAAAGCACTAGCGTTCGGAGTGCTGCTCCTCCACAACCACCTGATGAAGGAGCAGCGCTCTGAAAGCTAGTGCTTCCAAATAAACCTGTTAGACTATAACCTAGTGTTGTGTGATTTTTAACTGATTGAATATAGAGCTTCTGCACAATGTGATCGGTCACAGTTGAACGCCTGTATTGACATGGTGTGATTGGGCTCCATACCTGAGGAAAATATCTCAGACTTTGGCCAAAACATTAACGTAAGGCCTTCAAATCATGAGGGCCATGGGTGCGGTGAATAGCCAAGGTTTTTTCCCTGTGGTGGGTGAGTCCAGAACTGCAGGGCAGAGGTTTAAGGTGAGAGGGGAAACCTACAAGAAGGTCCTAAGGGGCAACTTTTTCATGTAGAGGGTGGTACATGTATGGAATGAGTTACCAGAGGAATTGGTGGAGGCTAGTACAATTACAACATTTAAAAGGCATCTGGATAGGTATGAGAATAGGAAGGGTTTGCAGGGATATGGGCCAAATGCTGTCAAAGGGACAAGATTAATTTAGGATATCTGGTCAGCATGGACAAGTTGGAACAAGGGTCTATTTCCACGCTGTACATCTCTATGACTTTATGACCTGCCTTCTCAAGAGAGCACAGACATTCTGTAGCACTACCTAGAAAATCAAGATCTTGGGGCTTATAGTTATCACTTAGCCACCATCACTAAAAAGCTAATTATCTAATCATTATTACATTGCTGAATATGAGCGGGTGTTTTTTTAAAAACAATTAATTCATGGATGTGAGCAGCTTTTGCTTGGCCAGCATTTATTGCCCAATGGATTGCTGTGGAGAAGATGATGAACTGCCTTTTTGAAACGCTGCAGTCCCTGCGAGGTAGGTTCACCCTTAATGTGGGCGTTACAGGATTTTGACCCAGCAACAGTGAAGGAATGATGAGATAGTTGCAAGTCAGGATGGAATGTGGTTTCAAGAGGAACTTGCAGGCACTGGTGATTCCATGTATCCACTCCCTTTGTTCTTCTAGGTGGTTGAGGTTGTGGGTATGGAAGATGCTGTTGGAGAAGCCTTGCTGAGCTGCTGCAGTGAATCTTAGAGATGGTCAACTGTGCATCGATGGTGCAGAGAGTGAATATTGAATATGGTGGATGGGGTGCCATTCAAGTGGCCTTTGTTGTCTTGTATAGTGTCAAGCTTCTTAAATGTTCTTGGACCTGTATTTATCTAATCAAGTGGGGAGTATTCACTTGCATTCCTGACTTGTTCACAAGTATTAGGAGATAGTGAGTTAATCATTGCAGAGCTCTCTGCCTCTGATTGCTCTTGTAGCTGCAGTATTTATATTGCTGGTGCAGTTCAGTTTCTGATCAATGGGAGTTACTGAAGATGTTGATAGGGAAGACTCGTAACAGTGATGCTGTTGTACATCAAGGGCGGGCAAGATGGTTAGATTCTCACATGTTGGAGGTGGTTATTGCCTAGCACAGAAGTAGCAAATAACTTTCACATCACACGTGAGCCAAAACCTGTGTGTTGCCCAGGTCTTGCTGCATATGGACATGGGCTATTTCAGTATCTGAGAGATCACGAATAATTCTGAACAATTGAATTGAATTTATTGTCCCATGTACCGAGGCAGTGAAAAGCTTCGTCTTGTGAGCAATACAAGCAGATCACATCATTAAGTCACGTAGATAGTAAATAACAAATAACAGGTAAACAGCAGCAAAAACAAAAACACAGGTACAGGCGAATGTTAAGAGTTTATGAGTCCATTCAGTATTCAAACAACAGTAGGGTAGAAACTGTAACGAAACCGGAGTGCGTGTGATCAGACTTCTGTACCATCTCCCCCATGGTAGAGGTAGTAGAAAACCATTGCCAGGGTGGGATGAATCTTTGAGACTGCTGGCAGCCTTTCCTTGACAGCGGGCCTTGTAGATGGGAGGTTGGCTTTTGTGATTGTCTGGACCAATGAACAATTACCAACGAGCATCTCTACTTATGACTTTCTGATAAAGGGAAGGTCATTGAAGTAGCTGAAGACAGAAGGATCGAGGATACTACAGTGAGGAACTCATGCAGCAAAGTCCTGGAGCTGAGATGTCTGACCTCCAATGAGCGCAACCTTTGTGCTAGGTATGGCTCCAATTAGCGGACTCCCATTGACTCTAGGTTTACTAGAGTTCTTTGATGCTACATCAATCAAAAACACCATTGATGTCAAAGACAGTCATTCTTATCTCACTTCTGGAGTTAGGCACTGTTGTCCATATTTGAACCAAGTCTGTAATGAGGTCTGGAGCTGAGTGCTGTGTAACCAAGTTGTCTGCCACTTTATTCCCTGTTTTATAACAGGGGCTATATCTGCAGGCTGTTTCATAGACAGCACAACCATTTGGGATATCTTACATTTGTAAAAAGCACTTCATATAAAATCTCCTGGTATATACTCCATTGAGTTATGCAGGCCTAGATCTGTCAGCCCTTGATCATGGGAAGGGATTAGCAGTGCAACCTCCAGGATTGTCCTATGAATCTGAATTTAAACCTCCATGTTATAAAGTAGGTCTAATTCTAGGAATAGCACCATGATCTAATGAGGCTTTAATTGCTGTTGGGATATTGCTTCACCCGGTTAACTCTCATCTTCAAATAATTCAGCCAGATGAGGTATTATGTCAGAACGTTCTAAAGGCACACATCTATCCTGAAGCAGAGGTGCAATTGGGTGCAAAATGTTTGTGAGGAGGGGAATGACTCCTTCACTATTAAACAGAGACACTGTGGGAAGTTTGCACATCTTCTCCGTGTCCACACGGGTTTCCTCTGGGTGCTCTACTTTTCCTCCCACGGTCCAAAGATGTGCAGGTTAGATGGTTTGGCTATGCTAAATTGCACATAGTGTCCGGGGATGTGCGGACTAGGTGGATTAGCCATGGGCTACAGGGGTAGGGTTGGGGAGGTGGGTCTGGCTGGGTGCTGTTTAGAGGGTTGGTGTGGGCTCAATGGGCCAAAGGCCTGCTTCCAGTGGATCCCTACAGTGGATTCTATGATTCTCTGACAGTGCAGCCCGGAACATTCAATTCTCTGATCTGGATCTTGAGGTCCCACACTTCTGAGTCAAAGGCAGGGTTGCTACCTACTAAGTCACAGCAGTACCCTCTCCACACATAGGGATGGCCTAGTAGTGTTACCACAGGATGATTAACCCAGAGACTCAGGTAATGTTCTGGGGACCAAATTTCAAATCTCTGCTATGGTGGAATTTGAATTCAATAGAAATTGGGAATCTAACGATGACTGTGAAACAGTTGGGGTGAAATGGAGGAAGGCCCATCTGCTTCACTTTGAGGAAGGAATCTGCCATCCTTACTTGGTCTGGCCTACATGTAACGCCAGACCCACAGCACTGCGGTTGGCTCTTAACTTTCCTTTTAGCAGTTAGGGATGGGCAATAAATACTGGTAGAGTCAGTGACGACCACGTCCTATGAGTGAATAGAAAAAATGTAACCCTATTAAAAGTGGCTGTGAAGAGAATCCCAGCACGACCAAATGCTATCTTTATCAGCCTGTGCAAGTGATTAATGATCACATTAGTTCATCTGCTTCCCACTCATCTCAAAGCAAGGGTCCTGAGGCCACCTGAAGAACCCCACATCCTGGTGGGGCTGAGACCAGATAAGGTGCAAGTCAAGACCCTGAGCCCCATGTAGCTCAGTAATGCATTGAATGTTCTGTTTATTCACTGAATAAAAAGTGATCTCTCTTCAGAGATAACACGAGTTGGATGGAGTGTGAGTACAAGCACTCCATTGTCCTTGAGAGAGTTCTTAATTGTTTCATCTGTATTTCCACATTCACAGTAAGTGGCTTCCACCATGTTCTATATTTAATTAGTGCAGTATTGATGTGCAGTGAAACTGGGAGTATAACAATCAGCAGTGCAATGGAGCGATTACATTCGAATCAAACAGACGTCTTTATCAATCATTGATAATGTGGCTTATTCACAGTGTAACAATTTTAATAAAACCAAATAGGCCATTCAGCCCATCAGAATCTAACAAACCCAGCCCCCACTCCTCTTCATTTAACTGCAGTATCATGTCCTTCTCTTCTCCCTCATTTTGTTTTGATGAGATTTCTCTTAAATGCTACTATACCGTTCACCTCAATTGCTCTTTGTGACAGCAAGTACTATATTCAAACTGTTCTCTGGGAAAAGAATTTCCCTGTTGGGTTCATTAATGATTATCTTATATCTATTGCTGAAAGTCCTGGTCTCAACAGCAAGCGCAAACAATCCTTTCTGTGTCTCTATCTTGAGTCCAGTGCAGCGACAGCTGCTGTCTATTCATCCCATTGAGTCTCTTCTGTACACTTCATTGTTGATAGCTGGGCTTTCTTTTCAGTCCCAGTTTGCTACCTTTTCTCCACATCCCTGAATGCCCCCTCCATCTCAAAGAAGCATTTATCTTCCTTTTAAACACTTCAATTGACTTTGCAGCTATCTCTGTGTGATTCACCGCCGCAATCACTGCAGTTCAGAGTAATTCATTGTTGAGACACTTGAGAGATAAGAATGTAAGAAATAGGAACAGGCCACACACAGATTCCCGAACCAACTCCACGATTCTGTGAGATCACGGTTGATTTACCTCAAGTCTGCTTTCCTGTTCTGAGCCACATCCAATGAGGCGCTTTAAAAATGTCTTTTGTTCCTCTAGAATATATTCCAACACATATTACAAGCTTGATTTGGAGATGCTGGTGTTGGGCTGGGGTGTACAAAGTTAAAAATCACACAACACCAGGTTATAGTCCAACAGGTTTAATTGACAATAGACAATAGACAATAGGTGCAGGAGTAGGCTATTTTGCCCTTCGAGCCTGCACCACCATTCAATATGATCATGGCTGATCATCCTTAATCAGTATCCTGTTCCTGCCTTATCTCCATAACCCTTGATTCCACTATCCTTGAGAGCTCTATCCAACTCTTTCTTAAATGAATCCAGAGACTGGGCCTCCACTGCCCTCTGGGGCAGAGCATTCCACACAGCCACCACTCTCTGGGTGAAGATGTTTCTCCTCATCTCTGTCCTAAATGGTCTACCCCGTATTTTTAAGCTGTGTCCTCAGGTTCGGCACTCACCCATCAGTGGAAACATGTTTCCTGCCTCCAAAATGTCCAAACTTTTAATAATCTTATATGTCTCAATCAGATCCCCTTTCAGTCTTCTAAACTCAAGGGTACACAAGCCCAGTCACTCCAATCTTTCAGTGTAAGGTAATCCCGCCATTCCAGGAATTGACCTCATGAACCTACGCTGCACTCCCTCAATAGCCAGAATGTCTTTCCTCAAATTTGGAGACCAGAACTGCACACAGTACTCCAGGTGTGGTCTCACCAGGGCCCTGTACAGCTGCAGAAGAACCTCTTTGCTTCTATACTCAATCCCTCTTGTTATGAAGGCCAGCATGCTATTAGCCTTCTTCACTACCTGCTGTACCTGCATGCTTACCTTCATTGACTGGTGCAGAAGAACACCCAGATCTCTTTGTACCGCCCCCTCATCTAAATTGATTCCATTTAGGTAGTAATCTGCCTTCCTGTTCTTGCCACCAAAGTGAATAATCATACATTTATCCACATTAAACTGTATCTGCCATGCATCTGACCACTCACCTAACCTGTCCAGGTCACCCTGTAATCTCCTAACATCCTCATCACATTTCACCCTGCCACCCAGCTTAGTATCATCAGCAAATTTTCTAATGATTTTGCTAATACCATCTTCTATATCATTAACATACATTATAAAAAGCTGCGGTCCCAGTACTGATCCCTGCGGTATCCCCCTGCCATTCCGAAATGGAGCTGTTTATCACTACTTTTTGTTTCCTATCAGCCAACCAACTTTCAATCCAAATTAGTACTTTGCCCCCAATACCATGCTCCCTAATTTTGCTCACTAACCTCCTATGTGGGACTTTATCAAAATTTCTGAAAGTCCAGGTACACTACATCTACTGGATCTCCCTCGTCCATTTTCAGAGTTACATCCTCAAAAAATTCCAGATGATTAGTCAAGCATGATTTCCCCTTCATAAATCCATGCTGACTCTGACCTATCCTGCTACTACTATCCAGATGTGTCATAATTTCATCCTTTATAATAGACTCCAGCATCTTTCCCACCACTGAGGTCAGACTAACTGGTCTATAATTTCCTGCTTTCTCTCTCCCACCTTTCTTAAAAAGTGTTATAACATTAGCCACCCTCCAATCTGCAGGAACTGATCCCGAATCTATTGAACTCTGGAAAATAATCAGCAACGCATCCACAATTTCTTGAGCCACCTCCTTCAGTACCCTGGGATGTAGACCATCAGGCCCCAGAGACTTACCAACCTTTAAACCTAACAGTCTCTCCAACACCAATTCCTGGCAAATATAATTTCCCTTAAGTTCAGGTCCTTCAGCCACTGTTACCTCAGGGAGATTGCTTGTGTCTTCCCCAGTGAACACAGATCTGAAATACCAATTCAATTCTTCTGCCATTTCTTTGTTCTTTGTTCCCCATAATATACTCCCCTGTTTCTGTCTTCAAGGGCCCAATTTTAGTCTTCACCATTTTTTTGCTTTTCACATACCTAAAAACGCTTTTACTATCCTCCTTTATATTTTTGACCAGTTTACCTTCGTACCTCATTTTTTTCTTTGTGTATTTCCTTCTCAATAATCCTCTGTTGCTTTTAAAAGCTTCCTAGTCCTCCGTTTTCCCACTTATCATTGCTATGTTATACTTTTTCTCTTTTAACTTTATATGTTTCTTAACTTCCCTCATCAGCCACGGCCACCCATGCCTCCTCCCAGGTTTTTTCTTCCTTTTTGGAATGAACTGATCCTGTATCTTCTGCATTATATACAGAAATATCCGCCATTGTTCCTCCACTGTCATCCCTGTTAAGGTTTTGCACCATTGAACTTTGGCCAGCTCCTCCCTCATAGCTCCATAGTTCCCTTTATTCAACTGAAATATTGTCACTTCAGATTGTACCCTCTCCCTCTCAAATTGCAGATTGAAGCTTATTGTATTATGGTCACTACTTCCCAATGGTTCCTTCACTTCGAGGTCCCTGACCAATTCTGGGTCGTTGCACAATACCAGATCCAGAATTGCCTTCTCCCTGGTCGGCTCTGGCATCAGCTGTTCTAAGAATCCATCTCGGAGGCACTCCACAAAGTCTCTTTCTTGAGGTCCAATGCCATCTTGATTCTCCCAGTCTACCTGCATGCTGAAATCCCCCATAACAACTGTAGTAACATCTTTGCGACAGGCCAATTTCAGCTCTTGATTCAACTTACATCCGACATCCAGACTATTGTTTGGAGGCCTGTTGATAACTCCCAAAAGGTCTTTTTACCCTTAGTATTTCTCAGCTCTATCCACACTGACTCTACATCCCCTGATTCTAGGTCTCCCCACACAAGGGACTGAATATCATCCCTTACCAACATGGCCACCCCACCCCCTCTGCCTGTCAGTCTGTCCTTACAATAGCACGTGTAGCCTTGAATATTCATTTCCCAGGCCCTGTCCACTTGAAGCCACGTCTCAGTTATCCCCACAATATCATATCTGCCAATTTCCAAAAGAGCCTCAAGCTCATCCATCTTATTTCTAATGCTTCGTGCATTCATGTATAGTATTTTTAATTTGTTGCTGCCCTCACCCTTCCCATCAACTCCTATTTCACTCAACCTTACAGCATGATCCCTTTGAGTTTTCTGCTTCATTGATACAGTTGTCTTTCTTGACTTCCCTTGTTCTAACTTTCCCTTCAATTTCCTTCTTAAACATCCAGTTTGTCCCCTCCCCCCCTTTACTTAGTTTAAAAGTGGTTGTGTTGCAGTAGCAAACCTGCCTGCCAGAATGCTGGTCCCTAACCTATTAAGGTGCAAACTGTCTCTCTTGTAGAATTTATGCTTACCACAAAACATACCCCAGTGATCCAAGAATTTAAATCCTTGCTTCCTGAACCAGGTCCCCAGCCACACGTTCAAGTCCATTATCTTCCTGTTTCTGGCCTCACCAGCTCGAGGAACTGGAAGCAAACTGGGGATAACCACCCTGGACGTCCTGCTTTTCAGCCTTCGTCCTAGTTCTCCGAAGTCCTGCTGTAGTATGTTCCTCCTCTTCTTCCCGACATCATTTGTGCCGACATGTACCACCACCTCTGGCTCTTCACCTTCGTCCTTGAGGATTTCCTGCACTCTGTCTGTGATGTCTTTAACCTTGGCACCAAGAAGGCAACACACCATCCTTAAGTCCTGTCTGCTGCCACAAAAACCCCGGTCAGTTGAAAGCACTAGCTTTCGGAGTGCTGCGCCTCCACAATTACCTGATGAAGGAGCAGCGCTCCGAAAGCTAGTGCTTCCAAATAAACCTGTTGGACTATAACCTGGTGTTGTGTGCTTTTTAACTTATTAGAAACCTTACTGTGAATAAACAGAACATTCAATGTTAAAGATTTTCCACCACTGAGCGCTTATCAAATACTTTTTTGCCCAATGAACAGAGTGAATGGACCAGATATGATGTGTGTTTTATTTCATATTTACATAGTTTCTTTTGTTGGTGATCGCTCCTTCTGACCTCCATCAATATTTCTTTTTTATTGAAAGCATCTGTAAGAAGACAAATTATGAGCCTTCACACTGACACTATAATGTAAGATTCTTCCTCCGTTCTTGTCCCTCCTCTCACTCTTTTTTATTGCCACACACACCTGCTATGTCCTACATTGAGTAACAGTGCCATCAGCCATTCTCAAAACCCCATCCCCCATTCTCCCTCCCCCAGCCAAAGCCTTTCGACTTTCGCCACCTCGCTGCCATCTTTGCCTCCAGAAAACCTTCTTCAAAACCCAAAGTTCTGACCAAACCTTTGATCGTGTTTCCTAAGCTTTCTGCACCCTGCCCTGAAAGCCATTCCCTTCTCTAGAGCAATCTGCTCCAAGTTGCTATCACACACTATTGCTGCAAATGTGTTGCTGGTCAAAGCACAGCAGGTTAGGCAGCATCTCAGGAATAGAGAATTCTCTATTCCTGAGATGCTGCCTAACCTGCTGTGCTTTGACCAGCAACACATTTGCAGCTGTGATCTCCAGCATCTGCAGACCTCATTTTTTAATCACACACTATTGGAACAGGTGTGCCTTCAACCTGAGCCTCCTGGTACAGGATAGGACACTACCACTGCACCACCAGAGGACCCCTCGTTATTGCTGTTACTGATTCATGTTCTCTGCACTTCAGCCAGATTGTGCTTGGAAAATGTTTCTTTTGGTTGTCAATAATGTGTTAATATTAACCACCATATCTTCACCTAAGTAGTGTGTGATCTCTGCGTATTCTTGCCCAGCTTTCAGTAAAGTTGCAGCACTTGAATATCCCTTGTTTCTTTTTGCTCGGAAATTTCAAAACTTACAGTCATGCTGGTTTTTCCTGATTTTTCTTTCGGATGTTTCTATCTTGTGCTTGCTTGCAGATGTAATGATCTCCTACAACCTCTTCCATCAGGCAGAAAGATACAGAAGCTTGAAACACACACACACACACACACACACACACACACACACACACACACACACCAGAGTTTCAGAAACAGCTTCTTCTCTTCCATTATTGGTCTGATTAACGGACTCTCTAAGTGCAAATACTGCTGATCTTGCTAACATTGATCTCACTTCGTGCAGGCTCTGTGTAACATATCCCTGTATACTTCTGTTTAAGTTTCTATTCTTACCCTATGTTCTGTATGTATTTGCTTACTATGATCTCATAGACAAAGCTCTTCACTGTACTCAGGTACACATGACAATAAATGCATCAAATCAAATCCAGATACCGGATCAACATTTTCATCCAATAACAACTTACATTTATATAGTACCTTTCGCAGCTGCTTCACAGGTATGTAATCAAACACAAATTAGCACCATCTCAAAAATGGAGATATGGAGGTGCAACGCTTTGCGGAAGTTAAAAGGTTTAAGGATCACCAACAGTTATATTTACATATTATCTTTAATGTGTAAGCGAGTTCTAATAGGGTGCGATTGATTCTAAGGTCTTTGGAGGTGAGAAGTTGGAATGAAATTATTGCTGCAGTATGGCAGCAATAAAATTCAAAATGTGAGAGTTAGGTCTGGCCCACAGCACTTCAAGGATATGAGGCTGACTGCCAAGGGACCCAGAGGCGATAGATTGGAAGTGGGAGGGGAAATAACTCCATGAAAGGCCAGTGTCACTGTTTATTTACACATGTATAGTACATTACACTGACCCAGCAAACTCAGAGCTAGCACCTAGAGTGAACACAGCCTTGACACTGCTATTTATGTCTGTCAGCCAGAGCTCCCTGGTTTGGTCAGATTAACATAGTTACAATAGTTTCAAAGGGTTTGTTTCCCACTGACCCTTAGCTAACCCCATGCTAATAAAGTTTTGCTTTTTGAGTTTCTACCAACCAATGACATGTCCGCATGCAGATCAGAGAGCCCAGTGATCAAAACAAAATGCCCTACCATGCTGTTTCTGATTGGCCATCCCAATTCTTCCAATTGAAAGTGGAATCATCTTCTACTATTTATACCCAGGATTGTCTTTCCAAATGAAAACTGATAGATAGCACAGGTCTAGAATCATACAACAAAAAAACAATCTTTTCAGCAAGTCCAAATTGATAATGATCTATAAACCATAAAGCAATAAAGCATAACTGAAATAGGAAAGAGAGTGATGTGTCACTGGACTATATCCAGAGAACCAAGGCTAATATCCTGAGGACATTGCTTCAAATCTCACCATGACAGTGAAGACACTTGGAACTGCAAGCTAACCTCAGTAACTGTGATCTCATCGTTTATTGTAAAAACCCATTGACTTCACCCATCTAAGGGAAGGTGCTGGCCCAGTGGTATAATTACCAAAATATTAATCCAGTTGCCTCTTACCAATTTTTATGGATCCACTATAGAAAGCATCCAATCCAGATGCATCACAGCTTGGTACAGCATCTGCTCTGTCCAAGATCACAGGAAACTATAGTGAGTTGTGAACATAGCCCAGTCCATCACATAAACAACCTTCCATCCATTGAATTCATCTACATGTCCCACTGCGTTGGGGAAGCAGCCAACACAATCAAAGACCCCTCCCACCCCGTTAATACTGTCTTCCACCTTCTTCCATCAGGGAAAAGATAGAAACATTGGTATACATGTAAGAACAGATTCAAGAACAGCTTCTTCCCTGCTGCTATTAGACTTCAGAATGGACCTCTCAAATTTTAAACAAAATGTTGATCTCTCTCTTTGTGCACCTTCTCTGCAGCTATAACAATGTATTCCTCATTCTGTTACCCTAACACACTTTGTATTGGTATGATCTGCCTGTACTGCACTCAAAACAAAACTTTTCACTGAACCTAGGTACAGATGACGATAATAAATCAAATCAAATCAGAGACCCAGGTAACATTCTGGGGATGCAGATTCAAATCCCAGCACGGCTGAAGGTTGAAATTAGAATTCAGTCAAGGTCGAGAAGTAAGTGTCTCATGATGACCTTGAAACTATTGTTGGGGAAATACCCATCTGGTTCACGAATCTCTGTAAGGACCGAAACTGCCATCCTTACCTGGTCTGGCCTACATGTGACTCCAGACCCACAACAAAGTGGTTGATTCCTAACTGCCCCCTGGGCAATTAGGGGTGGGTAGTAAATGCTGGCTTGGTCAGCATTCCCATATCCACTAAGCAATTGTTTTTAAAATGGAAGGAAATCTGCTGCTCTATGCGGCCTATCCTACATCAGTCAAGAAGAGTAAGTGGATGATCTGAGCGGGGAAGATTGATAGGGGCCATGATTGAGATGGATAAAATTTGGAGGGGTATATGTAGGAAAAACAGGAAGAAACGTTTCCCCTTGATGGCGTGATTAATGACAGGGGAGCATGGATTTAAGAAAGTGGGCAAAATGTTTGAAGGAGATGTAAGTAACATCTTTGAATCTGAATCATTGCCTGTCAGGGTGGTGAAGGCAGAAACCCTCATAACATTTAAAGGATATTTAGACGTACAGTTGTGATGCCAAGGCATAGAAGGCTATGGGCCAAGAGCTGGAAAATAGGGTTAGAATAATGAGGTAGATGTTTTTGCACATGATGGGCTGAAGGGCCCTTTTCTATGCCGGAGACCTTTATGACTCTAACATTCTGTGTCATATGACTCCAGATCTTCAGTAATGTGGTTGACTCTTAACGTCCTCTGACATGGCCAAGGAGGTCACTGAGTTCAAGGGCAATTAATGATAGGTAGCAAAACCTGCCTTGCCAATGATATTCACGTCCATGTGTCATACAGCATAGAAGAGTCCTTTGGCCCATCGAGTCTACACTGACCTGCCTATACTAAGCCCACTTTCCAACACTAGGCTCGTAACCTTAAAATGTTACAACATTTTAAGTGCTTATCCATGTGCACACCTGCCTCAACTACCATCCCACCACTCTCTGGGTGAAAAGTTTTTTCTTAAATCCCCTGCCCTTCACTGTAAAATAATACCCCTTTGACTGACCCTTCGACTAAGCAGAACAGTAGCTTCCTATGAAAGTACAAAAAAAAGCTAAATTTTCTAAAGAGGGTAACTGGACTCAAAAGGTGAACTCTGTTTCTGTCTCCCCACAGATGCTGCCAGACATGTTGAGTTTCTCCAGCAATTTCTCTCTTTGTCCCATTCGGTACTGAGTTTACAGGTTTAATTTTGTTTGCAACCTGAATTGCTCCTGCAGTCCAGGAGTCCAATCAGCCCATTGTCATTGTGTCAGCTCTTTATTTGTGCTATCCTCATCATGTCACCCTTTCACAATTTCCTGATTTTTTAAAAAAATCTTTTTCGAGTCTACACTCAAATTCCCATTGGAAAGTTACTTTTGAATTGATTTCTGCTGCCCTTACAGGCAGGTGGAGTGCAGGTCGTAATAGTTAAAAGGTCTCCACGTCTCCCCTCCCTGGTTCTATTGCCGATTGTTATCCTGTCATAAGGAACCATTTTATAAAACCAAGCCATAAAAGGGATGGGCTGCTCTGAATCCTGTACAGCTGAGCAAAAATAGTACAAGTGAATTGTGTACCCAATTGAAGTCTGACACGTGTCACACCAGTGCCCAGTTTATGAAAATCAGCCCCAGTGTCATGACAATTGGAACGTTTATGTGCCTTTTCTTTCCCAGAACATATTCACTGCTTTTGGAAAGAAATACTTGCAATTTCCAGAAATTAAAGAGCAGCAAGAGGGCTAATTAAACTACGCAAGTATTAAAATATGTCAATAATTTCCAGAACTCTCTCTACTTACAGCTTTCATGTGGTCTTTTGTAGGCGTTATCTTTATTTTTGGGGAGTTGTTCATTTTTTCCATTGTAGCGTCTTGTGTTATACATCACTTCCCTCCCTTCCCACGCCAGGGTGATGGACAATTTTGAGTCATAGAGTCCTACAGCACAGAGACAAGCCCTTTGGCCCAAACTGGTCCATGCCGACCAAAATGTCCATCCACGCTAACCCCATTTCCCTGTACTTGGCCCATATCCTTCTAAACCTTTCCTTTCCATGTATTTGTCCAAATGCCTTTTAAATGTTGCTAGTGTACCCACCTCAACCACTTCCGCTGGTATCTCATTCCATATGCGTACGGCCCTCTGTGTAAAAAAAGTTGCCCCTCAGGTTCCCTTTTATTCTTTCCCCTCTAACCTTAAACTGATGGCCTCTAGTCCATGATTCCCCAACCCTGGGAAAAAAAGACTGACTGCATTCACCCTGTCCACGCTTTCCATAATCTTATACACTTGTATAAGGTCCCCTCCCCCCAGTCTCCTACGCTCAAAATAAAAAAGTCCTGGCTTGTCCAACCTCTCCCTGTAACTCAGACCCTTGAGTCCTGGCAACATCCTTGTAAATTTCTTCTGCATTCTTTCCAGTTTAATAACATCCTTCCTATAGCAAACTGGCCAAAGCTGAATGCAAGACTTCAAGTGTGGCCTCACCAAAGTCCTGTACAACTACAACATAACTGCCCAACTTCTTTACTCAGTGCCCTGACTTATGAAGGCTAGTTTGCCAAAAGCCTTCTTCACTGCCCTATCTACCTGTGACTCCACTTTCAGAGACCAGAGCACTTGAACTCCAAGGTCCCTCTGTTCTATAGACTTCTTAAGGCCCTACCACTCACCATGAAACTCCTACCTTGATTTGACATTCCAAAATGAAAGACCTCACAGCTATCTATATTAAATTCCATTTGCCATTTCTGAGCCCACTTCCCCAACTGATCATGGCCCTGTTACAATCTCTGGTAGAGCTGAAAATGTGTTGCTAGAAAAGCGCAGCAGGTCAGGCAGCATCCAAGGAGCAGGAGAATCGACGTTTCGGGCATGAGCCCTTCTTCAGGAATGAGGAAAGTGTATCCAGCAGGCTAAGATAAAAGGTAGGGAGGAGGGAGTTGGGGGAGGGGCGTTGGAAATGCGGTGGGTGAAAGGAGGTCAAGGTGAGAGTGAGAGGTCGGAGTGGGGGTGGGGGGCAGAAAGGTCAGGAAGAAGATTGCAAGTTAGGAAGGTGGTGCTGAGTCCGAAGGATTTGACTGAGACAAGGTGGGGGGAGGGGAAATGAGGAAACTGGAGAAATCTGAGTTCATCCCTTGTGGTTGGAGGGTTCCTAGGCGGAAGATGAGGCGCTCTTCCTCCAGCCATCGTGTTGCTATGGTCTGGCGATGGAGGAGTCCAAGGACCTGCATGTCCTTGGTGGAGTGGAAGGGGGAGTTGAAGTGTTGAGCCACGGGGTTGTTGGGTTGGTTGGTCCGGGTGTCCCAGAGGTGTTCTTTGAAACGTTCCGCAAGTAGGCGGCCTGTCTCCCCAATATAGAGGAGGCCACATCGGGTGAAGCAGATGCAGTAGATGATGTGTGTGGAGGTGCAGGTGAATTTGTGGTGGATATGGAAGGATCCTTTGGGGCCTTGGAGGGAAGAAAGGAGGAGGTGTGTGCGCAAGTGTTGCATTTCTTGCGGTTGCAGGAGAAGGTGCTGGGAGTGGAGGTTGGGTTACTTCAACTCCTCCTCCCACTCCACCAAGGACATGCAGGTCCTTGGACTCCTCCATCGCCAGACCATAGCAACACGACGGTTGGAGGAAGAGTGCCTCATCTTCCGCCTAGGAACCCTCCAACCTCAAGAGATGAACTCAGATTTCTCCGGTTTCCCCAGTTCCCCTCCCCCCACCTTGTCTCAGTCAAATCCCTTGAACTCAGCATCGCCCTCCTAACCTGCAATCTTCTTCCTGAGCTCTCCGCCCCCACCCCCACTCCGGCCTATCACCCTCACCTTGACCTCCTTCCAGCCATCGCATTTCCAACGCCCCTCCCCCGAGTCCCTCTTCCCTACCTTTTATCTGAACACACTTTCCTCATTCCTGAAGAAGGGCTCATGCCCGAAACATCGATTCTCCTGCTCCTTGGATGCAGCCTGACCTGCTGCGCTTTTGTAGCAACAAATTTTTAGCTCTAATCTCCAGCATCTGCAGTCCTCATTTTCACCTCTACAATTTCTGGTACCCTTCCTCATTGTCCAGAATACTGCCTACTTTAGAATCATTGACAAACTTACTAATCATGCCTTAGACAATCTCATCCAAATCATTGAACATAGAACGTAGAACAATACAGCGCAGAACAGGCCCTTCAGCCCTCGATGTTGCGCCAACCTATGAACTATTCCCAGCTCGTCCCCCTACACTATCCCATTGATACTGTTGATATAGATGACAAACAGCAATGTGCCCAATACTGATCCATGAGGCACACCACTCATCACAGGCCTCCAGTCCAACAAGCATTTAATGAACCAATTACACACCACCCTCTTCAAACCATGACAGTCTTTTGTTAGGGATAGGCCAAAATGAATCACATTTTGAATTTTCCATCATTAGACTCAGGAAAGACTCAGTCAAAAAGTGTGGCCCTAGAAAATCATAGCAAGTCAGGCAGCTTCCGAGGAGCAGGAGAGTCGACGTTTCAGGCATAAGCCTTTCATCAGGAATATGATGATGAGCTTATACCCGAAACATCGACTCTCCTGCTCCTCAGATGCTACTTGACCTGCAGTGCTTTTCCAGCACCACACTTTTCAACTCTGACTCTCTCGCATCTGCAGTCCTCGCTTTCTCTCAGGAAAGACTCAGTTGGTTTAAAAAGAGAATTGTATTTATATATAGCCGCCTATGGTCCCTGAATGTTCTGGCTAAGTACTTCCTTTCTGAAGTGCAATCACTTGCAATGTAGAAGGTATAGCACCTGGATTGTGAGTGGCAAATTTGCTCTGGCACTTAATTTATTCATTCATGGGGTGTGGGTGTTACTGGCTGGGTCTCGATTTCGCTGCTCGTTGGATGCTGCCTGAACTGCTGTGCTCTTCCAGCACCACTGATTCAGAATTTATTCCCATCCCTAGTTGCCCTTGAGAAGGTGATTGTGAGCTGTGTTCTTGAATCAGTGCAGTCCATGTACTGCAGGTTGACTCACAATGCCTTTAGGCAGGGGATTCTGGGACATGGACCCAGCCACAGTGAAGGAATGACAATGTCAAGATGGTCAGTGGCTCAGAGGGGAACTTGCAAGTGATGGTGTTCCCATGTTTCTGCTGCCCTTGTTCTCCCTGGTGGTAGAGAATGTGGCTTTGAAAGGATGCTATCTAAGGACTCTTCGTAAGTTGCTACCATGCATCTTGAAGATGGCACACATGGCAATAAGAACAAACAAAACCAGCAAGTCCAGAGGTGATGTGTGAACAGGACTTGACATGTGTTGGTAAAAGATCAGCCAATTTTATAGAGTGAAGAAAAGACTTTGGCAGCTGCTCATAAAAGCCTGAAACCTCAGGGAAGACTGAACAGGTTAGCAAAGAAAGGAGATGGTGTGGATCACAATTAAAACCAGGCAAGTTGTGGAGGTGCCGGTGTTGGACTGGGGTGAACCAAGACAGAAGTCACATCACACCAGGTTATAGCCAACAGGTTTACTTGACATCACAAGCTTTCAGAGTGTAGTCCTCCATCAGGTGAAAGTTATCTTGATGTGGGGGCTATGCTCTGAAGGCTTGTGATTTCAAATAAACCTGTTCGACTAAAGCAAGACAAGTTTAGATTGTGGAATGTTTCCAGTTTCTAATTGATATTTTAATAGTTTAGCCTTGAGTTGTAATTGGCAATACTACAGTTATTCTACAATGGCTGAAATGCATTAGTTAAAAGTGATAACAGCTTTAATTTGATATCTATAGATTATCTGCAAATACACGCTCTCATGCACCATTAATTACAAATACTGGCACCGAACAATTGATAAAGCTTGAACTATACTTCCACCTTGTGGATGCAGTTTGAAAAAGCATGATTTGTATGCCAGGTTATAGTCCAACAGGTTTATTTGGAACCACTAGCTTTTAGAGCACTGCCCCTTCATAAGGTGGTTGTGGAGTATAAGATTGTAAGACACAGAATTAAAAGCAAATGTTCACAGTGTGATGTAACTGAAATTATATATTGAAAAAGTGGCTGAGCAGAGGCTGATGGCCAAGTTCAGTACCCATGGGGATGGCTTCAAACGGGGTCCTTGGGTTCATGTCACACTACAGATGACCCCACTGCACTGCACTACACATGCACACACACTCCTACAGACCCATACACTCACGCAGACCCTCTCTCATGCACAAGGTCTCTCTTATACGCTCCCATATACACTCCCACACTCATACACGCACCCTCTCACAGACACTGATACCCTTTTACACTCACGCACATACACAAAAACACACTCTGTCACACACACTCATACCCACCCCTCCCAAACACACACACCCACATGAACACACACATGTGGGCGGCACGGTGGCACAGTGGTTAGCACTGCTGCCTCACAGCGCCGGAGACCCGGGTTCAATTCCCGACTCAGGCGACTGTGTGGAGTTTGCACGTTCTCCCCGTGTCAGCGTGGGTTTCCTCCGGGTGCTCCGGTTTCCTCCCACAGTCCAAAGATGTGCGGGTTAGGTGAATTGACCATGCTAAATTGCCCGTAGTGTTAGGTAAGGGGTAAATGTAGGGGTATGGGTGGGTTGCGCTTTGGCAGGTCGGTGTGGACTTGTTGGGCCGAAGGGCCTGTTTCCACACTGTAAGTCTAATCTAATAAGTTTGTGGGATGAATTTGAATTTGCAGAATTAAGCATTTTGCTTAAAAACTGCAGGAACCCATATAAGATTCTGTAAATCCCTTTTTTAGATTAGAATCAGTCTGAACATTGAGGCACAGACAGCCTCGCACAGGTCACCTCACAACTTCAACGCCTTATCTGGGCTGACATGATACCTATTGTTAAAGCTGACTTGAGAATGCATCTTTAGAAAGTTCTGGAATTTACATATGAAAGAATTGAAACCAATGTGCTCATTCTAAAAGATGAGAGACTCACCAAACAATTCAGGTCTTTTTCAATGTATAATTTCAGTTACATCACACTGTAAATTTTTGCTATAAATACTGTGTGTTAGGATTGACCCCTCCACAACCACCTGATGAAGGAGCGTCGCTCCGAAAGCTAATGCTTCCAATTAAACCCTGTCGGACTATAACCTGGTGTGTGATTTTTAACTTTGTACACCCCAGTCCAACACCGGCATCTCCAAATTATAAAATCATGAGGAGCTTGGATAGGATAAATAGCTAAGGTTTTCTTCCTGGGGTGGGGGATTCAGAACTAGAGGACATAGGTTGAGGGTAAGAGAGGAAAGATATAAGAAGGACCTAAGGGGCAACCTTTTCATGCAGAGTATGTGTGTATGGAATGAGCTGCCAGAGGAAGTGGTGGAGGCTGGTACAATGACAACATTTAAAAAGCATCTGGATGGGTGTATGAACAGGAATGGTTTACAGCGATATGGGTCAAATGCTGGCAAATGGGTCCAGATTAGGTTGGGATATTTGGTTGGCATGGATAAGTTGAACTGAAGAGTCTGTTTCCATCTCTACGACTGTATGTGATGGCCCCACACTGAGAGACCTCTAGGCCACAGTGGACATTTGGAAAAGAGTAACAGTAACTTAGAGAGAATGTTGTAAGGTGGGATGTCCCACTGCATTAATGTGCCCTGGCACCTCATAGAAACAAAGGGAATAAGAACAGGAGTTCGCCATTCAGCCCTTTGATATGATCATGGCTGATCTTCCAACTCAGTCCCTGTTGCTGCTTTCTTCTCATACCCTTTGACCTCGTTAGCTCTAAGAACTATACCTAACTCCTTGAAAACAAGCAATGTTTTGGCCTCAAATGCTCACCATGACAGAAAATTCCACAGGATCACCACAATCTAGATGAAGATATTTCTCCTCATCTCTGTCCAAAATGGCCAAGCCCTTATCCTTAGACTGTGAGCCATGGTTCTGAACTTCCTGGTCATCAAGAACATTCTTCCTTCGTTCCTGTCCAGTCCTGTTGGAACTTTATACGTTTCTATGAGATCCCCATCTTATTTATCTAAATACCAGTGAATATAACTGATCCAATCTCTCTTCATCCCTCAGACCTCCCATCCCAGGAATCAGTCTGGGAAACCTTTGTTCTATTCCGTCCATCGCCAGAACATCCGTCCTCAGATAAGGAGAGCTGTACTCAATATTCTGTGTACAATTGGCCCTGTATATTTGCAGCAAGACCTCCCTGCTCCTGTACCCTAATCCTCTCACTATGAAGACCAATATATCATTGGCCTTCTTTACCCCCTGCTGCACCTGCATGCTTCAGTGATGGATGCACAAGGACACCCAGGTCTCATTGTACCTACC
Source organism: Hemiscyllium ocellatum (assembly GCF_020745735.1). Lineage (NCBI taxonomy): Eukaryota > Metazoa > Chordata > Chondrichthyes > Orectolobiformes > Hemiscylliidae > Hemiscyllium > Hemiscyllium ocellatum. The sequence continues at coordinate 10,300,274 of NC_083428.1, read as the reverse complement.
CCTTCCCCATTCTAGGGGAGGTGATGGCCCAGTGGTATTGTCAATTGACTATTAATCTTGAGACATGCATAATGTTGTGGGGACCCAGGTTCAAATCCCATCGTGTTAGATGTTGGAATTTGAATTCACTTTTAAGTCTGGAATAAAGAGTCGAATAGTGACCATGAATCAATTGTCAGGAAAGATCCATCTGGTTCACTAATGTTCTTCAAGGAAGGAAACTGCCATCCTTACCTGGTCTGGCCTACATGTGACTGCAGACCCACAGCAATGTAGTTGACTCTCAACTGGGCAATTAGGGATGGCAGTAACTGCTGGCCTAGAGCGTGATGCCCTCATTCCGTGAATGAATAAATTAAAAAACAAAATCTATAACCTTCCAGTTTTTGCAACTGACCATCACATCGGTCCACTTTGAGATTATTCACCTTGGTAGCTTGAGTGATCACCGGGGTGGGGGGAAATGAACGTGTCAGGAGTCATCAGTGGTGCCACCTCCATGTTGCCCGTTGCTGGCTGCTGTGCCCCTATTGGTGAATGACAACCCTAGACTGCCAATGGCCTTGTGCATGGCTAGGGTTTGAAGATGGCACTGTGACCCTGACCTATTCTGGATGCCCCAACACTGGCGAGTTCTTCCAGCTGTGATGAATGGGCCACAGGGCTAGCACCAAACAAGAGAGAGGTGCCCTCAGGCTGGGACAGCGGATACATAATGTGTCTGGTGTGATGGCATGGGAGAAACCCGCTGGTCCGGTGGCTCAGTGGTTAGCACTGCTGCCTCAGAGCGCCAGGGATCCGGGTTAGATTCCAGCCTCAGGCGATTGTCTCAGGAGTTTGCAAATTCTCCCCATATCTGTGTGGGTTTCCTCCAGTTGCTCCAGTTACCTCCAACAATCCAAAGATGTGCAGATTAGGTGAATTGGCCATGTTAAATTGTCCATCGTATTCAGGGATGTATGGGTCAGAGGAAATGTAGAGGAATGGGTCAGGGTGGGTTACTCTTCGGAAGATCAGTCTGGATATGTTGGGCTGAAGGGCCTGTTTCCACACTGTATGGATTCTATGATTCTATACCCACAGAGAGAAATGTGAAACGTGTTGGACATGCCACAGCTTAAATATCACAAGAATATTCAGCCCTAAGTTGCAAGTTTCTGCCGCTGTCCTTTCTGCTCCTTAACACTTAAGACTTTGATGCAGCTTAAAGTCATCCTGAGGCACAGGGAGTTATTTGGTTTCTTTCCTCAGTCCTCCTCTGAAAGTGCTCATTCCCATTGGCCAATGTTTCGTTAGGGGTCAGCTGCACAACTGTGTCAGGCAACACAGTGAGTGTTCCCCTTCCAACTCCATTTTCAGTTCGCCCTGCCCCCCCTCTCCCTACCTCTGATAATCCTTAAAGGGTTCTGCAAGGAGCACACTGCCCCACCCACCTCATCCCATGACCATCACCCACCCCTAGCCTGTGGTAGCCGACATCAGTCTGTACAGCTACCTGCAGTCTTACACTGAGAGTGGAATGAAAAACAGGCTTTGCATGTGAATTGCAAACATGGGAGACTTACTGGCAGTAGTTTGTCAAGGGAAAAGAAAACACAGGTGGCTTGGTCTTGGGAAACAGGTCAGTTGTGTGTAAGACCCTTTCTGCACATAACAGGAAAGAGGGTGTTTAGCAAGCTATTTGACACTGGGAGGTTTCACACCCAATCGTCATCCTTAATGGAACAGATGTTTTTTCTTCTTTTTTTTTCAAACAAAAAGTTTGCAAAGACAGCTTATGGCTTGAATTTTAAATTGTGATACCGCCATACGTTTTGCAGTAAAAGACATGCATTTAGTTGGAAGCTTTTCACCTTGCAGTAATCAGGAAAATTCACAAGGAATATCAGAGTGATGTGGAAGAAAATTTTTTTTTGCAGTGCTGCGTGATGCTCCAGTTTGTAATTTTTTTTTCCCTTACCCCCGCACTACTGCCTAACTGCGGTAGTGCTTATGTTTTACACAGCACCCATGGTGTGTGCAAGTGCGAGACGCAGTGAGAGACACAAAGTGCACAAATCTTTATTCAATTTCCACCACCAGGAAGATAGGAAAACACCCAAGTGGCCTGTGACAAGCAGTGCCCTTCACATCAAAGGGCAATGCTGTGTGATCAAACAGTGAAGGGGAGGGCAGGGACTAAATCAAAATAGAGTTGGAGGGGGAAATGATGCACTCCACTCCCTGCGGCGCCCACCTCTCCCTGAACAACTCCAGGGTGTTGGTGGACACCGCGTGCTCCTTCTCCAAGGACACCCGGGCCCTAACGTAACCGCGGAAGAGGGGCAGGCAGTCGGCCCTCATGACCCCCTCCACGGCCCGCTGCCTGGACCTGTTTATGGTCAGTTTGGCCAGGCCTAGGAGCAGACCCACGAGGAGGTCCTCAGACCTGCCCTCCCTCCTCTGCACCGGGTGCCCGAAGATCAGGAGTGTGGGACTGAAGTGCAACCAAAAGCAGAGGAGAAGGTTTTCAAGAAAATCAAAAGGGAGTGCAAACGTCCACACCCAATATACACGAGGTCCACAGACTCCACAGCGCTGGAACAGATGTTGTTGGGTTTCTCTTTCCACAGACTAGATTAGATTAGATGACCTACAGTGTGGAAACAGGCCCTTCAGCCCAACAAGTCCACACCGACCCTCCGAAGAGAAACCCATCCCCCTATATTTACCCCTGACTAAGCCACCTAACACTATGGGCAATTTAGCATGGCCAATTCACCTAGCCTGCACATCTTTGGACTGTGGGAGGAACCGGAGCACCCGGAGGAAACCCAATGCTTCCAGAACTTTCTCCAGCATTTGCTATGTTTGTTTCAGATTTCCAGCATCTGCAGTATTTTGTCTTATTGTGCTTGTGGAGTGTCCCTAAGCACTGTACACACAGATCTGAATATACAAGCACCCACCTACAGACACATACAGAACATGCACACACATCTGAATGAACATGCACCCACCTTCAAACACAGAATGTGCACACACTTTCACAACCACCAACACAGTAAGAAAAAAGACATGGAATCATACAAGCAGGAGGAGACTAGTTCAGACCATTAGACAGAGAAGCAGAAGGCGGCCGTTTGGCCCATCGAGTCTGTTCTGCCATTCAATTAGAACATGGCTGCTATAATAATCCTCAACTTTCCCCCTCCAACTCTATTTTGATTTAGTCCCTGTCCTTCCCTTCACTGTTTTGATCACACAGCATTGCCCTTCGATGTGAAGGGCACTGCTTGTCACAGGCCACTCGGGTGTTTTCCTTTCTTCCTGGTGATGGAAATTAAATAAAGATTTGTGCACTTTGTGTCTCTCACAACTGCACAGACACACCATGGGTGCTGGGGAAAATTAAGCACTACTGCAGTTAGGTGGTAGTGTGGGGGTTAATAATAAAAAAAAATCCTCAACTTCACTTTCCTGAATTTTTCCTTGTGGTTCCTCAAGTCTTATCCATGAGATTGTGACTGATCTGAGACCTAGTTTCACATGCACACTTTCAATCCAGAATCCCTCCATATCTCTTAATAGCCACCCAAATCTATATGTCTCATTTTAAAACACTTTGCAATTAATCTAGTGTCTGTTGTCACTTGTGGAGGCGTGACAGTCTTCGACCACCTTGCTGTTGTGTTTGAGAATTGCACTCCTGACAAGATCTGAATCTAAACTTTAGACGCTGTGCGAATCCTGTGTGAATCAACAGAAATAAGATAGGCAGAAACTATGAAGTCTGTTTAACCTGGAAACTACAATCAAACCGCTCCCAACCTGCTCAATTTCCAGGATGTAGCTCTGAAGGTAACTCATTCGAAACAGTCATAGAGTCATAGAGATGTACAGCATGGAAACAGACCCAACATGCAATCCATCCATGCCGGCAGATATCCTAACCCAATCTAGTCCCACCTGCCAGCACCCGGCCCATATCCCTCAAACTCTTCCTATTCATATACCCATCCTTAAATGTTGCAATCGTACTAGCCTCCACCACATCCTCTGGCAGCTCATTCCATACACGTACCACCCTCTGTGTGGAAAAAGTTACCCCTTAGGTCTTTTTTATATATTTCCCCTCTCACCCTCAAAATATGCCCTCTAGTTCTGGACTCCCTGACCCCAGGGAAAGACTTTGTCTATTTATCCTATCCATGCCCCTCATAATTTTGTAAACCTCTATAAGGTCACCCCTCAGCCTCCGATGCTCCAGGGAAAACAGGCCCAGCCTATTCATCCTCTCCCTGTAGCTCAGATCCTCCAACCCTGGCAGCATCCTTGCAAATATTTTCTGAACCCTTTCAAGTTTCACAACATCTTTCCAATAGGAAGGAGACCAGAATTGTACGCAAGATTCCAACAGTGGCCTAACCAATGTCCTGTACAGCTGCAACACGTCCTCCCAACTCCTGTACTCAATACTCTGACCAATAAAGGGAAGCATACCAAACACCTTCTTCACTATCCTATCTACCTGCGACTTCACTTCCAAGGAGTTATGGACCTGCACTCCAAGGTCTCTTTGTTCAGCAACACTCCCTAGGACCTTACCGTTAAGTGTATAAGTCCTGCTAAGATTTGCTTTCCCAAAATGCAGCACCTCGCATTTATCTGAATTAAACTCCATTTGCCACTTCTCAGCCCATTGGCCCATCTGGTCCAGATCCTGTTGTAATCTGAGGTAACCCTCTTCGTTGTCCACTACACCTCCAATTTTGGTGTCATCTGCAAACTTACTAACTGCACCACTTATGCTCGCATCCAAATCATTTATGTAAATGACAAAACGTAGAGGGCCCAACACCGATCATTGTGGCACTCCACTGGTCACAGGCCTCCAGTCTGAAAAACAACCCGCCACCACCACCCTCTGTCTTCTACCTTTGAGCCAGTTCTGTATCCAAATGGCTAGTTCTCCCTGTAATCAATGAGATCTAACCTTGCTAATCAGTCTCCCATGGGGAACCTTGTCACATGCCTTACTGAAGTCCATATACATCACATCTATTGCTCTGCCCTCATCAATCTTCTTTGTTACTTCTTCAAAAAATTCAATCAAATTTGTGAGATATCATTTCCCACTCACAAAGCCATGTTGACTATCCCTAATCAGTCCTTGCCTTTCCAAATACATGTACATCCTGTCCCTCAGGATTCCTTCCAAAATCTTGCCCACCACTGAGGTCAGGCTCACCGGTCTATAGTTCCCTGGCTTGTCTTTACCGCCCTTCTTAAACATTGGCACCATGTTTGCCAACCTCCAGTCTTCCAGCACCTCACCTGTGACTATCGATGATACAAATATCTCAGCAATAGGCCCAGCAATCACTTCTCTAGCTTCTCACAGAGTTCTCGGATACACCTGATCAGGTCCTGGGGATTTCTCCACCTTTAACTGTTTCAAGACATCCAGCACTTCCTCCTCTGTAATCTGGACATTTTGCAAGATGTCACCATCTATTTCCCTACAGTCTATATCTTCCATATCCTTTTCCACAGTAAATACTGATGCAAAATATTCATTTAGTATCTCTTTTTCTGTGGCTCCACACAAAGGCTGCCTTGCTGATCTTTGAGGGGCCCTATTCTGTCCCTAGTTAAACATTTGTCCTTAATATATTTGTAAAAACCCTTTGGATTCTCCTTAATTCTATTTGCCAAAGCTATCTCATGTCCCCTTTTTGCCCTCCAGATTTCCCTCTTAAGTATACACATACTTCCTTTCTACTCTTCTCAGGATTCACTCGATCTATCTAGTCTATACTTGACATATGCTTCCTTCGTTTTCTTAACCAAACCTTCAATTTCTTTAGTCATCCAGCATTCCCTTTACCTACTAGCCTTCCCTTTCACCCTGACAGGAAAAAAAACTCTCTGGATTCTTGTTATCTCATTTCTGAAGGCTTCCCATTTTCTAACCACCCTTTACTTGCGAATATTTGCTGAATAAGGTGATCATCCCTTATTTCTCAGTTCCACCCAAGTAACTTCCCTGGATGTATTTCCGGTAATATCCTTCCTCAGCACATCTGTAATGCTATCCCTTATCAACAAGGCCATTTCCCCGCCTCCCACCCCCCTCTCTTGCCTCCCTTTCTATCCTTCCTGTAGCATTTGTATTCTGGAACATTAAGCTGCCAGTTCTGTCCATCCTCGAGCCATGTTTCTGTAATTGCTATGATATTCCAGCCCTATGTTCCTAACCATGCCTGAGTTCATCTGCCTTCCCTGTTGGGCTCCTTGCATTGAAATAAATGCAGTTTAATTATTAGTCCTGTCTTGTCCCTGCCTGCCCTGACTGTTTGACTCACTTCTGTTCTCAACTGTACCCGTCCCAGATCGATCTCTTTCCTCACTATCTCCCTGGGTCCCACCCCTCCACCTTGCTAGTTTAAATCCTCCCAAGCAGTTCTAGCAAATTTCCCTGCCAGTATATTAGTCCCCTTCCAATTTAGGTGCAATCCGTCCTTCTTGTACAGGTCACTTCTACCCCAAAACAGATTCCAATGATCCAAAAATGTGAATCCTTCTCCCATACACCAGCTCCTCAGCCATGCATTCATCTGCTCTATCCTCCTATTCCTGCCCTCACTAGCTCGTAGCACTGGGAGTAATCCAGATATTACTACCCTTGAGGACCTCCTTTTTAAATTTCTGCCTGTCTATAATCTCCCTTCAGAATTTCAACCTTTTCCCTTCCAATGTCATTGGTTCCAATGTCAACAATGACCTCTTGCTGGCCCCTCTCCCCCGTGAGAACATTCTGCACCCTCTCTGAGACATCCTTGATCCTGGCACCAGGGAAACAACACACCATTCTGCTTTCTCACTGCTGGCCACAGAAACATCTGTCAGTACCTCGGACTACAGAATCCCCTAACACAATTGGTCTCTTGGAAGCCGACGTACCCCTCGTTGCATTAGAGCCAGACTCAATACCAGAAACGTGGCTGTTCGTGCTACATTCCCCTGAGAATCGATCATCCCCTACATTTTCCAAAACAGCATACCTGTTTGAAATGGGTATATCCACAAAAGACTCCTGCCTTAGGTGCCTACCTCTCTTACCCTTCCTGTAGTTAACCCATCTATGTGACTGTATCTGAGACTTCCCACCTTTCTATAACTGCCACTCATCACATACTGTTGCTGTTGCAAATTCCTCATCACTTCTATCTGTCTCTCCAACTGATCCACTCGCATCCAACAGCATTTATGACAAATATAATCCACGGTAACCCTAAAAATCTCTCAACTCCCACATCTGACAAGAAGTACATATCACTGCAAAGGCCATTTTTGCTCCTTCACAATCTACAGACCCAGAAAATAACATGGTCTTATTCCTCTACAAACACTGCCCCAGGTTAAATTAATAGCTATGGCTTATATTTTAAGTTTAATCAAGAGACTTATCTCCAATCAAGAAACAACCCACTGTACTCACTAAAACAGCCTTTCTCTTGAACAGACTTAAAACAACAATGAATTTATCTGATTCTGTGCTGTGAACTTCGCTCAAACCGGTTCCTGCAAGATTAGTTGTGAAATACACTGTTTGTTAATTTTCCCAGATGTACTCCGATGTCCATCGACACATGAATTCAAAAATAGCAAAGGTAGTAACTGTGCAGGTTCTCTCTCTCTCTCTCTCCTGCACTGTCCTCACCATGTGCTCATACCCTGGAGTTGAAATGGTGACTGTTTGTCTCTTCATAGATGCTGCCATACCTGCTCTGTTTCTCCAATACTCTCTGCGTTTGCTCTAAGTTTCAGGAAATTATTTAAACAATTTCTCAGAATCATGACAACACAGAAATAGACATTCAGCTTATGTGTCTACCCCAGCTCTCCAAATCAGTTTCATTACCTTGTGCCAATCTCTTGTTTTTCTCCCCCATACCTTTGCAAAAATATTTTTGTCCAATTAAGCATCCAATCCCCTCTTGAATGCCTTAAATGCAACTTATTTCCAGAATCCATTTCAGAATGGATGCCTGGATGGGTGCAGCTCCAACAACACAAGAAGCTTGACACCATCCAGGACAAAACAGCCTGCTGGATTAGCATTATATCCACAAGCATCTACTCCCTCCACCACCAACACAGCGGTGTGTAATATCTACAAGATGTACTGCAGAAGTTCACCAAAGACCCTCAGACAGCATTTTCCAAACCCATGACTACTTCCATCGAGAATAACTAGGGCAGCAGACACATGGAAACACCACCACTTTCAAGGTCCCCTCCAAGTCACTCACCATTGGAAACATATCGTTGTTCCTTTGCTGTTGCTGGGTCAAACTCCTGGAACTTCCTGCCGAAGGGCATTGTGGGTAAACCCACAGCCAGCGGACTGCAATAGTTCAAGAAGGTAACTCACCAGCACCTTCTCAAGGGCAACTAGGGATGGGCAATAAATACTTAGCCAGCCAATGACACCCACATCCCATCAATGAATAAAAACAAACCAAACTATCCACTGTGTGAAAAGTTTACTCACATTCGATTTGCTCTTTTTTACAAATCATTTTTAGTCCACATTCTCTGGTTCTTGATCTTTTTATGAGTGGGGTACAGATTCACTCCTTGGAGCTTAACTCTTGAAGGAGAGATCAGAGTCGAGAGTATGGTGCTGGAAAGGCCCTTCCTGACGAAGGGCTTATGCCTGAAACGTTGATTCTCCTGCTCCTCAGATGCTGCCTGACCTGCTATGCTTTTTCAGCACCACACTCTCTCTGCTTAACCCTTGAAATCAAGATATCATTCTGCTCAGCGTACTGGAGATTACGAGATGGGGAGCTGTGGTAACCACAAGTTATGTTAAGGTAGTTGATGGCATTACTAGTATAACTACTAGACTGTTAATCCAGAGACCCTGCTGTAAGAGTCTTACAGCACAGAAACAGATCCTTCAGTCCAACTCATCCATGCCAACTAGCTTTCCCAAACTAATCTAGTCCCATTTTCCCACATTTTTCCATATTCCTCTGTACCTTTCCTATTCATGTACCTGCCCAAATGCCCTTTAAGTGCTGTAACCGTAGCTGCATCCACCACTTTGTCTGGCAGTTCATTCCACATTTGAACCACTCTCTGTGTGAAAGCATTGACCCTCAGTTCCCTTTTAAATCTTTCTCCTCTCACCTTAAACCTATGCACTCTAGTTTTGAACTCCCCCATCTTAGGGAAAAAAAACCTTGGTTATTCATCTCATCCATGCTCCTCATGATTTTATAAACCTCTCAAGGTCACACCTCAACCTCCTATGCTCCAGTGAAAAAAGTCCCAGCCTATCTAGTCTCTCCTTATAACTTAAATCCTCCAGAGCCAGCACCGTCCTAGCCAATGTTTTCTGCACTCGCTCCAATTTAATAAGGTTCTTCCAAGAACAGTTCAACCAGAACTGCCCACAGTATTCTCAGAATGGCCTCACTCACAATCTCAACATGGTGTCCCAACTCCTATATTCACTGATCTGAGCAATGATCAGTGTGCTCAATGCCTTCTTAACCATCCAATGTACCTGAACCCTTGGGTGTCTGTTTGACAATACTGCCCAGGCTCAACATTAGACACCCTCCAGTCCTCCACATATGGAACACAGACAGCCCATTTATCATGGCCACCTTCACAACAGCAATCCATCAATTTGTGACGTGTATTTAATAATACATAAATAAATCAAAATATACATTTTCTAATGAAAGCATTAAAGGTTTATTTCTTCATGGCTCAACTTAAAATATATAATCACAATATTTAATAAATAGTGCACAAAAATACAGGTTCTTTGACAGGTTATATAAAAACATTTACATTGATCTTCTATTGTTGGTTGAGTCTATTGCTACATCGCCAGTCTATCACCTACAGGTTATAGCTTTGGCACCCAAGGTCAGAGTTAGCTGGTAACCTGGGCCTTCCTTTATTGGCAGTGGTGATAGGCCAGCCCTCAGGCATGCTGATATTTCGCAAGCTCCTTTGTGTCAGAGTACCTAAAATGCAGAGAATTGAGAGGAGAGAAAGATAGAGAGAGAGACACACAGAGAGAGACACAGAGAGAGACACAGAGAGAGACACAGAGAGAGAGAGAGGACTTAAGAGGGAGCAAGTTTAGGCAAGTATTTTAAAAATAAAACAAATAGGTTTCAAGACCATTTTAAAGTTAAGGAACAGAAATGACTGAGACAGAATAGGGGACATTTTGGAGGCAGGAACAGAAATCTCAGAATATAACAAATAGGAGCTGAGTTGGCCTTTGACCCTTTCAGACTTCTCTATGCTTCAACAGGATCATGACTGATCTTCTAACTCAACTTTACCGTCCCGAATATCCCCATACTCCTCTGTTCTTTCAGTCTGAATACTCATTCGGAATATAGTCAGTGATGGAGCTTTGCTGGGGGAAGAATTTCAAAGTATTGGAAGTCTTTAGTGGCAGGGAGTCTTCCTCATCTGCTTCTGAAAAGGCTGACCCTCAATCTGAGGACAGATCAGAAATAACTCTAGGGAGCTCGCAAATGGGATTTCTGCTGGGAATCGGATCTGGCTCCCATTTACTGCCAGTTCCCCGGAGCCCTGCTGGGTGAGTGAGTGATTAACTCCCAAGGGAGGAGAAATGATGGCAACAGTGGCAATTCCGATTCTCATACACCGACCACACTTTAGGGCAGGTTTCACTCAACAAGATGGCTTTGGCTGACTGTCTTACTTCTCTGTAACCAGACAACACCCAACCTGCTTTTTACCCCTACTTTCACTAACTTGTGGGCACAAAAGTAAATTATGGCAGTGATCTAACAATAAACCAATGATCAGGACTCTGTGGATTTGTGGTGCAGCAAACCAATAACCTTCACTATAGTCATTGAGTGCTTATCAACATTATGGTGATATTTTGTACAAGATAACGGAAAGTCTGTATTATTAAAACAGAAACACTGACATCAACTGTCTTTACTTCACAATCCTGATAGGAGTCAAGATGTTTTCCTTGGATTCTTCTGGGAATCGCCACAGAATTCAAGACTTGCCCTTTTCCAGTGAAAACTCACTCGACTTGACTATACAGGCTGAAATGAGCATTGTCGGGGAGTCGACCTCATCCCGGGGTTTGTTAAAGTTGCTCCCGCTGGACTTACTCCTGCTGTTGTCTGCAGTCGGTGCTATCGGCAGGCTCCTGGCTACGTCTGAGCCCACCAAACAGCAGCAGAGCAACTTGAAGAAGGCCCCTCGCATCTCCCTGCTGGACAGGGTGTAAATGATGGGGTTCAGGGCCGAGTTCAGCACCGCTAGGGCAACGGACCAGTCTGCCTTGTAGAGGATGTTGCACTGCTTGGGACTACAGGCGACATCCAGCATCAGGAAGATGAAGAGAGGGGACCAGCAGGCTATGAAGACACCCACGACGATCATCACTGTGCGCAGGAGAGCCATGGCCCTCTCCGACTGGCTGCCCTTGGTGTTCTTCCTCACCTTCATCTTGCGGCTGCTGGAGCTGACCAGCCGGTAGATGCGGACATACAAGATCACAACGGAGAACAAGATGGCGGTTAAGATGGTGATGCAAAAGGCCACATAGCTTTTGGCAAACAGTGGTAGCATGGTCGAACAGGACTGGAGTCTGTCGATGCAGCTCCATCCAATTTGCGGCAAGAGCCCTAGGAGAATGGAGATCATCCAGCAAGCACCCAGCAGCAGGAAAAGCCTGTACTGCTTCTTAGAGTCATACGGTCTCATTTTTACCATGGTCATGTGCCTTTCAATGGCAATCGCCAACAAACTGAAGGTTGATGCACACAAGGCAACAAACATACTGCCTTCCCTGATGAACCATTCTGCCGGTGTCAGGGTCAGGGTGCGGTGTCCAGACATGAGGATGTTAAATACATAAGTCACCCCGGCCAAGAGATCTGAAAGGGCAAGATTCCCGATTAAATAGTACATCTGTGTGTGAAACTTCTTGTTTTTCCAAATAGCCACAAGCACCATCAGATTCTCAATGACAATCAATATACAGGCCAGGAGGAAGACTGCAGTCTTGGCACTGCTGGAAACACCCTCTGTCCTGTTGAATAATCTTCCTGTAAAGTTATAATGCCTGATGATGGTCTCATCCCCCTCATAGTCACTGAACAAAGCCATTGCTACCACTGAGTTACCAGGAATGTCCCAAAGACACTGGCCAGTGTCTACTCTGCGTACTGAAGCATTTTAAACAATAGAGGGCGCTGTCAGTACGTCTGGCCCAGTTCACTGTTGGAGTCTGTCCAAGGAGGAGCTGGGGAATCACACATCGATTTTCAGACAACCTCTTCAATTGGAGTCTCTAACCTGGGGAAAATATGTAAAAAGTTGTGTTAAGACAAAATGTCAGATCTTTGTAATGCCAAAAGTTCAATGTTTCAGAATCCACAATTAAAATGATTAACTAGTGCAAGGAAAACTACGTAAACAGTGCAACTGTTATGGACTAAGCCAGATCACTCAAAACATTCTTAAGCAGGCAGCCCTAGACCTAGCTTTACAATTTGTTTCAGTAAGTGTACAGTGAAAATTACTCGGAGTACGATAGCTAGGTTGTCTACTAGATCTTAAGTTAAAAATCACACAACACCAGGTTATAGTCCAACAGGTTTAATTGGAAGCACTAGATTTCAGAGCGCTGCTCCTTCATCAGGTGGTTACAACCTGGTGTTGTGTCATTTGTAACTTCGTACACCCCAATCCAACACCAGCATCTCCAAATCATGACTAGATTTTAAAACAGACAAAAAAATTACACATTGAAACACAAAGGACAGAATAAAGAACCCCTCCAGAACTCAACCTATCCACTTAGACTTAATTATGATGTTCTGAATACACACAATAGTCCCAATCAGCAAACTCCCTTTAAAACCCAATATAACTGGAACACATGCTTCCAGGTTGAAGTTGAAGGGCAGAAAGAGAGAGAGTTTCCGCACAGCTCCCTGTTGAACTTCCCAGTTCAAGACTGAACTAAAACTGCTCATTTCAGCTCAGCTAGAGAGCTGACCACGCCCCTTTCATTACAAAGGTCACTTCTAAAACATGACCACTTTGGCTTGAACTCTCATCTGTTTACATATAAACAAAAGGCCTCTCAAAATCCTTTTCATCTCTGCACAAAACCAGACTGATCGGAGCCCGGCCTGGATTATTACCCCTCTGAAAAAAAATCAAGGACAGAGTCTCCTGGAGCCAAGGAACAGCTTTTAGACAAAAAAGGGACTAGCTTTGTGACACAATGAACACCCAAAACTCTTTGAACGCAAGATTTCTCACACATTTCATAACATGGCCCCAAGTGGGAATCGTACTCCATGATCTATTTCTTTTAAAGTTAATTCATTCAGATGTATTATGATTCCCTCTATAGCCTGGCTCAGAGGTGAGGACGCTACCACTGCACCAAAAAATCCCCTACCATTCACCTGGATGAACAAAAAGGTGACATTACCACTGTATCCACCTATCCCAAGCTATACATTGAGATAGTCCCCAAAGGTAACAATCACAGCGGAGTTGGTGGGTTGCTCTATGCATTGTATACCACTGTCTTTACTCACATCTTATTCAACAAGAGACAACATGTTGGTCAGCTCCAAAAACAAACACAGAGAATGCTGGGAAAAGTCAGTAGCAGCATCTGTGGAGAGAAGTAAGAGCTGACCTTTCCAATCCAATATGGCTCTTCCTCAGAACCTGACCAAACTGAGACTCAGCAATTCATCTGTTCAAACACTGGGATCCCTTGAAAACTAACCATTGTCCACTCTGAGACCAGGGCTGCCCAATCTGAGAACAGCAACCCCAATAATACCCCACAGCCCTCCTGGCACTGTCCCATCAACACAGCATTTCCCCCAATTCCAATACTTTTATAAAACTAATATGTCAAAAAAAAATATTTGTTTTAACTACCTAGAGGCAGGAAAACTTCAATCTTTAAAAAGTGGATGGGCACTTGAAATGGCATAATACTCAAGGCTATTGGCTAAGTGTTGGAAAGTAGGTAGTGTAGGTAGCTGATGATTTGTTTTAGTCAGTGCAGACTGAATGGGCTGAAGGGCCTTTCTTGTACAGTATGATTCTGATTCCATAAATACCTCAATGAATGCTCAGCAGAATGATCAGGTAATTAACCTTTAACTTGGAAGATAATTTCTTTAATATGGTCAACCTTATTAACACTCAATCCTGTAATCTGCTGTCAATGAAGGTCACTTCCTTGCTGAATACATTATAGCATCTGACTCAACATATTTGACTTCAAGTCCATACACACTGTAACATCCTATGTCCCATTACTTGAGAAAGCAGCTCACTAATGAACAAATATGTAGGAAACATTAAAATGAATTAAATTAAACAAATGCAGAGAAACATTTCTTTCAGAGGATTCTGTGGCCTTGGAACCCTGTACTTCAGAAGGTTCTGGAAGTGGGATCACTGAATATCTTCAAGGTGAAAGTCGAGAAATTTTTGGTAGGCAAAGAAATCAGAGGTAATTGGACTAAATGGAAGTTTGGAATTTGGAACACAGACAGATCTTATTGAATGATGGAGCAGACTTGGAGGGCCAGATGGTCTACTTCAGTTCCTAATTCACATGTACATATGAAATGACTCTCAATGCCCCTACTAGGCGAGGAAGTACTTTTGAAGTGCAGGAGGCACAATAGGCAATTCATACACAGCAAGGACCCATATATAGCAATGCAATAGTGGACAGATAATGCCTTCTTAAATGTTGATTAGGAGATAAGTTTAGCAATAACTCCAGGGAGCCCACCTCCATGATTCTTCAAAACTTTGCCATAGAATTTGTTATGTATCCTCAAGAAGATACATGGGAGCCTTGAATTAACATCTCATTGAAGGACATAAAATCGTCTAAAGTAGAATCTTGTGGATCCCCCTAGAATTGCAGATATTTTTGATCAACCTCTTCCCTCTGGAGGATGTGAGACTTGAACATAGGCTAAATTATGGACGCTGTGCCACAACAGCCCTGGCATTCCCAAGTCCTAATCAGGCCTGAGTCTACACAGCTTCCAAGATTGGGTATTTACAGACTAGTATAGCTATTGGCTTGAACTAGTATAGCAGGACTTGTCTAGGATTGAATGCAAGACCTCTCACACTTTAACTCATAATATGGTCCCAAATGGGAATCATACTCCATGATCTATTTCTTTCAAAGATAATCTACTCAGATGTATTATGATTCCTTCTATAGCCTGGCTCAGAGGAGAGGACACTACCACTGCACCACAAAAATCCCCTATCATTTGCCTGGATGAACAAAAAGGTGACATTACCACTATCTCCCCCTACTGAGATAGTCAGCAAAGGTAACAGTTACAGTGGAGTTAGTGGGTTACTCTATCCATTGTACACGGTCTTTAGTCGCATCTGACACAATAAGTGATTTTGAGACAAAATTCTGTTAATACAGAATTGTTTCCAGCATCTGGAAAGAGTAAAGGTGCCCTGGAATCTTTGTCAGAATTGAGTTCTGACTAGGGGCTACATTTGAAACAATCTGTCTCTCCAGCAGTTAACTAACCTGCTGACTACATGCAATATCTTCAGACTTTATTTCAGGTTTGTTTTTAAATCTCAACTAAGGCTTGACAGCTGAATCTCAACACTAATAATTTCCCAAATTATAATATTTGAAAAATTGAACCATGCACTTCAAAAAACAATAATAGTTCTTAAAGCAGGGATTATATTGTGGTCTTGGTGCCTATCCAAGTTAATTTTCATTATATATGACAACGCTTCTAGTTGTGTTTTGGTACAACTGAGCATTACCTCTCCAATTCTAAAACACCATTACATTTTATATGGTTTTTATACTACAAAGTTCATGCCAATTGAAATGTGCCTTCACACCAGCATAAGCTGCTTAATGTCATCCAGATATGACACTAGAATTGAAGCCATGTGCAATGTTGAAGAGGTTCAGACAAGGCAACTCAATGAAGATTGAACAGAAAGAAAATCTGCTGTTGGCACTCAGCGTGTGGAGAGGAGAAGAGAATTCATGATTCCACTGGGGGAAATATTGTAGGTATAATTGGTCAGAGATTAGCACTGCTGCCTCACAGTGCCAGGGACCTGCATTCGACTCTACCCTCAGGTGACTGTCTGTGTAGAGTCTGCACATTCTCCCTGCGTCTGCCTGGGTTTCCTCTGGGTGCTCTAGTTTCCCCCCACAGTGCAAAGATATGCAGGTTAGGTGGATTTCCCATGGTATGCCGGGATGAGTAGGCCAGGTAGATTAGGCATGAGAAATACAGGGATGGGGTAGGGGAGTGTGTCTGGGTGAGATGCTCTTCAGAGGGTCACTGTGGACCTGAATGGCCTGTTTTCACACTGTAGGAATTTTATGAATAAGTGAAACGAGAAGAGGGCACACAGAAGGTAAGTCTGTAGCACAGTGGAAAGCAGGAGAGATTAAATAACTAAAGATTTCACGAAGCAAGGCCAAAGGGAGCGATAACAGGACCAGTAAAGAAACAAAATATACACCTAGAGTTGTTGTGAATGGTGGGATGCTGAATCCATCTGAAAGGACATTAAAATGAATAAGAGAAGGAAAGCATCATTTATTCCACACTTTTTTAATCTTTCTAATATCTACAAGCTCTGACCAAAGAGGCTTAAGGTGAAACATGAAACTTGTTTAGTTCTTCAAGGAAACTACTCAGGTGGCTGAGTAATTGTAGTATTTTCTGTTTCTAGTTTTGGATTTCGGCTTGCACATGGCTACAGTGGTTTAGTGTCCACAACATTCTGCTTTCGTGTTAGCAAGGTTTTACCAGAGCCGAGTCTAGTTAGGCATTCAGTTCTCTTCAAGCGTTTCATTGCACCGCTGTTTGGACAAGTGCAAGCAGAGCTATACATAACATGCTGTTGTTAAATGACGTCAAGCTGATAATGATTTCAAACAAGTAGCCAGATCCAACCACAATAAATTGCTCAGAGTCTTTTACAGTTTCACACTCAACTAAAATCACAATTTGATAGCTTGCAAATGAAAAATGCAACCAACACATCAAGGGGATGTCTGGTGCTGCAAATGGGGAGAGTTTAGGGTTGTGGGAATAAGGAAGTCATTCTGTAGACTGGAATCTCAAAGTGCACAGAATACTGAGAAATATAAGTTACACTACAGAACCAAATAGTAAGTTGATTTAGTAAAGTCAGAGGCAGAGGAAAAGCAATTAAGTTAAAACAAGTTTTACTCTGCAAATATGTGAGTGCACGGAGTGTGGTAGAAAAGGTTGGTGTATTGCAGATGACAAACACCAATGGAGAAATATAATGTTGTAACTATAACAGAGACCTAACTCAAAGCAAGGCAGGACTAGGTGAGAAAAAAAAATATTGTTTAGAATATGTTCAGGAAAATAAGAACAGCAGAAAGGGAGAGGTAGTGACAGTGATTAAGGAGAGCGAAAGACAGTGGAGTGGACATCCTGGAGGGCAGAATCAAATTGGTTAGAGCAGAGGAATGAAAAACACTGCTCAGAGTATCTATAGGTCACAAACAAGCTGTCGAGAAACAATTTTGCACAGATATTTCAGAGAGGTGTGCAAACATAATATAGCCATTACAATGTATTTTTAATTATCCAAATATAGAGTTAGAAAGTAGTGGTGCAAAAGCTAAAGAAGGAAAGATTCAAGAACATGCTCATGAGAACTTTTTAAAGCAATATGTTCAGTCCAATGAGAAAGGGAATATTAGATTAGATTACTTACAGTGTGGAAACAGGCCCTTCGGTCCAACAAGTCCACACCGACCTGCCGAAGCGCAACCCACCCCCACATTTACCCCTTACCTAACACTACGGGCAATTCTGCATGGCCAATTCACCTGACCCGCACATCTTTGGACTGTGGGAGGAAACTAGAGCACCCGGAGGAAACCCACGCAGACACGGGGAGAATGTGTAAACTCCACACAGTCAGTCGCCTGAGTCGGGAATTGAACCCGGGTCTCAGGTGCTGTGAGGCAGCAGTGCTAACCACTGTGCCACCGTGCCGCCCACATTGCTAGATATGATTCTTGGGAATGACATAGGCCAAGTGGATTGGGTCTCAAGAAGAGACCATTAATGAAGTCATGATCATTGTATTATAACGTTTAGGTTGGTTATCAAAAAGGATAAGGAACAAACCAGTGAGAATAACGAGCTGGGGGAAAGCCAACTTCAAAAGGTGTAAGAATGACGCTGACCCTGCAGAATCAGAGTCAAAAGTTGACAGATAATCGAACAACGTAATGTCTTTAAAGGTGAAATGTTTCGGTTACAGTCATAGCAGATTCCTACAGAAGGCAAAGAGATCAAGAGCTCCCTGGAATGACAAAAGACACAGTGATTGAGATGAAGAACAAACAAAGAAAAGCTATGCTTAGACCAGATGTCAGATGGATAATAAAACTAAAAAGCAGACAAAATATGGTACGTTGAGAGTGGCATTGAAAAAACAAACAAGAGAAGCAACAGGAAGGGCTAGTAGCTAACACAAAAAGAAACCCAGAAGTCTTGTTTTGAGTTTAAATTGTTAAAGGTGGTAAACAGTAAGACTGGGATCAAAAGGAGATTTATACTTGGAGGCAAAACTGTGGCAGTAAATTGTATATTAAACATTTAAAAACAGTTGGACAAGTACATGGATGGGAAGGGTTTAGGGGGATATAGGCTAAACGTGGGCAACTAGAACTAGCTGAGTGGGCACCATGGTCAGTACAGTTCAATTTGGGCCGAAGGGCCTGTTTCCATGCTGTTTTACTCTATGACTCTAATACTTTGCATCAATCTTCAGCAAGGAAAAAGATGCTGCATGGGTCACAGTAAAAGAAAAGCTGGTTTAGACAGTCACAAGGTTTCCAGTTGATAGGCAGGGAGGTACAAGATAGGCTGTCTGTAATCAACGCTGACAAGGCTCTAGAACCAGATGAAATATATTAAAGAATAGTGAGAGAGGTGAGAATGAAAATTGCAGTCAGTAGCCACCATTTTCTAATCTTACTTAAACTCTTGAGTGATGCCACAGCACTGGAAAATTGCAAATATTACACCCTTGCTCAAGAAAAAGAAAATTCCAACAATCTTGGTGGTTGAGAAGCTTCCAGAAGCAATAATTCAGGGTAAAATGAATAGTCACATTGGGACTAGCACAGATTTATTTAACTGTTTAATATTTAACTAATTTGTATATTCTTTGATGAGATAACAAAAGTGGGTTGGTGAGGATAATGCTGTAAATCTGTTCTACATGCAGTCCAAAGGCTTCTGACAAAATGCCATACACAGACTTAACAGCAAATTGGAATTCAGGGAATAACAGGGATAATAGCATCATGGATACAAAATGGTCTGAGAGACAGGAAACAGATCAGCGGTTAGTAGATTTTCTTTCAGACTCGGGAAAGGTTTACAGAGGATTTCTTCCAGGCTTGAAATTAGTGTTTTTGCTTATCCTGAGACAGACTGATGAGTTTGGTGTACAGGACACAATTTCAAAAAATTTGGATTATACAAAGCATTGTGGACCATAAGCTGTAGAACATTAAAGGGTCATTGACCTTGGATTCAAATGGACTTGCCTCAAACACAATGGCGACATGAGCAGATCAGAGGCTAGGAATATTGCAATGAGTAACTCACCTCCTGACTCCCTAAAGCCTACAAGGCACAAATCAGGTGTGTGATGGATATCCACACTTGCCTAGATAGGAGCAGCCCCAATAACACTCAAGAAACTTGACATCATCCAGGACAAAGCTGGATGCTTGACTGGCACCACATTCACAAGCATCCATTGCCTTCACCACCGACACTCAGTAGCAGCAGTGTGTACTATCGACAAGATGCACTGCAGAAATTCACCAAACCTCCTCAGAGAGCACCTTTCCAAACTTCCAACTAGGAGGATAAGGAAAGCAGATATTTGGGTACGCCATAGTCTGCAAATGCCCCTCCAAGCCACTCACCATCCTGACTTGGAAATACATTGCTGTTCCTTCGCTGTCACTGGGTCAAAATCCTGGAATTCCCTCCCTACGTGCATTGTGGGTACCTGTACAGCAAGTGAACTGCAGTAGTTCAAGAAAACAGCTCACCTCCACCTTAACTAGGGACGGGCAATGAACACTCACCAGCAAACGATGCCCACATCCCACAAATGAACAAATAAAAACAAATACAGATTATTGATAAAGGAGAATGAGTGACAGACAGAATTTCATGCAGAGATGTCAACGGGGGCGGTACCAGGGGACTGGAGAATAACGAATGTTGTGCCCCTGTTCAAAAAGGGAATAGGGATAACCCCGGGAATTACAGGCCTGTTATTCTTACTTTGGTGGTAGGCAAAGTAATGGAAAGGGTACTGAGGGATAGGATTTATGAGTATCTGGAAAGACACTGCTTGATTAGGGACAGCCACCACAGATTTGTGAGGGGTAGGTCTTGCCTTACAAGTCTTATTGAATTCTTTGAGGAGGTGATCAAGCATGTGGATGAGGGTAGAGCAGTGGATGTAGTGTACATGGATTTTGGTAAGGCATTTGATAAGGTTCCCCATGGCAGGCATATGCGGAAAGTCAGGAGGCATGGGATATTGGGAAATTTGGCCAGTTGGATAGAGAACTGGCTAACCGGTCGAAGTCAGAGAGTGGTGGTAGATGATAAATATTCAGCCTGGAGCCCAGTTACAAGTGGAGTTCCGCAGGGATCAGTTCTGGGTTCTCTGCTGTTTGTAATGTTTATTAATGACTTGGATGAGGGAGTCGAAGGGTGGGTCAATAAATTTGCAGACGATACGAAGATTGGGGGAGTTGTGGATAGTGAGGAGGGCTGTTGTCGGCTGCAAAGGGACTTAGATATGATGCAGAGCTGGGCTGAGGAGTGGCAGATGGAGTTCAACCCTGTCAAGTGTGAAGTTGTCCATTTTGGAAGGACAAATAAGAATGCGGAATACAAGGTTAACGGTAGGGTTCTTAATAAGGTGGAGGAGCAGAGGGATCTTGGGGTCTATGTTCATAGCTCTTTGAAAGTTGCCACATAGGTGGATAGAGCTTGTAAGAAGGACTATGGTGTATTAGCATTCATTAGCAGAGGGATTGAATTCAAGAGTCGTGAGGTGATGTTGCAGCTGTACAGGATATTGGTAAGGCCACATTTGGAGTACTGTGTGCAGTTCTCGCCGCCTCATTTTAGGAAAGATGTGGAAGCTTTGGGGAGGGCGCAGAGGAGATTTACCAGGATGTTGCCTCGAATGGAGAATAGGTCGTACGAGGATAGGTTGAGAGTGCTAGGCCTTTTCTCATTGGAACGGCGAAGGATGAGGGGTGACTTGATAAAGGTTTATAAGATGATCAGGGGAATAGATAAGAGTAGACAGTCAGAGACTTTTTCCCCGGATACAACAGAGTGTTACAAGGGGACAAAAAATTTAAGGTGAAGGGTGGAAGGTATAGGGGGAATGTCAGGGATAGGTTCTTTATCCAGAGAGTGGTGGGGGCATGGAATGCACTGCCTGTGGCAGTGGCAGAGTCAGAATCATTGGTGACCTTTAAGCGGAAATTGGATAGGTACATGGATGGGTGCTTAAGCTAGGACAAATGTTTGGCACAACATCGTGGGCTGAAGGGCCTGTTCTGTGCTGTATTGTTCTATGTTCTAAGTGATTATTTTGGTACAAAGAACACAGAGAGTCAAATAAGTTAATGGGGGTGCAATTCTAAATGGGCTGCAGGATCAGTCGGCCTGGGTCAATTGGTACATAAATCATTGAAGTTGACAGGACAAGTTGAGACAGTGGCTCATAAAGCAGACAACATCCTGGGCTTTATTAGTAGGAACACAAAATACAAAAGGAGAGCTACGCCAAACTTATAGAAAACACAGTGTCACCCTCAGATGAAGTATTGCATCCAGTTCCAGGTAACACATTTTGGAGAGGACGTGATAGCATTAGAGAGAAAGTGCAAAAATGATTCATTGGTTGTATGGACATGTTGGAGAATATTAGACTGTTTTCCTGAGAGAAGAGCAACTGCACTGCAGCCCCACCCCCACACCCCATTTAAACTCTCATCCCCACACACCCCCCGCCACACACACACACACACACACACATTCCTGATGAAGGGCTTATTCCCAAAACATGGGTGCTCCTGCCCCTCAGATACTGCCTGACCTGCTGTGCTTTTCCAGCACCACCCTTTTTGACTTTGAGTCTCCAGCATCTGGCGTCCTCACTTTCTCACAGTTTTGATAAATAGATTCAAAACCATGAGGGGTCCAGGCAGGCTGGAAAAGGAAAAACAGGGCCAGAGGAGACCGTTTTCTGATATTTGACAAAGGAAACAATGGAGACATGAGGAAGGATGCTTTCTCACAGTGAGCATTCAGCAGCTGGAATATAAAAATGTGATGGAGACAGATTCAACCGAAGCAGTCAGGAAGGAATTGGATTATTATCTAAGGCAGATGAACCTGCAGAATTACAGGGAGGAAAGGGGTTGGGGTCTATCGTGGTATGATTCTGTTTAATGTTCTTTTAAATCTATTTTATTTCTAACATTAAAAGCTGAATGATCCGTTTTCTCTCTGGTTGACCCTCTATGATGCTAGATTACGATTTGATGTTCTTTCCATTATTTGCATCACAAAACTGACTACACTTTAAAAAAAAACTAGAGTCATTCTAGTACAGAAGGAGGCCATTTGGCCAATCGAGTCTACACTCTGTCCGTCTGGAGATATCCAGTCAGACCCATTGCCCTGCTCTAGTCCTAATGACCCTGCAAGACTATTTCCCATTTCATTCCTCCCACGAAAGCAAAGCGTTTGTGAAGGTACCATAGTTGGGAAAGGCGCTAGATAAATGAAAATCTTGCCTCCAGTTCTGCGGTGCAGTCGCGAAAGGCGCGGGTCAGCATAAAGGCGGGTAGCCTCTAAAAATAGAAAGCGCTGAAGAAACTCAGCAGGTCTGGCAGCATTTGTGGAGAGAGAAGAAGATTTAACGTTTCGGCTCTGTTTCTCTCTCCACAAATGTTGAGTTTCTCCAGCACTTTCTGTCTGTTTTGTTTCAGATTTCCAGCATCCGTAATATTTTGCTTTTATTAACAGACACGAGCGGGCATCTGCCTTCGAGTATTCATCCAACGCTGCTTTCCTGTGGATTTCCACTCCGTTTCTCATGGCGTGAAGTGGCATCGTGTTGGGGCAACTTTCAACTGGGAATTTGAGTGGGATTGGGAAAAGTGACAACGTGTCCCAGGCAATTGAGGGAGAAGCAGTTTTAGAGAGGGAGCGGCTCCACTTATTACTGTGCGATGGAAAATGACCGGCTCTTGCAAAAACAAAAATGTGGGATTTCTCAACACGCTGTACCCTGAGATCTGCATTAACCAGGCGAAGTAACCAGGCACTTTCACCACTATTAGTGATGTTACAGTACCATCACAAAACACACACATGGAAATGAATTCGTTCGGCACCAGTATTAGGGTCAGGGACCTTTGAGACTTACTCCGCCTTTTGAGGACCGGTAATTCTAAACTCTCTTTAACCGTCAGCCGCTTGAGGAAAGTTCTAGCATCGAGCAGCTAAGATAGAGTCCTGGAAAGTATTTTGTCCCCAGCACCGCCTTCACTGTCTCTCCTCAGTTTCCCCAGCTCACTTCTGTCTCCTTATGGAGTAATTTCCCTCACTTTCACCTCTCTTACTTCCCCTTTTATCTGTCCGCGTGTATGTGTGTGTGTGTCTATCCCTCCCTAATACTGTGCCTATGTCTCTATCTGTCGCGATTTCCTCCTCGGTCTATTCCTCACCTTTCTGTTCTGGCCTGTGCCTCTCTCTCTGTTTGCGTGTGTGTATCTGGCTTTTTTTTTCCCTTCACGATAATGTTAATCCCTACAAAGGCACGAACTTTACCGGCCAAGAGAAGATAATTAAATGCATCTACTGTTTAGAGTTTTATCCGACTTCTCTGCTCTGACACCTGCACTTATAGCACCCCATTTATCTTCCAGTAAAATTAAAGTTAGGTATATTGCAACAACTGGAGAGTGCTTTGTAGCCAGCCCGCTGCTAATAAGTTCAGACGTACCTGAAGAAAGTTGCACTATGAACGCTGCTTCAGAACTGTCGAGAGGCGACCAAACACTTTTCTTAAAGTCTGTTGGTTACAATAGGGATCACTGTGAGTACAAGCACACTCACTCCAGGTAGTTTGGAGCCGCCAAAGTGCTGCTTTTCTCGTCCTCTGGTTGTGGAGTCGCGGTCAAATTAAATGCCTCACTTGGGTTTTGAGCAGTTTCCTGTTCACAGGAGCAGGGACCGCAGTGAATAATTGTAAAGGATGCACGTCAGCCGTTTCTTATTCTGTCTGAAGGGGGCGGGACATCCCATGCGAGCAATCCTCAAAACAAAACACAGCCCCACTCATCAAAACACAGCCCAACCATTTCGGTTTCAGGTATTCACTCAGGACACTGTTCATCTCCAGCCCAGAGCCCTGTGAATAGTTAAACGCGCCTTCCAGTGAAATGCTTACTTCCTGCAGGAGAAACTTTGAAAATAAAGCTGTGGCTCTGACTACTCAGACACTGGGATCTGGTTTCAAGTGTCCCTTCAGAATCTGAGCAAGGCAGGCAGTGCCGGAGGGAGGGAGTGCTGCACTGTCTGACATGTTCTCTCCCAGTTTGGGTAGCTGTTAAACAACTCCTTGCCATCATTTTTACAAAAGAGGCTGAGGTGATTGAGGGGGAGGTGGGAATGTGGGTCAGTGAGATGTCTCCCCATCCATCGTGTTAGATGCATTAGTCAGAGAGAAATGGGTCTGGGTGGGTTACTCTTCAGAAGGTCAGTGTGGACTTGTTGGGCCGAATGTCCTGTTCCACACCACAGATAATCTAATCTAATTTAAAGTACCCTGGGCTACATTAATTCTTCAATTGGCATTTTGTGAGACCTTGCTACATATCCTACATCATAAGTGATAAGGGTCGAGAGTGTGGCGCTGGAAGGGCTTATGCCCGAAACATCTCCCTCAGATGCTGCCTGACCTGCTGTGCTTTTCCAGCACCACACTCTTGACTCTGATCTCCAGCATCTGCAGTCCTTCACTTTCTTCATCATAAGTGACAATCCTACAAAAGCTGTAAGGCATTTTGAGATGTCTAGTGATTTAGAATTAGATTTTAGTGTCACATGCATGGGAATGAGATGCTATATAAATGCAAGTCTTTTGTTTTTTAGATTAGATTACTTACAGTGTGGAAACAGGCCCTTCGGCCCAACAAGTCCACACTGACCTGCCGAAGCGCAACCCACCCATACCCCTACATTTACCCCTTACCTAACACTACGGGTAATTTAGCATGGCCAATTCACCTGACCCGCACATCTTTGGACTGTGGGAGGAAACCAGAGCACCTGGAGGAAACCCACGCAGACACGGGGAGAATGTGCAAACTCCACACAGTCAGTCGCCTGAGTCGGGAATTGAACCCGGGTCTCTGTGAGGCAGCAGTGCTAACCATTGTGCCACCATGCCGACCACAAATCATTGAATCCCTACAGGGTGGAAATAGGCTATTCGGCCCATCAATCCATACTGACCCTCAGAAGAACATTCCACCTAGACCCACCCTATCCCTGAAACCCTGCATGTCCCATGACCAGTCCACCTCACCTGCACGTGGGAGGAAATCTGAGCACCAGGAGGAAACACATGGGGAGAATATGCAACTCCACCCAGTCAGTCACCCAAGGTTAAAATCGAACCAGAGACCCTGGCGCTGAGAGGCAGCAGTGCAAACCACTGAGCCATCAGGAATCCTTTGGAGCATCTGGCAGAGACAGGAGGTGCTAAGAGAGTAAGGTGACCTTCCTAATTATAGGAATGTTGATGGCAGTTTTCTAGAAATGCTCATTCAAAGGGACTCCGAAGAGGAATCATATTGAAATGTTAACTCTGTTTCTCTGTCCACAGATGTTGCCAGACCTACAGAGTTTCTCCAACACTTGCAGTTTTTATTTCTGACTTCCAGCTTCCACAATATTATGCTATGAATCAAGACTGGTAATCCAGAACTCGAGGCTAATACTCTGGGGATGTGGGTTTGAAACCCACTGTAACAGATGAGTAAAATTTAAATTAAATAAAAAGCTGATGTGAAAAGCTCGTCTAACGCTGACCATGAAATCACTGCCGATTGATCCAAAAGACCATCTGGTTCACAAATGTCCTTTAGAGAAGAAAATTTACTGTCCTTACCATTTGGCCTACAAGTGACACCAAACCCACAACAAAATGATTAACTCTGAACTGCCCTCTGGGCAATAAATGCTGGTTTAGCTAGCAACAGCCATTCCCCTTGGTGGGGGGAGGGGTGGGGTGGGGGGGTGGGGTGGTGGGAATCTTGTCTGGTCAAGCATTAAATCCCTAAACGTACAATCACAAAATGAGTTGACTTGTTTCCCACGGTGCTGCAAGAAGGATGATATTTGTTGCGTTAGAGGAGTTCCACCCAGCAGGGTCCTTCAGTCTAAGAATAATGGGTAAGCCATTCAGGACTGAGATGTGGAAGAATTTCTTCACTCAGAGAGTTGTGAACCTGTGGAATTCTCTCCCACAGGAAGCTGTTGGGGCCAGTTCATTAGATAGATTCAAGACATGGCCCGAGCAGATAAAGAGACAGCTGGAATGGGAGACCGAAATTGCATGATCATATTGATTGTCGTGCCAAATGTTCTACTCTTGCACTTATTTTCCATGTTTCTATATTTCACGTTGTCAGAAAGGATCCCAGGTGAATAGACTTCAAGCAATGGCACAAATCTTCCATTCTCCAGAGATTCAGCAACCATCATTATTGTCACCATCGTCCGCAATCTCTGGCCAAGTAATTGTGCACTTGAGAAATTCCGTGTCACTGGTTTTGGTATCTCTGAGTCAGTGACATGAATTACACAGAAAGATATGTTTCAGGACCTGTTGGAAGTCTCAGTATACCTGCCAAATGGTGATCACCTGGGAAATTTAAGCTGCCAATCAGCAGTAAACTGGCATTTGTAAACTGGCTTTCCAATAAAGTCCACAACTCCAAGTTAGTCAGAGGTCAACTTCCATAGCAGAGTCACTGTGGGAGTTCCAGTGAGAAATGGGAGGGGAGGGAGGGTCCAGTTTAGTTAGAAGTTAGAGAAGGTTTAGTTCCTCTAACATTTCCTGCTAAATCATTAAGTTCAGAAGAAGAGTCATACAAGACTGGAAACATTAACTCTGCTTTTCTCTCTTTCCAGATGCTGCCAGACCTGGTGAGTTTCTCCAATATTCTCTGTGTTTGTTTCAGCTATTAAGCTAAGTGATTCAGAACTTCCCATGTTCCCTCAGGAATTCAGCACCTCACCCCACCTAATGACACCTGACCTCCCAACCACTATGAGCACTCAATTGACCCCCACCTGATGCCCACCCCCAGAACATCTAGGTCCTTTCCAGGCACCTGAGCCACCCCAAACTCTCAGTCAATTACTTGCCATCTGTAACCCCTTACCCAACATGCAGCACTAACCTGCTACCCTACTGCCTGATCTCACATCTTAACCCTTCACTCACCCATCCACCCCCACAACCTTCCTAATCTTTCATCTACTTGCTACCTCACCACCTTCTCCACCTACCCTCTGTACCCCCTTCAGCCACCTACCAACATATTCCCTCCATTCACTTGGAACAAACACCATCACTCACCTAACTCCCTAACTCCTCAGCTACTTATCACTCTATTCACTTACCATCTTGACACCCCAAATCCACACCCACCCACCTGGGTACCTAATTCCTCACCATTTGGCAACATACCTCCTCATCCAACGTCTTGTGCATATTACATCTCTACAAACCACCTCGCACACTTACCTTCTCTCATTCACTGTCAAAGAATTTGTTCACCAGCCACAACCTGTTGGACAGGTTCCTGACAATCTCTCAACAAAAGGAGCACATCCAACGACCTCACCTATATAGCTTGCATTTATGTCTTAGTTATCCTGAACTAATGTACATCAGAAATCAATGCACAAAATTGAAATATCAAATAAAACCGACAAACCTGCTTGAATGCCTGGCACTGCTTTTATCTGTAACTGTGTGCATACATCGTATGCTTGATATGACGGTGTAAAGCTGCCATGTTTTCAATACATTGACTTTTGAATTATCCATTGAGGCTTGTCACTAATTTTCTTGCAATTCCTTAATGCCACACTCCTGAGGCTGGCTGCCTGGTCATGTTCTTCCAGCCTCCTGCCTGTGTACTTTGGACTCCAGGATCTCCAGGTTTTTTTTTGTCACACTCAGCAGTGTTGTGGGCCAATGGAATGTAATGGATTCACCTGCAGCTTGACTGTAATAGTGGGATTCTATTGGAGAACAATTCAGGTTGAAAGCTAATTTGCATTTATCTCAGCTTGTTAGTACAGGTCTTGGTGCTCTGACTTCAATTATTCACCAATGGTAGGAACATGAAACCTTGCCAAGCCCCAGGGCTCAGATGACTGAGAGAAGCAGAGCATTAGTAAGAAATCTGGAAAGAAATAAAGAAAATGCTTGCATCTGTAGCACATCTTCCATGAATTAAGAGAGTGTTACAGTTACGAAGTATTTCATAGTCACTTGTTTCTTTTTATTTAAAAAATATGCTTTTACTCATAAAACATATTTTTATGTACATACATAGTCACTGAAGCAGCAAGGATCAGTGCTGGTCCACTACTTTTTCTCATTTATGTAAATGAGGTAAAGTTAGTAAGTTTGCAGACAACACCAAAATTGAAAGGGTAATGGATAGCGAAGAAAGTTATCTTGGATTACAACAGGATCTTGATCAGATGGGTCAATGGGCTGAGGAGTGGCAGATAGAGTTTAATTTAGATAAATGTGAGGTGCTGCCTTTTGGGAAAGCAAATCTTAGCAGGATTTATACACTTAATGGAAAGGTCCTAGGGAATGTTGCTGAACAAAGAGACCTTGGAGTGTAGGTTCATAGCTCTTTGAAAGTAAAGTCGCAGATAGATAGGATAGTGAAGAAGGCATTTGGTATGCTTTCCTTTATTGGTCATAGTATTGAGTACAGGGGTTGGGAGGTCATGTTTGGTTGTACAGAACATTGAGTAAAAAGTGAGGTCTGCAGATGCTGGAGATCAGAGCTGAAAATGTGTTGCTGGTTAAAGCACAGCAGGTCAGGCAGCATCCAAGGAACAGGAAATTCGACGTTTCGGGCCAGAGCCCTTCATCAGGAATGAGGAGAATTGCCAGGCAGGCTAAGATAAAAGGTAGGGAGGAGGGACTTGGGGGAGGGGCGATGGAGATGTGATAGGTGGAAGGAGGTCAAGGTGAGGGTGATAGGTTGGAGTGGGGTGGGGGCGGAGAGGTCAGGAAGAAGATTGCAGGTTAGGAGGGCGGTGCTGAGTTGAGGGAACCGACTGAGACAAGGTGGGGGGAGGGGAAATGAGGAAACTGGAGAAATCTGAGTTCATTCCTTGTGGTTGGAGGGTTCTCAGGCGGAAGATGAGGCGCTCCTCCTCCAGCTGTCGTGTTGTTATGTTCTGCCGATGGAGGAGTCCAAGGACCTGCATGTCCTCGGTGGAGTGGGAGGGAGAGTTAAAGTGTTGAGCCACGGGGTGGTTGGGTTGGTTGGTCCGGGCATCCCAGAGGTGTTCTCTGAAGCGTTCCTCAAATAGGCGGCCCGTCTCCCCAATGTAGAGGAGGCCACATCGGGTGCAGCGGATGCAATAGATGATATGTGTGGAGGTGCAGGTGAACTTGTGGCGGATATGGAAGGATCCCTTGGGGCCTTAGAGGGAAGTGAGGGAGGAGGTGTGGGCGCAAGTTTTACATTTCCTGCGGTTGCAGGGGAAGGTGCCGGGAGTGGAGGTTGGGTTGGTGGGGGGTGTGGACCTGACGAGGGAGTCACGAAGGGAGTGGTCTTTGCGGAACGCTGATAGGGGAGGGGAGGGAAATATATCCTTGGTGGTGGGGTCCGCTTGGAGGTGGCGGAAATGACGGCGGATGATACGCTGTATGCGGAGGTTGGTGGGGTGGTAGGTGAGAACCAGTGGGGTTCTGTCTTGGTGGCAGTTGGAGGAGTGGGGCTCAAGGGCGGAGGAGCGGGAAGTGGAGGAGATGCAGTGGAGGGCATCGTTGATCACGTCTGGGGGGAATCTGCGGTCCTTGAAGAAGGAGGCCATCTGGGTTGTACGGTATTGGAACTGGTCCTCCTGGGAGCAGATGCGGCGGAGACGAAGGAATTGGGAATATGGGATGGAGTTTTTACAGGGGGCAGGGTGGGAGGAGGTGTAGTCCAGGTAGCTGTGGGAGTCAGTCGGTTTATAGTAGATGTCTGTGTTGAGTCGGTTGCCTTTATACTCTTCTAATAATTCCCTTGATCTATCTTATGTATACCTGACATATGCTTCCTTCTTTATCTTAACCAAACCCTCAATTTCTTTAGTCATCCAGCATTCCCTATACCTACCAGTCTTTCCTTTCACCCTGACAGGAATATACTGTCTCTGGATTCTTGTTATCTCACTTCCGAAGGCTTCCCATTTTCCAGCCGTCCCTTTACCTGTGAACATCGGCCCCAATCAGCTTTCAAAAAGTTCTTGCCTAATGTGTCAACATTGGCTTTTCTCCAATTTAGAGAACTTTTAGACCCGGTCTAGCCTTTTCCATCACTATTTTAAATCTAATAGAATTATGGTCGTTGGTGCCAAAGCGTTCCCCACAGACACCTCAATCACCTGCCCTTCCTCATTTCCCAAGAGTCGGTCAAGTTTTGCACCTTCTCTAGTAGGAACACCCACGTACCGAATCAGAAAATTTTCTTGTACACACATAAGAAATTCCTCTCCATCTAAACCCTTAACACTATGGCAGTTCCATCGATGTTTGGAAAATTAAAATCCCCTACCATAACCACCCTATTATTCTGACAGATAGCTGAGATCTCCTTACAAGTTTGTTTCTCAATTTCTCTCTGACTATTGGGGGGGTCTATAATAGAATCCCAAGAAGGTGACCATCCCTTTCTTATTTCTCAGTTCGACCAAATAACTTTCCTGGATGTATTTCCGGGAATATCCTCCCTCAGCACAGCTGTAAGGCTATCCCTGATCAAAAATGCCACTCCCCCTCCTCTCTTGCCTCCCTTTCTGTCCTTGTTGCATTTGCATCCTGGAACATTAAGTTGCCAGTCCTGCCCATCCCTGAGCCATGTTTCTGTAGTTGCCATGATATCTCAGTCCCGTGTTCTTTACCTTGCCCTGAATTCATCTGCCTTCCCTGTTAGGCTCCTTGTATTGAAATTAATGCAGTTTAATTTATCTATCCTACCTTATTCTCTGCTTTGTCTCTACCTGTCCTGACTGAGTTGCTTATTTTCTTAACTGTACCAGTCTCAGATTGATCTCTTTCCTCACTATCTCCCTGGGTCCCATCTCCCACCTTACTAGTTTAAATCCTCCTGAGCAACTCTAGCAAATCTCCTGCCAGTATATTAGTCCCCTTCCAATTTTGGTGCAATCCGTCCTTCTTGTACAGGTCACTTCTACCCCAAAACAGATTTTAAATGATCCAAAAATGTGAATCCTTTTCCCATATACCAGCTCCTCAGCCATGCATTCATCTGCTGTATCCTCCTATTCCTGCCCTCACTAGCTAGTTGTAATCCAGATATTACTACTCTTGAGGACCTCCTTTTTAAATCCCTACCTATCTCTCTGTATTCTCCCTTCAGAATCTCAAACTTTTCCCTTCCAATGTCGTTGGTTTCAATGTGGACAATGACCTCCTGCTGGGCCCTCTCTCCCTTGAGACTCTCTCTGAGACATCCTTGATCCTGACACCAGGGAAACAATGCACCATTCTGACATTTCGTTGCTGGCCACAGAAACGTCTGTCTGTGCCTCAGACCAAAGAGTCCCCTCACACAATCAATCCCTTGGAACCCTACATACCCTCACTGCATTAGAGCCAGTCTCGATACCAGAAATTTGGCTCCTTGTGCTACATTCCCCTGAGAATTCATCACCGCCTCCATTTTCCAAAACAGCAAATGGGGATAGCCACAGAAGCCTCCTGCACTACCTGCCTACCTCTCTTACCTTTCCTGAAGTTAACCCATCTATGTGACTGTATCTGTGACTTTTCTCCCAACCTATAACTGCCATCTATCACATCCCCTTGCTCTTGTAAATTCCTCATTTCCTCTAACTGTCACTCCAACAAATCCATTCGAACTGATAGGATTCGCAATCAACGGCATTTATTGCAAATATAATCTTGAGTAATGCGTGAACTCTCCCTAAACTCCCATATCCGGCCTTTAATGTCTTGGCTTCAACAACTTCCTGTCACAGAGAATTCCACAGGCTCACCACTCTCTGGACAAGAAATTTCTCATCATCTCAATCCGAAATCGCTGACCTCTTATCCTCAGATTATTACCTCTAGTTGTAGAGTCTCTGATCATGAAGAACACCCTTTCTGCAGCTACCCTGTCTAATCCTATTAGAATTTTTAGGTTTCTATTAGATCACCCCTTGTTCTTCTAAATCCAGTCATAAGATCATAAGAAGAAAACAACTGGGAGCAGGAGTAGGCCGTCTGGCCCATTGACCCTACTCTGCCATTCAATAAGATCATGGCTGATCTTTTGGTGGACTCAGCACCACTTAACCTCCACCCCCCCCCACCCCCCCCAACTCACCATAACCCTTAATTCCTTTACTGTTCAAAAAATTATCTGTCTTAGCTTTAAAAACATTTACTGAAGAAGTCTCAACTACTTCACTGACCAGGGAATTCCACAGATTCACAACCCTTTGAGGCTTGTTCTCTTGTCCTAGTTTCACCCACCCGTGGAACCATCCTCTTTACTTCTCCCATATTTATTCCCTTAATAATTTTATATGTTTCTGTAAGATACCCCCTCATTCTTCTCAATTCCAATGAATATGCTCCCAGTCTACTCAGCCTCTCCTCATAAGCCAGCCCCTCAACTCTGAATTAACCTAGTGAACCCCCTCTGCACCCCCTCCAATGCCAGAACATCCTTTCTCAAGTAAGGACACCAAATCTGAATGGAGTACTCCAGGTGTGGCCTCACCAGCTCCCAATATAGCTGCAACATAACCTCCTGACTGATCCAGTTTCTCATCATACACCATCCCAGGAATCAGTCTGTTAACTCTTTTTTTGTACACTCTCAATAGCCAGAACATCCTACCTCAGAAAATGAGACCAAAAACTGCACACAAGAATATATCAATAAAAATATGTTCCATTAGCTAAGTACAGTTAAGGTTTTGAGATGGAGAGGCAGGGGTCTGTGAGGGAGAAGAAGTAATAGCCTGGAACCCACAACCAATGAAGTTTGCAGAAGTGGAGAGGATGAGTGGGAGTCCAACGTTGATTGCCCTGTGATATGGCTGAGCACATCACTCAGTTCAAGGGTAGTTAAGGATAGGCGACAAACTCTGGCCTCATCAGTGATGCTCTCATCCATTGAAGAGTTTTTGAAAAGCTGATCTCAAAAGGATGTTGGATGGACATTTGAAGGAACTAACCTTGGAGAGCTACAAGGATGGAGAGGGGAATGGGACCAATTGAATTATTCTACAGAGAGATAGCATGGACCAAACATTCTACTTTTGTGCCTCAATTACTTGAAGCTGCTACCTGGTGCTGGACAAAGCAAAGATGTTTCAAAGTTAATTTTAACTGAGGAATGTATTAATGTCAGTTCTCAGCTGTTGATGCTGTTCAGTGATGTTGATCGAATCTGCGAACATTTGGGGAGATGGTGGTGGTATGGTGGCAATGTCACTGGACTTGTAATCCAGTGACCTACCAGAGTGCTGGAGGACAGCAGGCTCATCTTACAGCATAGTAGTTTGGTTAGTTACTTCATAAAAACTGCAGCAATGGTCTGTCATTGATTGTCACAAAGATGCCTCTGATTCGGGAAGGAGGTCTGCCATCTGTACCCAGTCTGACCTATATATGACTTCAGGGCCAGAGCAACATATTTGACTTTGAAGTCCCCCCTGAAATCGAAATGCAGGAGAGTTGAAGATGCCGGGAGCCTGATGATCAGCATCATCAAGAGCAGTCAGACCAGTCCATCAAGTGCTAGGAAAGCACAGCTGGTCAGGCAGGAACGGAGGAGTAGGAAAATCCTGCTACTCGGATACTGTCTGACCGGCTGTGCTTTTCCAGCACCACTCTAATCTAGACTCTGATTTCCAGCATCTGCAGTCCTCACTTTTTCCTAGTCCATCAGGTGGACCTGTGTGGGACCCAGGAGGGACGGTGGAGTTAGAAGGAGCAACAAGATCAAACGGGTTAAAAGCAGTGTTGAGGAAAGAGAGTCATAGAGTCATAGAGCTTTACAGCATGGAAACAGACCCTTTGGTCCAACCCATCCATGCCAGCCAGTTATCCCAACCCAATCTAGTCCCACCTGCCAGCACCCAGCCCATATCCCTCCAAACTCTTCCCATCCAGATACCTTTTAAATGTTGCAATTGTACCCGCCTCCACCACTTCCTCTGGCAGCGCATTCCATACACACACCACCCTCTGCATGAAAAGGTTTCCCCTTAGGTCCCTTTTATATCTTTCCCCTCTCACCTAAAGCTATGCCCCCTACTTCTGGACTCCGCCAGCAGTGACAGCTGATAGTTTAATGGGAGCAGCAAGTGCAAAGGAATTAAAAGGAGTGGCAAGGACAAAGAGAGTTAAAGGGTGCAGAGCAGCTTCAACATGATCAAGGTGTGACCTCACAGAAGTGCAGGTAGGTAATTGGTGGGTATCTCTTTCTTGAGACTGGATATTGATTTAAGTTAAAACCATAAGTACAGCTTAAAAACTTTACACAGATAATTAATAGTTTAGAACTTCAAAACTAAATGTCTTTTTTTGATAGGTTTAAGGAGTTCTGGTTGTTTGTCTAACATGAACAACACTAAGATGTTTCTTGCCTTTATTTAAATAGGAGTAACAGCAAAATAAAAGCAAGGATCCCTGTTCTGTTTCATTAAGATATGACTGGAGAGCTGAGGCCTGTGATTTGTAGATCCTGTTCTATTTGGGAAATCCTCGATGTTCCTGATGGACTGGATGACCTTGTGGGTAGAAGGTCCCTGTAGTTGGACCAACTCAAACTCTGGGTTTTGGAGTTCAAGTGGCAGCCTGAGGGGAGGGATGAAGCTACGGTGCAGACACAAAGCTGAGAGGTCTGTGGATAGCATATGGATAATGCCCTGAGTGCATTTCACTGACAAACCCTCTTTCTGGTGAGAGAGATGACTCTCTTGCAGAGGCCAGCCAGAGTCAAAACATCGGTACTGTGGGTAGAGCTGCTCTGGCTGAAGGAGGAAACGTGGAAGGACAATAGTGGCGGTGAACTCCTTAGTGAAGGGAGTAGTCTGTCATCTCTGTGGCAGCAGACATGATTCCAAAATGGTGTGTTGCCTCTTGGGTACCAGGGTCAAGGACATCATGGAGTAGCCAGATGGCGTTGGCATTGGAGGCTGAGGGCTAACCATATAGAGGTTTATAAAATCATGAGAGGTATGGAAAGGGTGACTAGCCAAGGTCTTTTTCCCAGGGTGGGGGAGTCCAAAACTAGAGGGCATAGGTTGAAGGTAAGAAGGGAAAGATTTAAAAAGCACCTAAGGTGCAATTGTTTCACGCGGCGGGTGGTGCGTGTATGGAATGAGCCGCCAGAGGAGGTGGTGAAGGCTGGTACAGTTACAGCATTTAAAAGCATCTGGATGGGTATATGAATAAGGAGGTTTTAGAAGTCAAAACAGCGGCACTTTTGAAAGGGAAAGGAACAGACAAAGGCAGCACATGGTGAGGTCAGTGTAGGAGAGAGAGAAAGAGAGAAAACCACAGTGTTAACTGACACCGCAGTGAACCTGTGCAGTTACTGCCTTTGCTGTTGAATTCATATATGGCTGAATATCAGAGAGTGTCTGGGAAAATTAACAAATGGTGAAATTCACAACTGATCTTGGAGGAATATGCTTGGGAGAGGACAGAGCACAGAGACAGATAAGTGAATAGTTTTGAGTGTGTCTTCTTTGAAGTCTTGCTGTAAGTCTCCAGTAGTGGGTTCTTTCTTGATTATATGTTTTATTGAGCTATGTCTCTTGATTAAACTTAAAAATATAAACCATAAGTATTAAGTTAGCCTGGAGCAATGTTTTGTAGAGGAATAAGACAGGGCTATTTTCTGGTCTGCAGATTGGAAGAAGCAAAAATGGCCTTTAGTAGAGTGATAAGCTCTTCTTATTAGATGTGGGAGTTCAGGGAGAGTTTACTGAGCATTATATCTGCAATAAATGCCATTGGTTGTGAGTCCTATCAGATCGAATGGAATGGTTGGTCGCTGTCCACTACACCTCCAAATTTGATGTCATCTGCAAACTTACTAACTGTACCTCTTATAGAGTCACAGAGTCATAGAGATGTACAGCATAGAAACAGACCCTTTGGTCCAATTTGTCCATGCTGATCAGATATCACAACCCAATCTAGTCCCACCTGCCAGCACTTGACCCATATCCCTCCAAACCCTTCTTATTCATATACCCATCCAATGCCTTTTAAATGTTGCAATTGTGCTAGCTTCCACCACTTCCTTTGGCAGCTCATTCCATACACGTATCACCCTCTGTATGAAACATTGCCCCTTAGGTCTCTTTTATATCTTTCCCCACTCACCCTGTGTTGAAATATACTTAAGAGGGAAATCAGGAGGCCAAAAAGGTGTTCCCTGAAGCGTTCCGCAAGTAGGCGGCCTGTCTCCCCAATGTAGAGGAGGCCACATCGAGTGCAGCGGATGCAATAGATGATGTGTATGGAGGTGCAGGTGAACTTGTGGCGGATATGGAAGGATCCCTTGGGGCCTTGGAGAGAAGTAAGGGAGGAGATGCGGTGGAGGGCATCATCGATCACGTCTCGGGGGAATCTGCGGTCCTTGAAGAAGGAGGCCATCTGGGCTATACGGTATTGGAACTGGTCCTCCTGGGAGCAGATGCGGCGGAGACGAAGGAATTGGGAATATGGGATGGAGTTTTTACAGGGGGCAGGGTGGGAGGAGGTGTAGTCCAGGTAGCTGTGGGAGTCAGTCGGTTTATAGTAGATGTAAGGACCGCAGATTCACCCCAGACGTGATTGACGATGCCCTCCACCGCATCTCCTCCACTTCCCGCTCCTCCGCCCTTGAGCCCCTCTCCTCCAACCGCCACCAAGACAGAACCCCACTGGTTCTCACCTACCACCCCACCAACCTCTGCATACAGCGTATCATCCGCCGTCATTTCCGCCACCTCCAAACGGACCCCACCACCAGGGATATATTTCCCTCCCCTCCCCTATCAGCGTTCCACAAAGACCACTCCCTTCGTGACTCCCTCGTCAGATCCACACCCCCCACCAACCCAACCTCCACTCCCGGCACCTTCCCCTGCAACCGCAGGAAATGTAAAACTTGCGCCCACACCTCCTCCCTCACTTCCCTCCAAGGCCCCAAGGGATCCTTCCATATCCGCCACAAGTTCACCTGCACCTCCACACACATCATCTATTGCATCCGCTGCACTCGATGTGGCCTCCTCTACATTGGGGAGACAGGCCGCCTACTTGCGGAACGCTTCAGGGAACACCTCTGGGGCGCCCGGACCAACCAACCCAACCACCCCGTGGCTCAACACTTTAACTCTCCCTCCCACTCCACCGAGGACATGCAGGTCCTTGGACTCCTCCATCGGCAGAACATAACAACATGACGGTTGGAGGAGGAGCGCCTCATCTTCCGCCTGGGAACCCTCCAACCACAAGGAATGAACTCAGATTTCTCCTGTTTCCTCATTTCCCCTCCCCCCACCTTGTCTCAGTCGGTTCCCTCAACTCAGCACCGCCCTCCTAACCTGCAATCTTCTTCCTGACCTCTCCACCCCCACCCCACTCCAACCTATCACCCTCACCTTGACCTCCTTCCACCTATCACATCTCCATCACCCCTCCCCCAAGTCCCTCCTCCCTACCTTTTATCTTAGCCTGCCTGGCACATTCTCCTCATTCTTGATGAAGGGCTCTGGCCCGAAACGTCGAATTTCCTGTTCCTTGGATGCTGCCTAACCTGCTGTGCTTTAACCAGCAACACATTTTCAGCTCTGATCTCCAGCATCTGCAGACCTCACTTTTTACTTGATGAAACCATGTTGACTATCTGTATTGAGTACAGGAGTTGGGGGGTCATATTGCGGCTGTGCAGGACATTGTTTAGGCCGCAGTTGGAATATTCAATGCAATTCTGGTCTCCTTCCTATTCTAAGTTTGTTGTGAAACTTGAAAGGATTCAGAAAAGATTTACAAGGATGTTGCCAGGGTTGGAGGATTTGAGCTATAGGGAGGGGTTGAATAGGCTAGGGCTGTTTTTCCCTGAGGGCATAGGTTTAGGGTGAGACACGCAGAGGATGATGCATGTATGGAATGAGCTGCCAGAGGAAGTGGTGGAGGCTGGTACAATTGCAACATTTAAAAGGCATTGGATGGGTATATGAATAGAAAGGGTTTGGAAGGGTATGGGTCAAGTGCTGGCAGGCGGGACTAGATTGGGTTGCGATATGCACATGGTGAGGACAGTGCAGGAGAGAGAGAGAGAACCTGCACAGTTACTGCCTTTGCTGTTTGAATTCGTATATTGCTGGACATCGGAGTGCATCTGGGAAAATTAACAAACAGTGAAATTCACAACTAATCTTGGAGGAACTGTTGGGTGAAGTTCACAGCACAGAATCAGATAAGTTCATTGTTGTTTTAAGTCTGTCCAATTGAAAGGCTGCTGTAGTGAGTATAGTGGATTCTTTCTTGATTATATGTTTTTGGATATAAGTCCCTTGATTAAACTTAAAATATAAGCCATAGCTATTAATTTAACCTGGGGGCAGTGTTTGTAGAGGAATAAGACCATGTTATTTTCTGGGTCTGTAGATTGTGAAGGAGCAAAAATGGCCTTTGCAGTGATACGTACTTCTTGTCAGATGTGGGAGTTTAAAGAGAGTTTAAGGGTGACTGCGAATTATATCTGCCATAAATGCTGTTGGATGTGAATCTTATCATATCGAGTGGATCGGTTGGAGAGACAGATAGAAGCGATGAGGAATTTGCAACAGCAACAGTATGCGGTGAATAGCAGATATAGAAAGGGGGGAATGTCTCAGATACAGTCACATAGATGGGTTAACTCCAGGAGGGGTAAGAGAGGTAGGCAGCTAGTGCAGGAGTTTTTTGTGGATATACCCATTTCAAATAGGTATGCTCTTTTAGAAAGTGGAGGGGTGTGATGGATTCTCAGGGGAACATAGCACGATCAACCACATTTCTGGTATTGAGATTGGCTCTAATGCAATGAGGGGTACATCGGCTTCCAAGAGATCAATTGTGTTAGGGGATTCTGTAGTCAGAGGTACAGACAGATGTTTCTGTGGCCAGCAGAGAAAAAGCAGAATGGTGTGTTGTTTCCCTGATGCCAGGATCAAGGATGTCTCAGAAAGGATGCAGAATGTTCTCACAGGGGGAGAGGGACCAGCAAGAGGTCATTGTCCACATTGGAACCAACAACATTGGAAGGGAAAAGTTTGAGACTCTGAAGGGAGATTACAGAGAGATGGGTAGAAATTTAAAAAGGAGGTCCTCAAGGGTAGTAATATCTGGATTACTCCAAGTGCTATGAGCTAGTGAGGGCAGGAATAGGAGGATAGAGCAGATGAATGCATGGCTGAGGAGCTGGTGTATGGGAGAAGGATTCACATTTTTGGATCATTTAAAATCTGTTTTGGGGTAGAAGTGACCTGTACAAGAAGGATGGATTGCACCTAAATTGGAAGGGGACTAATATACTGGAAGGAGATTTGCTAGAGTTGCCATGGAGGATTTAAACTAGTAAGGTGGGAGATGGGACCCAGGGAGATAGTGAGGAAAGAGATCGATCTGAGACAGGTACAGCTGAGAACAGAAGTGAGTCAAACAGTCAGGGCAGGCAGGGACGAGGTAGGACTAATAAATTAAACTGCATTTATTTCAATGCAAGGGACCTGACAGGGAAGGCAGATGAACTCATGGCATGGTTAGCAACATGGGACTGGGATATCATAGCAATTACGGAAACATGGCTCAGGGATAGGCAGGACTGGCAACTGAATGTTCCAGGATACAAATGCTACAGGAAGGATAGAAAGGGAGGCAAGGGGGAAGGGGGTGGGGTTGGGGAGTGGCATTTTTGATAAGGGATAGCATTACAGCTGTGCTGAGGGAGGATATTCCTGGAAATACACCCAGGGAAGTTATTTGGGTGGAACTGAGAAATAAGAAAGGGATGGTCACCTTATTGGGATTGTATTATAGACCCCCCAATAGTCAGAGGGAAATTGAGATACAAACTTGGAAGGAGATCTCAGCTATCTGTAAGAATAATAGGGGATTTTAACTTTCCAAACATTGACTGGGACTGCCATAGTGTTAAAGGTTCTGATGGAGAGGAATGTCTTAAGTGTGTACAAGACAATTTTCTGATTCAGTATGTGGATGTACCTACTAGAGAAGGTGCAAAACTTGACCTACTCTTGGGAAATAAGGTAGGGCAGGTGTCAGTGGGGAGCACTTTGGGGCCAACGACTATAATTCTATTCATTTTAAAATAGTGATGGAAAAGGATAGACCAGATCTAAAAGTTGAAGTTCTAAGTTGGAGAACTTTTCACCACAGAGAGCGGCGCGAGCTGGGCGGAAGTGAGGTTGGAGCGCAGAGCTGGTCGGGAAGGTAAGTGATTGGTATTTGAGTGGGTGTGTTCTAGACCCCAGGCCCTACTTCATATGGCCTCCCTCCCATCCTCCTCCTCTAACCTAACTTTAAAGTCCACAGGTAAGTGACTCAGTGTTATTGACTCAGTGTTCTTGTTTTGGAGACAAAGTGTACAGTCATGGCAGCGCAGGCAGTGGAATGTTCCTCCTGCAGGATGTTTGAGGTAGGGGTGACCACCGATACTCCTGCTGACTTCGTCTGCAGGAAATGCAGTCAGATCCTGCTCCTCACCGAACGATTTAGGGAACTGGAACTGGAGTTGGATGAACTGAGGATTATTCGAGAGGCTGAGAGGGTGATTGATAGAAGCAACAGGGACATAGTTACGCCGGAGAACAGAGGTAGCTGGGTAACAGTTAGAGGTGGGAAGGGGAAGAAGCAGGCAGTGCAGGGTTCCCCTGTGGTCGTTCCCCTAAACAATAAGTATACAGCTTTGGAAACTGTTGGGGGGGAACAGCCTTGCAGGTGTAAGCTGCAGTGACGGTGTCTGTGGCGTGAGGTCTGGCTCTGAGACTCAGAAGGGAAAGGGGGAGAGGAGGAGAGCGCTAGTTATAGGAGACTCTCTAGTTAGAGGGACGGACAGGCGGTTCTGTGGACATGGGCGAGACTCTCGGATGGTTTGTTGCCTCCCGGGTGCCAGGGTCCGAGATGTCTCGGACCATGTCTTCAGAATCCTTAAGGGGGAGAGTGTGCAGCCAGAAGTCGTGGTACACATTGGCACCAACAACATAGGTAGGAAGAGGGGTGGGGAGGTCATTCAAGAGCTCAGGGAGTTAGGCTGGAAGTTAAAAGCTAGGACAGACAGAGTCGTCATCTCTGGGTTGTTGCCGGTGCCACGTGACAGTGAGGCAAGGAATAGGGAGAGAGTGCAGTTGAACACGTGGCTGCAAGGATGGTGTAGGAGGGAGGGCTTCAGGTATTTGGACAATTGGACTGCATTCTGGGGAAGGTGGAACCTGTACTAACAGGATGGGTTGCACCTGAACCAGAAGGGCACCAATATCCTGGGGGGTAGGTTTGCTAGCACTCTTCGGGGGGGTTTAAACTAATTTGGCAGGGGGATGGGATCCGGACTTGTAGTCCAGCAAGTAAGCTAGCTGTTTGTCAGGATGTCCAAGAATGTAGGGAGGCTGTGGAGAAGGTAGCACTGACAGGGAAAACTTGCGGACACAGAGATGGGCTCGAGTGCGTATACTTCAACGCAAGGAGTATCAGAAATAAGGTGGGTGAACTTAAGGCGTGGATCGGTACCTGGGATTATGATGTTGTGGCCATCACAGAAACGTGGATAGATGAGGGACAGGAATGGTTGTTGGAGGTTCCTGGTTACAGATGTTTCAGTAAGATTAGGGAGGGTGGTAAAAAAGGAGGGGGGGGTGGCATTGCTAATTAGAAGTGGTATAACGGCTGCAGAAAGGAAGTTTGAGGGGGATCTGCCTTTGGAGGTAGTATGGGCTGAAGTCAGAAATAGGAAAGATGCAGTCACCTTGTTGGGTGTTTACTATAGGCCCCCCAATAGCAGCAGAGATGTGGAGAAACAGATTGGGAAACAGATTTTAGAAAGGTGCAGAAGCCACAGGGTCGTAGTCATGGGCGACTTCAACTTCCCAAATATTGATTGGAAGCTCTTTAGATCAAGTAGATTGGATGGGGTGGTGTTTGTGCAGTGTGTCCAGGAAGCTTTTCTAACTCAGTATGTAGATTGTCCAACCAGAGGAGAGGCCATATTGGATTTGGTACTCGGTAATGAACTGGGACAAGTGATGGGCTTGTTAGTGGGTGAACATTTTGGTGATGGTGACCACAATTCTGTGACTTTCACCTTGGTTATGGAGAGAGATAGGTGCGCACAACAGGGTAGATTTTACAATTGGGGGAAGGGAAATTACTATGCTGTAAGACAGGATTTGAGGAGCATAAGTTGGGAGCATAGGCTGTCAGGGAAGGATGTGGTGGAAATGTGGAACTTTTTCAAGGAGCAGATACGACGTGTCCTTGATATGTATGTACCTATCAGGCAGGAAAGAAATGGTCGTGTGAGGGAGCCTTGGTTGACGAGGGAGGTTGAATGTCTAGTAAAGAGGAAGAAGGAGGCTTACATAAGGTTGAGGAAACAGGGTTCAGACAGAGCAGTGGAGGGATACAGGATAGCCAGAAGGGAGCTGAAGAAAGGGATTAGGAGAGCTAAGAGAGGGCATGAAAAATCCTTGGCGGATAGGATCAAGGATAACCCCAAGGCATTTTATGCGTATGTGAGAAACATGAGAATGATGAGAACGAGGGTAGGTCCGATCAAGGACAGTAGTGGGAGATTGTGTATTGAGTCGGAAGAGATAGGAGAGGTCTTGAATGAGTACTTTTCTTCAGTATTTACGAACGAGAAGGACCGTATTGTTGAAGAGGAGAGTGTGAAACGGACTGGTAAGCTAGAAGAGATACTTGTTAGGAAGGAAGATGTGTTGGACATTTTGAACAACTTGAGGATAGACAAGTCCCCCGGGCCTGACGGGATATATCCTAGGATTATGTGGGAAGCAAGAGAGGAAATTGCAGTACTGTTGGCAATGATCTTTTCGTCTTCACTGTCAATGGGGGTGGTACCAGGGGACTGGAGAGTAGCGAATGTTGTGCCCCTGTTCAAAAAAGGGAATAGAGATAACCCCGGGAATTACAGGCCAGTTAGTCTTACTTCAGTGGTAGGCAAAGTAATGGAAAGGGTACTGAGGGATAGGATTTATGAGTATCTGGAAAGACACTGCTTGATTAGGGACAGCCACCACAGATTTGTGAAGGGTAGGTCTTGCCTTACAAGTCTTATTGAATTCTTTGAGTAGGTGACCAAGCATGTGGATGAGGGTAGAGCAGTGGATGTAGTGTACATGGATTTTAGTAAGGCATTTGATAAGGTTCCCCATGGTGGGCTTATGCGGAAAGTCAGGATGCATGGGATAGAGGGAAATTTGGCCAGTTGGATAGAAAACTGGCTAACTGGTCAAAATCAGAGAGTGGTGGTAGATGGTAAATATTCAGCCTGGAGCCCAGTTACAAGTGGAGTTCC
The DNA here is from genome assembly GCF_020745735.1 of Hemiscyllium ocellatum. Taxonomy (NCBI): domain Eukaryota; kingdom Metazoa; phylum Chordata; class Chondrichthyes; order Orectolobiformes; family Hemiscylliidae; genus Hemiscyllium; species Hemiscyllium ocellatum. The sequence continues at coordinate 10,256,173 of NC_083428.1, read as the reverse complement.
GCAGGGATCAGATCTGGGTCCTCTGCTGTTTGTAATTTTTATTAATGATTGGATGAGGGAGTCGAAGGGTGGGTCAGTAAATTTGCAGATGATACGAAGATTGGTGGAGTTGTGGACAGTGAGGAGGGCTGTTGTCGGCTGCAAAGGGACTTAGATATGATGCAGAGCTGGGCTGAGGAGTGGCAGATGGAGTTCAACCCTGCCAAGTGTGAGGTTGTCCATTTTGGAAGAACAAATAAGAATGCGGAATACAGGGTTAACGGTAGGGTTCTTAGTCAGGTGGAGGAACAGAGGGATCTTGGGGTCTATGTACATAGATCTTTGAAAGTTGCCACTCAGGTGGATAGGGCTTGTAAGAAGGCCTATGGTGTATTAGCGTTCATTAGCAGAGGGATTGAATTCAAGAGTCGTGAAGTGATGTTGTAGCTGTACAGGACTTTGGTTAGGCCACATTTGGAGTACTGTGTGCAGTTCTGGTCGCCTCACTTTAGGAAAGATGTGGAAGCTTTGGAGAGGGTGCAGAGAAGATTTACCAGGATGTTGCCTGGAATGGAGAATAGGTCGTACGAGGATAGGTTGAGCGTTCTCGGCCTCTTCCCGTTGGAACGGCGAAGGATGAGGGGTGACTTGATAGAGGCTTATAAGATGATCAGAGGAATAGATAGAGTAGACAGTCAGAAACTTTTTCCCCGGGTACAACAGAGTGTTACAAGGGGACATAAATTTAAGGTGAAGGGTGGAAGGTATAGGGGAGATGTCAGGGGTGGGTTCTTTACCCAGAGAGCGGTGGGGGCATGGAATGCGCTGCCCGTGGGAGTGGTAGAGTCAGAATCATTGGCGACCTTTAAGCGGCAATTGGATAGGTACATGGATGGGTGCTTAATCTAGGATAGATGTTCGGCACAACATCGTGGGCCGAAGGGCCTGTTCTGTGCTGTATTGTTCTATGTTCTATGTTCTAAAGGCCAATTTTGACGGTATTAGGCAAGAACTTTCAAAAGCTGATTGGAGGCAGATGTTCGCAGGCATAGGGACGGCTGGAAAATGGGAAGCCTTCAGAAATGAGATAACAAGAATCCAGAGAAAGTATATTCCTGTCAGGGTGAAAGGGAAGGCTGGTAGGTATAGGGAATGCTGGATGACGAGAGAGATTGAGGGTTTGGTTAAGAAAAAGAAGGAAGCGTATGTCAGGTATAGACAGGATAGATCGAGTGAATCCTTAGAAGAGTATAAAGAAAGTAGAAGTATACTTAAGAGGGAAATCTAGAGGGCAAAATGGGGACATGAGATAGCGTTGGTTAATAGAATTAAGGAGAATCCAAAGGGTTTTTACAAATACATTAAGGACAAAAGGGTAACTAGGGAGAGAATAGGGCCCCTCAAAGATCAACAAGGTGGCCTTTGTGTGGAGCCTCAGAAAATGGGGGAGATACTAAATGAATATTTTGCATCAGTATTTACTGTGGAAAAGGATATGGAAGATATAGACTGTAGGGAAATAGATGGTGACATCTTGCAAAATGTCCAGATTACAGAGGAGGAAGGGCTGGATGTCTTGAAATGTTTAAAGGTGGATAAATCCCCAGGACCTGATCAGGTGTACCCGAGAACTCTGTGGGAAGCTAGAGAAGTGATTGCTGGGCATCTTGCTGAGATCATCAATAGTCACAGGTAAAGTGCTGGAAGACTGGAGGTTGGCAAACGTGGTGCCACTGTTTAAGAAGGGCGGTAAAGACAAGCCAGGGAACTATAGACCAGTGAGTCTGACCTCGTTGGTGGACAAGTTGTTGGAGGGAATCCTGAGGGACAGGAAGTACATGTATTTGGAAAGGCAAGGACTGATTTGGGATAGTCAACATGGCTTTGTGCATGGGAAATCATGTCTCACAAACTTGATTGAGTTTTTTGAAGAAGTAACAGAAGGTTGATGAGGGCAGAGCAGTAGATGTGGTCTATATGGACTTCAGTAAGGCATTCAACAAGGTTCCCCATGGGAGACTGATTAGCAAGGTTAGATCTCATGGAATACTGGGAGAACTAGCCTCAGATTACAACAGGATCTGGACCAGATGGACCAATGGGCTGAAAGTGGCAGATGGAGTTTATTTCAGATAAACGCAAGGTGCTGCATTTTGGGAAAGCAAATCTTAGCAGGAATTATACACTTAATGGTAAGGTCCAAGGGAGTGTTGCTGAACAAAGAGACCTTCAAGTGCAGGTTCATAACTCCTTGAAAGTGGAGTCGCAGGTAGATTGGATAGTGAAGAAAGTGTTTGGTATGCTTTCCTTTATTGGTCAGAGTATTGAGTACAGGAGTTGGGAGGTCCTGTTATGGCTGTACAGGACATTGGTTAGGCCACTGTTAGAATATTGTGTGCAGTTTTGGTCTCCTTCCTATTGGAAACATGTTGTGAAACTTGAAAGGGTTCAGAAAAGATTTACAAGGATGCTGCCAGGGTTGGAGGATCTGAGCTACAGGGAGAGGCTGAACAGGCTGGGGCTGTTTTCCCTGGAGCGACAGAGGCTGAGGGGTGATCTTATAGAGGTTCACAAAATCATGAGGGGCATGGATAGGATAAATAGGCAAAGTCTTTTCCCTGGGATTGGGGAGTCCAGAACTAGAGGGTATAGGTTTAGGGTGAAGGGGAAAGATATAAAAGCGACCTAAGGGGAATCATTTTCATGCAGAGGGTGGTACGTGTATGGAATGAGCTGCCAGAGGATGTGTGGGAGGCTGGTACAATTGCAACATTTAAGAGGCATTTGGATGGGTATATGAATAGGAAAGGTTTGGAGGGGTATAGGCCGGGTGCTGGCAGTTGGGACTAGATTGGGTTGGGATATCTGGTCGGGTTGGACCAAAGGGTCTGTTTCCATGCTGTACATCTCCATGACTCTATGACTCTATATCTGGTCGACATGGACAAGTAGGACCGAAGGGTCAGTTTCCATGCTGTCCACTCTTTGACTCTATGACCCTAGGAGGATATGGGCCAAGTGTTGGCAAATGGGACTAGATTAATTTCGGATATCTGGGTGGCATGGACTGGTTGGACTGAAGGGTCTGCTTCCATGCTGTACATCTCTGTGACTCTATGATTCTCGGTCAATGCTGGGAGCAATGACATAAGAAGAAAAGGAAATGATGCCTTGCAAGTAGATTTTTGGGAGTTTGAGGAAATTCACAAGCAAGACATCTGAGGTGTAATCTCCAGATTATATCCGACAGCATTCAATAGTGAATGTCGGAATAGAAGGAGATGTATGCATATCCTGAGAGATTGTGCAGGAGGGAAGACATTGAGATTCCAGAGGCATTGAAATTGTTTCTGGGGAATGTGGGACCTGTGCAAGTTTGCTGGGTTACATCTCAACAGGACCAATATCATCATGGGGAGGTTTGCTAATACTTTTTGGGTGAATTTAAACTACATGTACAGAGAGAGATGGGATCCTTACAGAGAAGCTGAGGTGGAATTGCAAATAAGCAAAGCTAGGATGCAGAGGAAACAAGGTTGGATAAGATAAAAGTGAGTGCAATGTTGATCCAGGAATCAATTATAACAGTGTGAAGGGATGTTGTCTTCGAAGCATCATCAGATGAGGCCATGTAACTCAAATTAATAAACAGAAAAGAGGCAAGCATGCTTTTGGGCATGTACTCTAGGCCTCCAAATAGTCAGAGAGAGGTGCAGCATCAAATATGTAATCAAGTTTTAGAGAACTGCTCGATTAATAAGGTAATCACAGTGTGGCACACTAGATTAGTAGATTTTAACTACCCCTTATTAATTGGAATAGTTTTAGCCTACAAGGCAGGGAGGTGGCAAAATTCTTAACTTACATCCAGGAAAGCATTTTTCACCAGTCTGGAAAAAGTCCAACAAAGGAGGAGGCAGCTCTGGACCTAATATTTAGAAATGAGACCAAGCAGCTGTTAGGTGTATCAGGAGGGGGGGACATTTCCGAAATAATGACCATAACCCAGTTAGATTTAGAGTAGTTATAGAAAAGGATCAAGATGGGACAGGAATAAAGGTTCTAAGTGTCAGACAATGATCATATCTAACAAGAAAGAATCTAATGACCAACAACCCAGCCCCCTGCCTTGATATTCAATGGCATTGTCACCACTGACACCTCTAATATCAACATCCAGGAATTTTCATTGTCAAGAAACTGAACCAGACTTGCCAGAAAATACCATGTTACAAGAGCCAGACATAAGCATCAAATTCTGTGGCAGGTAACTCACTTCCTATCTCCTGGTGTTTGTCCACCATCTATAAGGCATGAATTGTGGTGGAGTATTGCACATTTTCCTGAATAAGTTCAACTCCAACTACAGAACATTGACAAGAAACTGAACTGGAGCAGCTATATAAATACTGTGGCTATAAGAGCAGGACATTACAGGCAAGTCAGTCTAACCTCAGTGGTAGGGATGTTATTAGAAAGGATTCTGAGGGGCAGAGTACATTTGCACTGGGAGAGTCGCAGATTAATCAGGCATAATCAGCATGGATTTGCTAAGGGAAGGTTGAGTTTAACAAAGTTGATTGAAATCTTTTGAGGAGCTAACCAGGAATGTTGATGCAGGTAATACATCTGATGCAGTTTGATTTGATTTAATTTGTTGAAGTCACATGTAACAAAGTACAGTGAAACAAATTGTTTTGCAAGCAACACAGGCATCATATAAGGTGGAGGAAGGAGAGACAAACAGTGAGGGAATTCCAGACTTTAAGACTTATGTTCGTCGAAGGCATGACTGACGGAAGTGGAGAAAAATTGGGAACCTGCAAGAGGTCAGAAGTGGAAGCAACCACAGAGGATTGTAAAGGTGGAGAGGTTTCCTGAGTTATAAAGGGGCAGTACAAGTAAGGGTGAAAACTTTTGAAAAACCTGGAATTCCTTCTTGATACTTTTCACCTGACCACCCCTCTCTCCTTCTTTCAGACTCAATTTTAATCCTACTTTTTTTGAGAAAATAGTTAACTACTGGTTCTATTGTTACCTTTTCTCAATTGGGGATTTTGTCTGTGCCTGTTTGTGTTCCTGAAGAATGCTGTGGGAAGTCATGACATGAATGGTGCTATTTAAATGCAAATTGGTGTTCTTGTTGCCCAGGAGCTACTCGGGATCAGAAGAATATAGAACAATAGATTAAAAAAAATGTCTGATGTTAAGAGTCAACTTTTAAGCTTTCAATTTGCCAGCTAAACCCAAAATGTAAATAGCAAAGAATGTTAAAGTCAGCATTGTTCATAAACTAATGAAACCAAGACTATGCCTATAGGAAGCTCTGACGTTGGAGATATAGAGAGAGTGTAAAATTAGCAAAACAAGTAACAAAGACTTTAGGAAGGAAATAATACATCAGGCAGACTTATTAAGGAATTTGTGGTCGATGTTTCCATCTCACCATGGAGACCAGCCCTGCCCTTGGAGAATTGAAACATTAACAAGGGACAAGGATGAATTTAAATTTCTCCTGACCAGGCTGCAATGCATTTAACTGACCGACCCTCTGTGCAACTCCAGCACTTTTTAATTTAGCCACATACACTTAATTCAAGTCTGCACCAGTCCAATATAAAAGAATCTCTGAGGACTTTATCAGACCCTTCTGTCTAACAAGGGCAGGAAGTCCACTGTTAAACCAACAACAGCTCGACTTTGCAGTGACTGTACTTTCCTGTCTTTAGGGTTGATCCAGTGAGTGTGAAGCATCTTTCTTTAAAATTCATCAGTCTAATTGGTAAGAAAGTGACTTTACTCAGATGTGGTTCCAATCTAAAGGCATTATTGCTATCAGCTTCAACGAACAGACAACATCTTAATCCAGCAGAACACCAATTCCAACTTGAGGCACAGTTTCCCGACCTTCACAATGGAGGCTGATCACAAGTGGATAATGGATGGGAGAGGCCATTCAGCCCATCATGTTCTTGACACTCAGAACAATCCATGAATTTCACATCGTGCGTGTTCTGAAATGGCTACATAGTCTTTGGGTTTACCGTCGCACATTATTATTGATGTGTTGCCTACTGGCCAATGGTGCTATTGTATCTGAAAGACTATTCCAGCTGCTGAAGGGACTCCATTCTATATGTTAAATGAACTCACATACAATGGATTAAAAGCACAATTTTCCAAATGTAAGAGGGACTCCATTCCGTATATTTGGATTCAAATAGATTTAAAGGTGCATCAACAATTTGATGTATAGTTTTAATAGTCACTTCAGTGTATAGTTTCAGAGCTAAAGCCATCTTCCATGGTTCTCACCAGCAGCTGAAGGTTTGCCAAACTGTTTGGAGTCATGAAGTTTGAACATTTGAGCCTTTCTCAATACCACACGTATCTTCTTCCTCCTCCTCTGCTCTGTTCCCAAGCCCTACAACATTGCCTCGCTCTGAGCTTATCTCTCCAATCAAAGTCGTGGTTCATGCTTTCATCACCTCAAACCACAGCCCTGAGAATGTTCTCTCTGCAGACATTTCTGTCTCAGCTCACTCACTACCAGTACAGTCATTCAGTCAACATCCTCACCTAAACAACGTTCCATCTGCAAGTAGGACTTGGCAGGATGGAGGGTAATGGGACTTGTGTCAGGATTGGACACAATTCCAGGTCTGAGCATCATGGGGTCATTTAAAAGGAATTCAGAATCTCTTAGCAAAGTCAGGAATGTCTATTTCAAGAGAAAGCAATCACTGTTTGTGAATACCCAGTGATTAGTGATGTGAATTATGACAGTAACCCAGTCCACTCAAATTTTTGCAGCGTCATTTTCAGCATATTGAACCTTCCTGTTGCAACATCTGGTTTTACAGAATGGTTTCCAGCTGTTATAATAGCGGTTGTGCTTTTCTAAGCTCTTACAATAACTTCATTGCCTCTACCCCACTGCAGAGACATATCCGTTTGTGGGAATTGCAATTTCCAAATAACTTCCCTTTACGAAATTGAAGATTTTAAGGACAAGAACAGTGGGCTTCACAATCCTTTTTGATTGTTCACACACCATAAATCAGATATTTCTTCGCAATCATGATTTTTGAACTCATGTCTGAAGCTTACTAACTGACTTGATGTATCCTTAGTTCTGTTTTTCTCAAATACTTAAGCCAGAATTCCCTACAAACTTCCGATCGTAAATTAAGGCAAAGAGATTTCCCTATTGGCAATGAACTGGGCAGTGAGTTGAGCCCACATCTCCCATGTGGTTTGAGCCCTTCATCAGAGTGAACAATATGTCTGGCTTTCAATGCACAGAAACATTCTCCATTGCAAAAATTACTGAGGAAGCAACAGATGGAATACTCCTCTTCCTTTGAATTATTCATATGTCGAGTTCTCCTAACTTAGAAACAGCTGGCCAAGGATTCTCATCCCCAAATGTCCCCTGAACCCAGTGGCTGCTGAGAGTCAACCTCTGAACTTGGAAAAGGTGTAGGCCAGACCAGGTAAAGATGTTCTTCCCAAAACAGTTTAGCTAGATGGAGTTTTTTGAACATGATTGATTGTGGTCACCATTTCTGAGATTAAGTTTCAATTCTAGATGTTAAAACTGAACCCACTAGCAACCATGAGAGGTTTCAAACCCATATCCCCAGAATATTGGGTCTTGACTGTTAATCCAGTGATAGTTCTACAACGCTATGGTCACCGCCTAACTGCCCTGGGGTTTATTACATCTGCTGAGGCTCCATCAAAATGCTGGAACTTTGAAATGTGATTTCAGCATAGTGTGGTGTCCTCCCCCCGCATGGTGTGACAGTCCCTCTCCACCCGGTGTGACGGTCTCTCCCCGCCCAGTGTGACAGTCTCTCCCCGCCCGGTGTGACAGTCTCTCTCCGCCCGGTGTGACAGTCCCTCTCCACCCGGTGTGACAGTCTCTCTCCGCCCGGTGTGACGGTCTCTCCCCGCCCGGTGTGACAGTCTCTCTCCGCCCGGTGTGACAGTCTCTCCCCGCCCGGTGTGACAGTCCCTCTCCGCCCGGTGTGACAGTCTCTCCCCGCCCGGTGTGACAGTCCCTCTCCGCCCGGTGTGACAGTCCCTCTCCGCCCGGTGTGACTGTCCCTCTCCTCCCGGTGTGACAGTCTCTCTCCGCCCGGTGTGACAGTCCCTCTCCGCCCAGTGTGACTGTCCCTCTCCTCCCGGTGTGACAGTCTCTCCCCGCCCGGTGTGACAGTCTCTCCCCGCCCGGTGTGACAGTCCCTCTCCGCCCGGTGTGACGGTCTCTCCCCGCCCGGTGTGACAGTCCCTCTCCGCCCGGTGTGACGGTCTCTCTCCGCCCGGTGTGACAGTCTCTCTCCGCCCGGTGTGACAGTCTATCCGCCCAGTGTGACAGTCCCTCCCCGCCCGGTGTAACAGTCTCTCTCCGCCCGGTGTGACGGTCTCTCCCCGCCCGGTGTGACAGTCTCTCCCCGTCCGGTGTGACGGTCTCTCCCCGCCTGGTGTGACAGTCTCTCTGCCCGGTGTGACAGTCCCTCTCCACCCAGTGTGACAGTCTCCCCGCCCAGTGTGACAGTCTCTCCCCGCCCGGTGTGACACTCTCTCTGCCCGGTGTGACAGTCCCTCTCCACCCAGTGTGACAGTCTCCCCGCCCAGTGTGACAGTCTCTCCCTGCCCGGTGTGACAGTCTCTCCCTGCCCGGTGTGACAGTCTCTCTCTGCCCGGTGTGACAGTCTCTCCCCGCCCGGTGTGACAGTCTCTCCCCGCCCAGTGTGACAGTCCCTCCCCGCCCGGTGTGACAGTCTCTCCCCGCCCAGTGTGACAGTCCCTCCCCGCCCGGTGTGACAGTCCCTCCCCGCCCGGTGTGACAGTCTCTCCCCGCCCGGTGTGACAGTCTCTCCCTGCCCGGTGTGACAGTCCCTCCCCGCCCGGTGTGACAGTCTCTCCCCGCCCGGTGTGACAGTCTCTCCGTCCGGTGTGACAGTCTCCCCGCCTGGTGTGACTGTCCCTCTCCTCCCGGTGTGACTGTCCCTCCCCACCTGGTGTGACAGTCTCTCTCCGCCCGGTGTGACAGTCTCTTCGCCCGGCCCGGTGTGCAGGACTTTGGTGATACTGTATGTGGATTACTGTGTACAGTATTGGTACCTGCACTAGTGAGAAATGCTCATACTTTAGCCGCAGTTCAGAGACATTTTGCCAGACTAGTATCAGGAATAAGTAGATTGCCTTATTGGGAAAGGCTAGACAGACACAGTCTGAATCCCCTGGAGTTTAGGAAAGTCAGAGGTGACTCAATTGAACCATATAAGACCTTGGGGATGACTTGACCAGCTGGATGTGAAAAAGATATTTCCTCTTGTGGGAAAAGCTAGAACTCAGGGTCATAGCTTAGAAATAATCTTTCACCTATTTGAGGGATGTGGAGAAATATTCTCTCAGAGTTTGAGAGTCTTTGAAATTCCCTTCCTCAAAAAGCAAAAAAAAACTTTAAATAGTTTTCAGGTAGTGAACGATAGATTCTTGATGGAAGTTTATCAGGGATTTTCAGGAATGTGGAGCTGAGGTTAAAATCTGGTCAGCCACACTCTTATTGAACAGTGAGACAGGCTCAAAGGGCCGAGTGACCTGCTCTTATTCCTTGTTCACAGTTTTGCAGAAGCAGAAAATAATCATGAAAGCCCATGGAATACTAGCTTTTTTACCGAGAGCACAAAGAGGTGGAAGTCATCTTTCACCAATACAAAGCCCTAGATGGTATTCTTTAGCTCATTGAGTCCACAACGACCTCCAAAGAACATCCCATCCAGACTGACTTGGCACCCCTGTCCCTGGGACCCTGCATTTCCCATGGCTACACATCCCTGAACACTATCGGCAGTTTAGGATGGCCAATCCATCCAACCTGCACCTCTTTGGACTGTGGGAGCAAACTGGAGCACCTGAAGGAAACCCATGTCAATACAGGGAGAATGGACACCAACAGTTACTCAAGGGTGGAATCGAACCCATGCCCCTAGTGCTGTCAGGCAACAGTGCTGACCACTGAGCCACTGTCCCATCAATGCACACAGAATCGAGGGCATCTCAACTGAGAAGGAAACATTAGATCTGGAGAGAATGTAGTTTATCGAAATTATCCAAGGTTAAGCTACAAGGAGAGATTGCAAAAAATGTTTTCTTCCCTGGAATTTGAAAAGTAAAGGGATGATTTAATTGGAGTTTTCAAGGTATTAACAGGAACAAATAATATATATGGTGAGAAACCATTTCTGTTCCCAGATTCAGAATCTAGGGCTAAGGGGTGTAATCAGCAAAATAGAACCTGGCGTTTCAGGAATAAAATTAAGAAACATTCTTTCCCCCAAATGGTGATGGAAGTTTGGAAGTCTTTTTAGAAAATAGCTGTTAATGAAATCTAAGATTGATTAATTAATTTTAACCAAAAATATTAAGTATGTGTCTGAGAAAGTAACTACGTTTTTACATTCTTTGGGAAAGAAAATGTCTGCAATATAAAATAAAAATTATTGTTTGCCTTTCCACTTGTTTGGTGAGGTAGCCTGAAAGCAAACTCTGCAGAATTTGTGCGCCATGACTGATTTCACAACCTATTATTATCACAGTGGAGTGCCTGACATTTTGAAATTTTCTTGATATCTTCAAGCGCTAATAAAGTATTTTAGTAGCAGTACACCAATAAATATTTATTTTCCAAAGGGATCAAGTGATTGAAGAAAGTCAAATGTAGTGAATGGCTTTTCATCAGGGAGAGTGATTTTTTTGTAAAACAATGAATAATTCAATGGATCATTTGAATTCAATGATATTTTGTATTATTTTAGCATAGGTCCTGAGGTCTACCTTTGGTGCACACTGGATGGGTTGGTATGGTGTAATGGAAAGAGATGGTTTTTGGTGCATGGACTGACAAGAGTTGGGCGTTAGTTGGTAAAGGTCATGTATGGAATGGGCAGGAATTGTCAGTGAGGTTAAGAGATGCAATGGATGGTGAATAGAAGGAATGTAGGGCATGAGAGTGCAGAAGAGTGGTTGGGATTCCTGAAATGGCATGGATTGGCATACTTGAGACATGAGGACTGTGTGAGGTTGGGAAGGGGTGTTCTGCGCAGTGGGGAGGGGTGGCATGGCAGAGTTATTACTTCTATGTGCTCTTCCCCCTTTCACAACTACATATCTAACAAGGCAATGTAGCCCTGTTCTTTCCCCAACTCCACATTTCACATTCAGTTCAAAACAGAACAATGCGGAACGATATGAAATTGAGCTGACAACGTGCTGACACAAAGGTAAGAATAACAGTATCTGGGTTATGATTAATAAGGCGGATTACATAGAAAATAGGTGCAGGAGTAGGCCATTCAGCCCTTCGAGCCTGCCATTCAATATGATCATGGCTGATCATCCCACTCAGTACACTGCTACAACTTTTGCCCATACCCTTTAATCCCTTCAATCCTAAGAACTATATTGATCCCCTTTTTGAAAACATTCTGTGGCAGAGAATTCCACAGACTCCTCCCTCTCTCGGTGAATATATTTGTCCTCATCTCAGCCCTAAATGGCCTACCACTTAGGCTGCTACCCATCCTGAATACTGCAGGCACTGGGGACATCCCTCCTGTGTTTATCCTGTCTGGGTTCTGTTAGAACTTTATAGGTTTCAGAGAGTTCCATCTCAGTCTTCTAAACTCCAATGAACATGGTTCTCACTGATCCAATCCCTCTTTCAGGACAGTATGGCCATCCCAGGGATCAGTCTGGAACAGCTTTACTGCACTCCCTTCAAAGCCAGAACATCCTTCCTCTGATAAGGAAACCAAGCCTGCCCAAAATGCTCCAAGTGATCTCATCAAAGACCAAAACAATCCCTTGATACTTTGGCTTACAGGACATTGATGAGGCCACCTTTTGGATTATTGTCTACCGTTCTGGTTGCCCTGCTATAGGAAATATGATGTTCAATTGCAGAGGATTTACAAGGGTGTTACTGGGACTGGAGGGTCTGAAGTATAAGGAGATGCTGAAAAGGCTGGAGTTTTTTTCACTGACGTGTACGATGTTGAGGGGTGTCATTATAGATGTTTATAAAATCATGAGAGGCATAGATGACGTGAACAGCAAAGGCCTTTTCCTTAGGATTTGAGATTTCAAATTTAGATGGCATAAGCTTTTGTGGAATGAACTGCCAGAGGAAGGGGGAGATGCAGGTACAGTTACAACATTTAGAAGACATTTAGACAGGTACATGAATAGGAGAGGGTTAGAGGGATATGGGACATCCTCAGGCAAATGGGACGAGTTCAGTTTGGGGGACTTTGTCGACATGGATGAGTTGGACCAAAGGGTCTGTTTCTGTGCTGTTTGACTCTAAAATAATTGCAGCAAGGCATCCCTGCTCCAGTACTCGAATCCTCTGGTGTTGAAGGCCAACATAACATTTATACTTTAATCTCCCTAAACAGGAACAGACCAAGCTGGCAATGGAGTAGGACGCTTCACTTGAAGCTCGTCCACTCCACCTGTCTTTTATCTCTCTTTTCTTCACACCCGGCCTCAGCGTGGATCTGGCAAGGCATCCTCACAGACCAGCCCCTGGTAGTGTCATGGCACAGTCTCTCGGCAGCCTGTGGTGATCTCTTGCTTGGTCTCTCGGCAGCACGTGGCAGCCTCTTGGCCCAGTGTGGTGGTGTCTTGTCCTGGTCTTTTGGCTGTAAGTGTCGGACTCTCGGCCCGATCTCACTGCCAAGCTTGACAGTTTCCTCAAGGTGTGAATGGGTCCTGCCCCGGGAATGTTCCGGAGGCAGCAGGAGGGGGTTGAGGAGGGGGCAGCTTCAGCAGCAGTGATGACATCACGGCGAAGCGTGGGAAGAGCGAGTAGTGAGGGAGCTCCCGCAAGTATCTGTGGTGGTGGTGATGTCGAGAACAAGCAGCTGAGGGTCTCCTGGAGTGCAAGCTAATGGAGATGACTCATCAAAGTCTGCTGAACTCTTAACTTTTTCCCTTTATTTTTCTATTAAGAAGGATTTTAATGTTAACTATTACCTTATTTCTTTATTTTTCTCTTTATTCTATAAAGATAAAGCTTAGCCTTTTAGGCTTCTTATACTATTTGTATCTAAGTTTTTTATACCGAGGTACCTAAGATGGTGCCACGTGTGGTGAAATTATACACTTTTCACTCAACTCCTGTGCTTCTGTGCTTGCGTACTCGTGATAATAAAATCTAAATCTAAATCTATCTCCATTACTGTCTCTGTGCCTGCATGCTTACTTGAAGTGGCTGGTAGACAGGGACGCCCAGGTCCTGTTGCACATCCCCTTTTTGAAGTCTATTGCCTTTCAGATAATAATCTGCCTGCCTGTTTTTGCTACTAAATTGGATAACCTGTCATTTATCCACATTACACTTCATCTGCCGTGCATTTGCTCACTCACTCAACTCGTCAGTTCATTTGGGATAAGTACCACCTCTGTAAATAACATGCATCAGTGGCTCACCAGCACATTATTTGTGCAGCTGTTTTCAATTTAATTCGGAGATTGAGCTCTGGATCCAAGTTCGGACAAAGTTTTGCATTACTTTCTTATTACCTCCTGTATACCCTTTTCCCATCACTTCTCATTAACACACCGATTAATGCAAAGCCCACTTCTACCTGTATCAGCCTTTGTCCAGTTCCTCATTCAGATGACCACCTTTAGATGTGAGCCCAGAGGTGGAGGCTTAGTGAAATTATGTTTGAACCCAAGCACAAGCTGAACCAGGTCATATCCAGATCTAACAGCCACAAGCGATGATAGATTCCATCAGGGAGTCACTGAGTAGTAACCAGGAATAGGATCTCCAGCTTTCCTAGTGTCATGTGGGGCTTTAGAAAACAGGCAAGTCCTAGCAACATTGTAGGACCACAACCCTTGCCCTGCCTGAGATTTGGAAGCTCATTGCACTCCAGAAATGCCCTTGTCCTTCAAGCTTGTGGGTTTGGAAGGTGCTGTCAAAGTATTCTTGGTAAGTTGTTGCAGTGCATCTTGTAGACAGTACACAGGTGTGAGCTAGGATACCTGGAGAACTCTCTTCCTCTTCTCTAGAGAACATGGGACCTTTTTATTTTTATTCTAAGATGGTGCATGCATAGATAGATGCTTGATTGGCAAGGGAGTCAAAGCATAGGATGTGTGCAAGGCAGACTGGAAGGTAGAGTTGAGGCCATTATCGGATAAGCCCCAATCTTTTCAAATTGTGGAGACTGATGTATCTGTTTGAATATAGTTGTCATGCCTCAGGTGGTACTCCACTGTTCCTAGAGTTGTCACAATAGTAAAGCTGGAGGGAGGAGCCTGTACTGGGGAAGATTTGAAATTGAGCTGGGGGGGTTCTCGGGCCTAGTTTCGGTTCAGGCACATTCCTTTCATGAGAAACCTATCAGCTACCTATCAGAGGGGGAGAGGGAGCACGGTTACTGATTGGTCAGTGCTGGTCAGGTGCTAGTTTACGTTAACCCATCCATTCTCTTGGTGGTATAGATGAAGGAAGCTCACTGCGGTACAGAGTGAGTGTGTCTCAGTCTTTCTAAAGGATTAGTACGGTTAGTTCATCTTCTGGTTAGTACATGGAGATCAGATAGTAAATTGTAGGGGCTATTTGTTAGAAAGTAATAACAGTAATATTTAGGTAGCTAATTAAACAACAATACAACATAGGAAGAGACCCTTCAGCCCTCCAAACCTATGCTGACACATTTTGCCCTTCCATACTTAAGCTATCTTTATTGACAGGATCCATTTCCCTCTATTCCCTTCCTATTTATGTATTCATCCAGGTATTCTTGAATCCTGCTATTGTGTTTGCTTCCACCACCTCCTCTGGCAGCATATTCCAAGCATTCACCCCACTTTGTGTGAAAAATTTGCCTCATGCATCACTTTTAAATACCCCCCAGTCCCACACACATCTTGAACCTGTGTCCCCCAGTAATGACCCCTCCATTCTGTGAAAAAGCCACATTCCTTCCAATCTATCAATGTCAATCATAACCTTATTAGATTTCCTACAGTGTGGATACAGGCCCTTTGGCCCAACAAGTCCACACCAACCCTCCAAAAAGCAAATCCCCCCCAATCCCAACTAATGCACCAAACATTATGGGCAATTTATCATGGCCAATTCACCTAACCTGCACATCTTTGGACTGTGGGAGGAAACCGGAGCACCCGGAGGAAACCTATGCACATACTGGGAGAACGTGCAAACTCCACACAGACAGTCACCCGAAGTTGGATTCAAACCTGGGATCCTGGTGCTGTGTGGCAGCAGTGCTAACCACCGAGCCTTCGTGCCGTATAAACTTATATCAGGTTGTCCCTCGATCTTGTGCGTTGAAGTGAAACCAAACCCAATCTATCCAACCTTTCTTCATAGCTAAAATCCACCAGAGCAGGCAACATCCTGGTAAAACCTTTCTCCAAAGTATCCACATTTAACCTAACAGCCAAAAGAGAGTTAGTGGTGTCAGGTGGTGAGGTTTTGTATTCTGCCTGCAAGATGTGGTCAATCATGAATTCTGAGAGAATCCCTGATAATGATATCTGTAGGAAATGTACCCAGCTTCAGCTGATCACTGAATAAATGTATATGCTTGAGCAGCAGTTGGAGACACTAACAAGTACCCAAATAGTGGAGAGTGTCATAGACAGAAGTTATAGAAACAAGGTCACATTGAAGGTACAGGAAGACGGATGGTTGACCATACACAGGGCAGACAGTCAGTGAAGGAGTCCCCTGTAGCTGTCCCCGACAAACAAGTGTTCTGTTTTTTTCATTTGATTCTTGCTGATCTAAACACTCTTTTTTTCTCAATGTTTCCACTGGTTTGCAAGATACACAAGGTGGTTGTTTCACTTATAAATGGCCTTTGATTTATCAATCAACAGTCATACCTTACAGAAACTGCTAAAGGAAAGACAAACTGTTTTTCTTTCAGGTTGAAGGTGGGTTTTGACTGCAGAGAACAGAGAGACAGCTCCTCAGCTGTTGGAGATCTGATCGCTTCTCTGGAACTTGTCCAAAACTCTGAGCTGTACAGTTACAGGAGAACCAACGACATGGTTGTTGGTGGGCAAAAAGGCTTTGTTACTGACAAATCATCACTAGTACACAAACCAATCACCTTCTTGTTGCCAAGCAACACTGCATCTGGATACAGAACTCCTCGGATCCAGTTCATCTGCATCCACTTTAATTACTGCTTCTTCAAACAACTGTATAAATGATGTGTGGCATGAGAATCAGTTTATTTGTTTTTCAAAACATACAGTAATCCTTGAAAAACAATTGTTCTTTTTCACCTCAGTCCATTAAAGTACAAAAATAAAAAGACAAGGTCTTTACATTATATAGACAGGGCCTGGAGCACGCTCAGAACAACAATATGGACATTCCTTTTCCACATGGACCACAGAGGTTCAAGGAGATGGGTCACTACCAAACTTTTAAGATATTTTGGGACAAACAACAAATGTTAGTGTTGCCAGTGATGCCAACATGCCCAGAAGAAATATTAATTGTCAACTTCGACATGTATCCAAGTCCATGAGTGAGGCTTGAACCTATAATTATCTGACTCACTTAAAAAGTGTTAGAATCACTGAGCCAAGTACAGGTAGAAGCTCCAATGAAAATTCACCTGAGATCAGCAGTTGACACTTCTGCCCATCAATCAAATGTGTCACTACCAGAAGTAGGTCAATAAATATCCATGGAAAAATATTCCTGGTTCATTGCTGTTTTTGGGACTTTTTAGAATTAATCTGCACAGGTCACTGTCAATAACCTACTGGGAGAGGTGCTTAGAGATGTTTGATGCCTTGGTAAATGTTAAATAAACAATTTATTCTTGGACACAGTCTAAGGATATGGGGTAGGCCATTTCAGACTGAGATGAGGAGAAATGTCTTCACCCAGGTAATGGTAATCTTGTGGAATTCTCTGTCACAGAAAGCATTTGAGGCCAAAACGCTGAATGTTTTCAAGGAGGACTTAGGTATGACTCTTAGGGCTGAAGGGACCAAAGAGTATGGGGAAGAAAGTAAAAACAGGGGACTCTGAGCTGGATAATCAGCCATGATCACATTGAACAACAGAGCAGACTGGAAGGGCCGAATGGCTTATTCCTGCTCCTATTTCCCCATGTCTCTATATTTATCATATTGGCTGATGTCATGAATCCTGCAAAGGAGAAGAGGAAACCTGTGTCATTAATGAAACCACATTCAAACATAGGTCTCCTTCAAAAGAGGAGAAATAATTATGGAACAAAATTGAAGAAATTGCATAACTAATGACACAGTAGACATTTCACTGCCCGTCTGTTTGATGTAAATTACTGTAACAATCTCATATTAATGTTGATACAGAATTAAGAGCAGTAATACGCTGCAGGCTTTAATGTTGAAAAGTCAAGTGCCATAACCCTCACAGAACTGCAGCCAATATCAACGCCTCATGGTGGATCAGAGGCACAGTGGAAACTAAAGGCTGGGGGTGGGAATTGCTGAGAGGAGATTTGACACAAGCAGCAGTTTATAAAGCTTTGTTGAACATTATCCCACTAACCCCTTTTACCCCCTGCCTCAGAATGGAATTCATGACCAATGCAGTTATTGAGGCGAAATCAATCCCAATGAGTAAGAAGGAATTAGTCAAAAACTTAATGGGGAAGGAGGCGTGTGGGAAGAGGGGGCAGGAACACAGGATTTAAGCATTTTGCTTCTATGAAGACCGCAGTGTAGCTTCAAGACACTGTGAGTCAGAATGACTTCCGCATGTTGCTTCAGTTTCTGTGGTTTTATGATGTTCTGACCTCCCAGCCACTCCTGATACAACCGTCAGATTCCCCAAGGTAAGGAATGTGCAGTGGGATGATTGCCCCCCCACCCCCAGAGATGTGAATTATTGCAGTGGTAAAATTTTCCCAAGCAAAAGGCAATGGTGCAAGTGATGAATTCCCAAGTGAATATGGATTCAATGCACATTGAACTCTGCTACAAAAGGTCTCAGCTGTTGATTAAACAGTCTGGATTGCACTGGGTTTTCCCACAGCACAATGTTCAAACACTGTACTGAGCTGCTGTGAGAGTCATGCTCCTATTACTGTGGGGTCCAAGTCTTCCATGGTACAAATAAGCCGCAGATTTGATCTAACTAAGTACCCAGGACCTTCAGAAAGACTTTCATGTCTCACCTGCACAAACGTCCGGTTGCTGCTTCAGTTCCTCGATGATAGTTTCCCAGATGGATAAACCATGATTTACTGGAGTAACAATTCAGTTCTTACATGTTCTTAATGTCGCTGGTACTTGATTTGTGACGTTTCCTCTGTATGGAACATTCTTCTGTCAAAATTAATAATAATTACTACTTGTAATGAAATAGTTGCACCAAGCTCTCCAGGTTTTGCACTCAATTCCTGAATATTCAAGCTCCATTCATTTATCTGAAGCTAGACAACGTTGGCTGTTGGACTGTGTGGGAAACATAGCAGAGAGCATTCATTCCTCTGCTCACATTTACAGTCAGGTATATTTGAATGGGAGTGATCAGGAGTGGAAATGCTGCTTTATCTTTTCCCATCTGGGTCCTCAGTTGCAAGGCCAGTTGTCTTTCTCTCTACTCCTGCCTAGCTTTAACTAAGTCAACTTGGACTCAATAAGACCAATGACTTCTTTCCTGAAGAAGGGCTTATGCCCGAAACGTCGAATCTCCTGTTCCTTGGATGCTACCTGACCTGCTGCGCTTTTCCAGCAACACATTTTCAGCTCTGTATACACAGGAGCCTATCATGATGTGAGATCAAACCTGACTTATGAACAGTTGAGTTCTAAGATTTACAGCTAGTACGGAATGTTTTAACTGTGGTTCAATTCATAATGCTTTTTTCCATTGCTGTGTGAGGTTCCAGGTTCAAATCCCGCTCTCGAATCTAAGTGTAAAAATCAAGGTTAATACTTCAGTGCTGTACCGAGGGTGTGACATGCTGTCTTTTGAATGAGATGTGAAACTGAAAGACCACCTATTGTGAAGAAGTTATCCCTGATGTCCCAAAATCTATTTATCTATCAATCAAAATCACAAAAGTAGAATACCTGGTCAGTGCCACATTGCTGTTTATGGGAGCTGGCTGTGTGCAAATCGAGTGCTATGGTTCCTACATTATAACAGCAACTATACATCAATTGTACTTCATTGGCAACCTACTGGGATGAATAGTGGATGTGAAGGTGACATGGTTTCTTGGTCAAACACAATGGCCAGTATGATATGGTCTGAGAGTTGTATGTCATCTCACTTAACATATACACTTGGTCCTTGTTATCTGTAGATTCACAACTCATGGATCTGCATAGCCATGAGGATGGTCCCAGGTACAATGTTTAGTTTCCCTCATTGACAGGTTCTGCCAGACTGTGTGGTGCCTCTGGGTTCTTCATGGACAATGGGGAGTTTCCATGATAGTGGTATCTATGCTTTTGTGTTATCCATGGGAGGTTCATCCTCCAATACCCCCACAAATGCCACAAAGATTGGATTCTTAGAGACAGATGTCTTGAAGTTTATGAACAACACTCACTGTCTACTTTAGTGTAATAATGCAGACTTATACATAGTCTGGACTTATTGATTTTATTGTGCATTACATACACATAGCTGACTGACTGAGTACACTACACTGACTCCATGGCATTGGGAGCCTGACTGAGGCAATGTTGCTACGTTTGTATCAGAACATCAGGGATTGTGACTTCATGTAACTGTCTTAAAAGTGCACTTCCTGTTTGGTCTGGAATATTGCACAATTGTCAAAATTCATTATATAAGGGCAAGTCTTTTTTTTCTTTCCTAACATGGAGCAACACTATCACAATCTATGTTTGAATCCAAGGATGGAGGTTTCTTTTCATGATTGGAAGTATGTGTTTGAAGTAAAATAATGAGGAAGACCCAATCAGATCCACAGTGAACAATTTAACCTTTGGAAAAACTATGAAGGTACTTGTGTGGGAAACGGAAGGATTTACATTGATTGACTTGGGTACAATCTTCTGCAACTCAGACCAAAGTATGAAATGAAGAAAGACTTACATTCTGCACATGACAATTCTGTACCTGATTTGTGAAGTAAATATTGCCAATACTTGGTGCCAAAATGGAAGACTGTTGCATTTGCCATTTTGACTATTGACTTTTAAAGTAATTATTTCAGAGCATTGCTGACTAGCCCATCACTTACTGCCATCTCTAACTGCCCTTGAGAAGGTGATGGTGACATGAGCCATTGCAAAGATGCAGGTAAGTCCACAATGCTATTAGAAAGGAAGTTCCAGAATTTTGACTTGACGACAATGAAAGAACAGTGATTATAGTTTCAAGTCAGTGACATAACTCCACCGAGGATGTATTCTGTCACCAAGTCACCCTTTATTTACTCGTGCATAGTATATGACACTGACCCAGCTCTCTCTCAGAGCCAGCACCTAGAGTGAAAAGAGCCCCTGATACTGCTGTTTATATCTGTCAGTCCAGGCTCTATGAGGTTCATCTGGTTGACCTCCCCCCTGACCTATCATCTTCAGCCCCTCCCCCATTCACCTATTGTACTTTATGCTACTTTCTCCCCACTCCCACTCTCCTCTCATTTATCTCTCCACCCTTCAGGCACTCTGCCTGTATTCCTGATGAAGGGCTTTTGCCCGAAACATCAATTGTCCTGCTCCTCGGATGCTGCCTAAACTGCTGTGCTTTTCCAACACCACTCTAACCTAGACTCATTGCAATCACTACAGTCATGGTGGTTTGTGGCTTTACTCATGATGAAAGACAGAGAATCGGGCTTAACTGTGATGCCTCCTATAGTTAACAGCTTCCAGCATTCATTCATATCACTCGATGAATAATGATCACTAGGATGTGATTCCAGAAATGGACCAAAGTTTACAGAATTGCATCCTCACAGATGAACCATGGCCTTCAGTTGAAGAAAAGCAGGGAAATCCATTCCAAGTGGTTGGGTTATCTTTGTTTCAAAACATAATATGACTGACCGCCAAATAGCAAAATAACCACAAATGTAGTGGTGCAAAAAACTTCGAGGCTAATCCAACACACGAGAAGATGTTAGGCTTCCTCCTCAAGCCCACCGTTAATGGGAAACCAGACCAAGTTCTGAAATTATTTGAAATACTTCCCTTATATAGAATAGGAGGTACAGTTCTAAAGGGAGGGAGCTGGATGGAGATGTGCACAGATCATTGACATTGGCACGGCAGGTGAACACAACAATTTTTAGCCGGGGCCCAGAGGAGGCGGCACAGTCTCCAAGAAGCGAAAGTTCATGGGGGAACAATATCATCAAGGCTGAGCTGAATGAGTTCCTGAGCCATGAGTTGCCCGAGGATAACTATAGCGACATGGAAGCGTGCATGACACTGACCAGGATTGAAGTCACTATCTTGGCCACCTGGACTCAGAATGTGCTGGCAGAGCCATAAACTGACTGCTGTTGTTCCAAGCCATTTGGCTTCCCAGAAGGAAATGTTGAACATTATGCTGGAAAGGTTGCCACTAGGAGACTTTGTGCTATTGCTCGGGCAGAACTCCTTCCTTATGAGTTGCCAAGCAGTGCGTGGAGTTCAGAGTTCTGCTCGCCGTTGTGGAAATTGTGCCAGAAATCACTGAATCCTGAGCACCAACTCCATGAACTTTATCAATGGTCAGAAGTCAGTTGACACCAGTTATGGTCCGGGTAAAAAATGAGGTTTGCAAATGCTGGAGATCACAGTTGAAAATGTGTTGCTGGTTAAAGCACGGCAGGTTAGGCAGCATCCAAGGAATAGGAAATTCGACGATTCCTGATGAAGGGCTTATGCCCGAAACGTCGAATTTCCTATTCCTTGGATGCTGCCTAACCTGCTGTGCTTTAACCAGCAACACATTTTCACCAGTTATGGTCCAACAGGTTTATTTGAAGCTTTTGGAATGTTGTCCCTTTGGCAGGAAGAGATCTGATGATCCACAGTGGTGACCCAATATGTTGATACAGCTGTATGCCATGTTCTGCTAATTCAAGGTGTGTTGGGAATTAAAGTTAAGACTCTGGGACCCAAATGGTAAAACCCAATGGGACCCTACAAACCACTGCCTGATCATGTGAGCATTGTTGATACCTATTTCAGAACAGATGGAGGCCAACCAATGAAACCTGTGATCTAGAGTTGAAAAGTGTGGTGCTGGAAAAGCACAGCAGGCCAGGCAGCATCTGAGGAACAGGAGAATCGACGTTTCAGGCATAAGGCCTTCTTCAGTAATGAAGCTGGAGTGCCAAGCGAGCTGAGATAAATGGTGGGGGGGTGGGTGGAATTTGGGGGAGGGGTGCTGGGAATACGATAGGTGGAAGGAGGTGAGGGTGAGAGTGATAAGCTGGAGAGGGGGTGGGGGCGGAGAGGTCAGGAAGAAGATTGCAGGTCAAGAGGGCAGTGCTGAATCTGGGGGTTGGGACTGAGATAAGGGGAGGGAGGGGAAATGAGGAAGCTGGAGAAATCTACATTCATCCCGTGTGGTTGGAGGGTTCCCAGGCGGAAGATGAGGTGCTCTTCCTCCAGGCATCGTGTGGCCAGGGTCTGGCGATGGAGGAGGCCAAGGACCTGCATGTGCTTGGCGGAGTCGGAGGGGGAGTTAAAGTGTTCAGCCATGGGGCGGTTGGGTTGGTTGGTGCGGGTGTCTCAGAGGTGTTCCCTGAAACGTTCTGCAAGTAGGCGACCTGTCTCCCCAATGTAGAGGTGACCACATCGGGTGCAGCGGATACAGTAAATGATGTGTGTGGAGGTGCAGGTGAATTTGCAACGGATATAGAAGGGCCCATTGGGGCCTTGGAGGGAGGTGAGGGGGGTGTGTGGACCTGACGAGGAAGTCACGGAGGGAGTGGTCTCTCCGTAACGTTGATAAGGGTGGGGAGGGAAATATATCCCTGGTGGTGGGGTCTTTTTGGAGGTGGCTGAAATGACAGAGGATGATACGATGTATCCGGAGGTTGGTGGGGTGGAAGGTGAGGATCAGTGGGGTTCTGTCTTGGGTGGCGATTGGAGGGACAGGGTTTAAGGGCAGAGGTGCGGGAAGTGGAGGAGATGCGGTGGAGAGCATCGTCGACCACGTCAGAGGGGAAATTGCGGTCTTTGAAGAAGGAGGCCATTTGGGTTGTTCGGTAGTGGAATTGGTCCTCCTGGGAGCAGATGCGGCGGAGGCGAAGGAATTGCGAATATGGGATGGCATTTTTACAGGGGGCAGGGTGGGAGGAGGTGTAATCTAGGTAGCTGTGGGAGTCGGTCAGTTTGTAGTAAATGTCGGTGTTGAGTCGGTCACCCGAGATAGAAATGGAGAGGTCCAAACAGACCCCACCACCAGGGATATATTTCCCTCCCCACCCTATCAGTGTTCTGGAGAGACCACTCCCTCCGCGACTCCCTCGTCAGGTCCACACCCCCCACCAATCGAATCTCCACTCCCAGCACCTTCTCCTGCAACTGCACAAAGTGCAAAACTTGCACCCGCACCTCTCCTATCATTTCCCTCCAAGGCCCCAATGGATCCTTCCATATCTTTCACAAATTCACCTGCACCTCCACACACATCATTTACTGCACCCGATGTGGCCTCCTCTACATTGGGGAGACAGGCTGCCTACTTGAAGAATGTTTCAGGAAACACCTCTGGGTCACCCGCACCAACCAACCCAACCGCCCCATGGCTCATCACTTTAACTCCTCCTCCCACTCCGCCAAGAACATGCTTTCTGCTGAAGTGTTAAAAGAGTTAAGCTGATAAATGGAAACATTTTTAAAAAAGCAGAGGAAGAGGAAAGAAATTAGAAAGGTGAGCACATTTTTAGATGAGATGTTGACGTGAGTCTTCCTCTGCCCTCTCAAATGATCCCATTTTACGGAAGAGCAGGGGAGTGTTCCCGGTTTCCCAGTCAATGCTTCACCTCTGACCAATATCACACACACAATGGTGATCTCGCTGATATTCATCTGATCAGGAGTACTCCAGTGGCCACAAAGTGTTTCGAAGTGGATAAAGTGTGGAGCTGGAAAAAGCACAGCCAGTTAAGCAGCATCAGAGGTACAGGGGAGTCGGCGTTTCAGGTTGGAACCTTTCGCCTGTCCTGATGAAAGGTTCCGACCTGAAACGTTGACTCCCCTGCACCTCTGATGCTACATGGTCTGCTGTTTCTTCCAGCTCCAGTCTTTATCCACTCTGACTCTCCAACATCTGCAGTTCCCACTGCCTATAAAGTGTTTCAAGACATCCAGGGGTCATGAAAGGCATTATACAAATGCAAGTCTCTCTCTTCCTTTCAGGATGTTTTTTTCAGAATCTGACACTGAGTCAACTGGAGCATTGGCATGAAGCAGAACACTGAAGGCAGATTGTTTTCCAGAAGCTCTGAAGTATCAATGTTTTAAAACCATGGATTATAAAGAATCCAACTACAAATCCATAAGAGGAAGCTTAATCTTGGATCAACTACTCAGCACAGAATAAATTATTCTTTGTTTCTTGGCGCAGTCCCAGAAGACTCTGGTCGGTGAGGAGGGAGTTTGACCAATGTTTTTGCAGTTTATTCACTGGTGGATGCCGTCAGAGCGATTCCTGTTGCAATGGAGTCTTTTTTACATGAACACAAAGGACTCTGTTCATATGTTGGGGTTTGAATCCAACTGCTCATTAAATTCGCCCCCAAAGATCACACTCAGAAACCAAGCACAGCCCAGGAAGTAGTAATTACACATGGAGACAATATTGTCTTCGAAGTATTTCCTTCAGTCTAATTGTTAACCACATGAGGAACACTTACACTTTCTTTAGTAAGATTTGCATCTGTGGGGAAACAAAGTTTAGAAATCAATGGCATTATTTCAAAACCATAACCATTTAAATTCAGAAATATTTTTGTATTGTTCTGTTGTTCCTTTCATGTTCTGCCCTCTGTGTTCCATTCACTGTTGTAGACTCCTCAGAACCCTTAATCTCGTGGTCTCATGTCCTGCTCCTTTTGCAAATAGAGAAGTATTATTTCTGGATTAAATTTGTCAATAAAATACATCATCTTCATGTAATTTGTGCACACACTGATATAATTGTTTTAAGGATTGTATCTTTCTAACAAAGAGTGGTTGTGTCGACACAGAGTGAACTAAAGGGGTGTTCTTGTACTGCTGCTAATGCACGAGTTGAAGGACTGTAGGGTTGGTCTTTAGCAAAACGAATATAAATAGAAACAAAACAGAAACTGCTGATAAAGCTCAACAGGTCTGGCAGCATCTGTAGAGAGAAATCAGACTTAACATTTCAGGTCGAATGACCTTTCCTCAGAATATAAATTGAATCCTAAAGTAATTCCAGAGCGGTTCTCCTGGTGGCTGCTTATGACTTCATCATGAGATCTGCAAATCCCCCAAAGGAATGAGTCAATGCAATATTTGTGCAGGAGTGCACAGCTTATACTATCCAATAATGGGACACTGAATCAGAAACATTGGAGCCCAGGAGCCCTGATACATAGTTTGCTGCAATTGGGATCTTGCAAAGCAGGTGCTACCTTTGCAATACATATATTGACTGACCTCAATAAGTAATGAATAATTTCTAAACCAATTAGCCCTAGCCCTATACTCATCCTGAAACATCTGGACAACAAGGACATCTATGCCAGACTCCTGCTTATTGACTACAACTTCACCTTCAACACCATTATCCCCTCCAAATTGATCTGCAGGGAGGCATGGTGGCTCAGTGGTTAGCACTGCTGCCTCACAGCGCCAGAGATCTGGGTTTGATTCCAGCCTCGGGTGACTGTCTGTGTGGAGTTTGCACATTCTCCCTGTGACTGCTTGGGTTTCCTTCGTGTGCTCCGGTTTCCTCCCACAGTCCAAGATGTGCAGGTTGGGAAAGTTGGCCATGCTAAAAATTGCCTATCATGTTCAGGGATGTGTAGATGAGGTGCATTAGTCAGGGGAAATGTAGAGTAATAGTGTAGGGAAATGGTTCTGTGTGGGATACTCTTCGGAATGTTGGTGTGGATTTGATGGGCCAAATGGCCTGTTCCCACACTGTAGGGCTCCTATGATCTCAAAACTCTGTGATTTTGGTCTTGGCTCCACCCTCTGCAACTAGATCCTCAGCTTTCTGACCCACAGACCACAATTATTAAAGATAGGTAGCTACACCTCCTCCACAATAACACTCAACACTGGAGCCCCCCCAAGGATGCGTCCTCAGTCACCTACTGTACTCCCTGTACACCCAGGACTGTGTTGCCAAATCCCAAATGAACACCATCTACAAGTTTGCTAACATCACCACCATTGTAGGATGAATATCTGAAAATGACAAGTCAAAATACAGAAGGGAGACATGGTGCAATGAGAACAACATCTGCAAAACTAAAGAACTGATCATTGATTTTAGAAAGAAAGGAGGACAGCATGCATTCATCTACATCAACGGAACTGAGGTTGAGAGAGTGGACAGCGTCAAGTTCCTCAGAATGACAATAACCAACAAACTGTCCTGAACTTCCCATATAGATGCAATGGTCCACTAGACACAACAACATCTCTTTTTTGCCAGGCAGCTCAGGAATTCTGGCATGTCCATAAGGACCCTCTTCAACATCTACAGATGTACCATTGAGAGTATACTGTCCAGGCGCATAACAGCATAGTATGGCAACTGATCTGTCCAGGGCTGTAAGAAACTACAGAAGGTGATGTGCATGGCCCTGACCATCGCAGAAGCCAACCTTCCATCCGTGGTCTCCATTTACATGGCTCGGAAAGGCTGTCAATATCATCAAAGACCCAGCACACTCCAGTAAGGATCTCCTACGACTTCTTCTGTCAGGCAGAAGGTACAGGAGCTTGAACACACACATCAACATGTTTAGGAACATCTTTCTCCCAGTTGTTATTAGACTGATGAATGGAATCTCTAGCCTCAAATAATGCTAATCTCGCTAACACTGATCTCGCCTAGTGCACATCCTGTGCAATGTAACCTGTATCCTTTTGATCTCTACACCCTTGCTTACTACGATGTGCTTATACAGTTTGTATTTAAAGCCTTTCACTAAACTTCAGTACATGTGACAATCAATCAATCAAGGAATCAGTATCTTGACAGCATGCCTTATAAATTCAAATTCTTCCCTTCCACATCATACTTGGGCAATGCCTGAGTTCTCAACTTCAACTTCCGACCTTGAGTCTTCTTGTGCTTTTACTGAACCCTGACCAAAAGCAGTGAAAAAAAGAAAAGTATGGCACAACATTGGAAATGTTGGTTTTGTACAAATATAGTATTCTCAAGCATTAAAGAATGCTACATGTTCTACCAGTCTCATTACCCTGGCAAGCACCACTCGAGGATTTGAAACACCAGTAAAAAGTCAGTTTTGAGGATAAACAGACTCTTAACAATTGCATTTTAATTCCATTAATGGCGTGATGCTTTGAAAAAGAAAATGCTTCCAGTGCGCCAACATTTCAAGCAAACATTGCTTCCTAAAAGAATTTTAAACTCTGGCATATAAACTGGCTTGAACAAAGAGTGTTGAACAATCACCTTCTTATGTGCTGTGAGATCTATCCCATCATGCACTATCAGCTGAGACCCATGTGCAAACAAACAAAAGTGAAAAGTCTCATTGGTTTTGTTTCTATTTTGGTCAAACTTCAAACACAAAGGTCAATTCTCTGTCCACCTAGTCAAGTCCATTGTGGTGGTAGGGAGTGAGTAAGGAATAGAGAAGTCATGAGTAAAAAGTGAGGTCTGCAGATGCTGGAGATCAGAGCTGAAAATGTGTTGCTGGTTAAAGCACAGCAGGTCAGGCAGCATCCAAGGAACAGGAAATTCGACGTTTCGGGCCGGAGTCCTTCAAAAGGAATGAGGAGAGGGTGCCAGGCAGGCTAAGATAAAAGGTAGGGAGGAGGGACTTTGGGGAGGGGCGATGGAGATGTTATAGGTGGAAGGAGGTCAAGGTGAGGGTGATAGGCCGGAGTGGTTTCCTCATTTCCCCTCCCCCCACCTTGTCTCAGTCGATTCCCTTGAACTCAGCACCGCCCTCCTAACCTGCAATCCTCTTCCTGACCTCTCCGCCCCCACCCCACTCCGGCCTATCACCCTCACCTTGACCTCCTTCCACCTATAACATCTCCATCGCCCCTCCCCCAAGTCCCTCCTCCCTACCTTTTATCTTAGCCTGCCTGGCACCCTCTCCTCATTCCTGATGAAGGGTTCCGGCCCGAAACGTCGAATTTCCTGTTCCTTGGATGCTGCCTGACCTGCTGTGCTTTAACCTGCAACACATTTTCAGCAGTAGAGAAGTCATGACCAAGATATTGGTTGTGATCTGTTTGGCTCATTTTTACCATCATCCAGCTTTCACAGTTTGACCCATGCATTTGCAGGTTTGACTCCCATTTCTGAGGCAATAGTTCTCGAGTCTTAAACACCAAGTCGTTAGTGACTAAGTACGAATGACTTGTTGTCCTCACAGGGTGAAGTTAATTCATGGCCACTAATTGCAAGAAGAGCAAAGGGGATTTCTCTCCCACCATCCTTGTCAATTCTTATCCCTCAATTAACATTTTTTTTTCCTTTATTCTTTCACGGGATGAGGGTGTCACCGGTTAGGTAACATTTATTACCCATCCCTAATTGCCCAGAGGGCAGTTGTGAGTCTAGAGTCACATATAGGCCTGACCAGATCAAGTTGACAGTTTCCTTCCCTAAAGGACATTGATGAACCAGATGGGCTTTTCTGACCAGCGACAATGGATTCATAGTCATTATTAAACTCTTTATTCCAGTTTTTTTTATTGAATTCAAATTCCACCATCTATCAAGGAGAGATTCAAACCCAGGTCCCACAACATTATCTGGATTTCTGGATTGGCAGTCCAGCAGTAATATACAAAGCCAATGCCTCATCCAATTAAAAAAAAGAATAGTTGTAGCCAAAGTTCCACGGGACCACTCATTCATTAGAGAGAGAGGCAACTGGTGGTGGGATTAACAAGAGAGTCACCACATGTCATGCAAGAGGTGAGGTTGAGAGTTTACAGCTCTCATGGTGACCTCAGTTACAACAGGAAGGGAACTCACACTGCTGGTGTTATTCTGCATTGCAAAGCAGTTGTCCAACTGACTGAAAATAACAACAGAAGCAAGTCATTATCATGAATTATTTTGTGCAATCTTGCATGACTTTACTGTTGAGTTTCCTTTATTGCAACAGTGACCACACTTCGAAACATTCAGGCTGCTGAGAACATTGAAAAGTCCTGCAGTGAGAAAGGTGCTATAAAAAAAGGCCTTGAAGGTGAGTGTCTGGGGTAGAATACAGTCGTTTCTGATAAAACGTGTTAGTTCTATTCTCATGCAATCTCGCGGTATAAGAAAATCACAGAATAGCCAAGACCTTTAAACTAATGGGGCCGGAATGGTGCTATAGCCAATACTGCTGAAAATGTGTTGCTGGTTAAAGCACAGCAGGTTAGGCAGCATCTCAGGAATAGGGAATTCGACGTTTCGAACATAAGCCCTTCATCAGGAATGAGAGAGAGTAGCCAAGCAGGCTAAGATAAAAGGTAGGGAGGAGGGACTTGGGGGAGGGGCGATGGAGGTGGGATAGGTGGAAGGAGATCAAGGTGAGGGTGATAGGCCGGAGTGGGGTGGGGGCGGAGAGGTTTGAGAACGTGGCTGAAGAGTTTTTGTGCAGAGGAGATGACCTGGGGGGTGCAGTGAGAGAGAGACTCACTGAAATCCTTGTAGAGGGAGGAAGAGAGCTTCTTCAATGAAGGCATCCTTGCAAGAGGATTCGCAGTAGGTTAAAATCAATACTGGCAAGGCAAATTTGGGTTCGACAAATAGCGGCCTAAATTCTTCAATTGCGTCAAAGCCAATTCACATTGAAGAAACGTGTTAAAGTAGAACCTCTTGTCATTCAAAAGTAGAACTATCAAGCTAAACTAACAACCCTGCCCTCTCAATCCTATATGAGTAGGAGTGGACAGGAAATGGCTGAAAATGTGTTGCTGGTTAAAGCACAGCAGGTTAGGCAGCATCCAAGGAATAGGAAATTCGACGTTTCGGGCATAAGCCCTTCATCAGGAATGAATGTGGAAAGGAAATGACCAATTTAACTGAGGTAATTAAACATAAAGGTGCTAATTATGTTAACAGGAATTACTAGAAATAAAATTCACTTTATGTATTCAGCATTTGAGTAAGGGTCAAAAACTCATGAGAGAACAGCATTCAGAAAAGTGTAGATCTTTTAGCAAGCTTGAAGACTTATTGTTGAAAAGTGGCCGAACACCTATGAAATAGGTGAATTAATTACAATTATTTATAGTACTGTATATGTACAGTGATAAGGATGTTGTGGCAGAGTGATAGTGTCCCTACCTCGAGGCGAGAAGGCCCATGTTTGAGTCCCCCTGACCCAGGATGTCATATAACATATCCGAACAGGTCAACTAAAACAAAATCAATGAGATGTTACCAAAATAGACATTACTGGAGTTAATGTTTTAGGTCCTGGACCCTTCTTTAGAAGTTTTGGAGTTCAAATTTCTGTTTTTGTTTCTAATCACAGAATCATAGAATGAATACAGTGTGGAAGCAGGCCATTTGGCCCATCAAGTCCACATTGACCCTCCAAAGATGATTCTACCCAGGCCCACACCCTACATATATTTGTGTTATCCTGCATTCCCATGACCAATCCACCAAACCTGCACATCTTTGGACTGTAGGAGGAAACCGAAGCACCTGGAGGAAACCCACACAGACACAGAAAGAATATGCAAACTTCACACAGACAGTTGACCAAGGATAGAATCGAACCTGGGTCCCTGATGCTGTTAATGATTTCCAGCGTCTGCAGTTCTTTCTGTTTTTTGATAAGATGTTGCATTTGCAAATATACAATGTCCAATAGAAGCCTGTAACCCTTTCTAAATGGCAACACACATATACACACAAACAGGCCGAAGTATCAATTATCTTCAGACACAGAAACATGGGGTTCAAGCTTCCTGGAAATTGGCTAAGTATAATATTTGGTAAGTATTTCATGGGGGGTTGTCTCTGTGAAGCCCAGTCATGCAATTGTCCCAAACTGGCTTCATTAAGCACCAAATCACATGCTCCTATGGAGTCCCACTTATCCTATTCTCTCACCCATTGTAGGCAGAGGTACTTGAGGCCACCAGCTCTCCTGATGCTAGAGCCATATGCTGCTGATTTGCTAACTCCTACGGGCAGCCATGTCACTATTGGAGCCAGTGCCTATCTTGTGAAAGTGACTTCAATGATTTGAAATTTCCTTTAGTTGAGGTTTTAAGTTGACAATATATTTGACTGTGTAGGTTTACCCAGAGGAAAGTTCAGCCAGCCTGAAATTGTTTCAGTTCTGTCATTACTTAGGGAAGTAGAGGGATGGGCAATAAAATCATTTTGGCATTGTCTATATCCTCAAAGAATTAAAATGTGTAGGAAGGACAGGTTGTTGTGGTCAATGGAAAGAATGATTTGGAGATGCCAGTGTTGGACTGGGGTGTACAAAGTTAAAAATCACACAACACCAGGTTATAGTCCAACAGGTTTAATTGGAAGCACACTAGCTTTCAGAGCAACGCTCCTTCATTAGGTGGTTGTGTAGGGCTCGCTCGTAACACAGAATTTATAGCAAAAATTTGCAGTGTGATGTAACTGAAATTATACATTGAAGAATTGATTGTCTGTTAAGCCTTTCATCTGTTAGAATACAGTAATAGTTTCACTTCTTTCATGTGTAAATCACAAAACCCTTTCTTTAAAAGTTGCATTCTCGGGTTAGCTGTTAACAATGGTGATAGCTAGACAATGATAGCTATCACCATTGTTAACAGCTAACCTGAGAATGCAACTTTTAAAGAAAGGGTTTTGTGATTTACACATGAAAGAAGTGAAACTATCACCGTATTCTAACAGATGAAAGGCTTAACAGACAATCAATTCTTCAATGTATAATTTCAGTTACATCACACTGCAAATTTTTGCTATAAATTCTGTGTTACAACCGAGCCCTCCACAACCACCTGATGAAAGAGCGTCGCTCCAAAAGCTAGTGTGCTTCCAATTAAACCTGTTGGACTATAACCTGGTGTTGTGTGATTTTTAACAATGAACAGAATGTTACTCAGGAGGATAAGGGGAAAGTCCTGGAGAATTTCAAAGTGTTGGAGATGCTGTGTGCAATAGATTTTGTGGTGATGTGTGTAGAATTTCCCTGATAAAACAGCTGAGTTACAGCTATACTGGGTCTTCTTCCCTGCCCTAAAACCCACAGCACAGAACTTCCTTAAGTGTTTTAGAATTTACCTAGTTTAAACTGCATTTTGCAGGAGCTTTGACACAAAGGATGATTTGGTCACAGCAAGATTTTTATGGGTGCTAAGATGTTTTGTGTTGGAGGTGGCTTAATTTGCAATCCTCTTTGCAATTTAGGTTGGCTCTGTACCCAATGCAGATTGAGTTTTGAAAAACCAATAAATCTTTTCTTTTGAAACAAACAAATCATGCATCCTGTTGATTTCCTTACGGCAAACAGGGCTACAGAATAAAATACAGGACTATTGTATAAAAACTGAAAGACCTGCGGATGCTGTAAAATAAGAAACAAAAATAGAAGTTGCGGGAAAAGCTCAGCAGGTCTGGCACCATCAGTGGAGAGAAATCAGAGTTAATGTTTCAGTGGAGAGATCCTTCCTCACTTAAAATATCTGTACCGAGGTACCCTGTATCTAAGATGGTGCCGAGAGGTGACATTACAACTTTTCACCACACTCATTCGAGTGCTTGTGGCAATACAATGAAGGGCTTATGCCCAGAACAACGATTGTCCTGCTCCTCGGACGCCGTCTGACCTGCTGTGCTTTTCCAGCACCACACCCTCTCGACACATGGTAATAAAGACTATTCTATTCCAAAACACACATGTTTTGCCAGCAGAATTATTCCCATTCTAACTCAGACTTCCTGTAAATTGACCTGAGTGGCAGTTCTGTTCCAACAGAAATGTTCCAAGGAGTTCTTTGCTAAGGGCACAACTGAGATCCAGATATTCCTGCATGCCCCTAGTTGCCCAAAACCACTGAGACTACGACCTTGTGTGATTTCAATGATAACTCTGTACCATTTATGCAATGATGATGAAATCTATCGCTGTCACGGAACAGACTGTCCACTGAACTCTGAAGAAATTGCAATAATTTGTAAATTGAAATAACCCAAGTGACAGGGCAAACAAACAACTGGTCAAAAACAAAAGTACTGCAGAGATTAGGAAATCCTGAAAGAAAAACTAAATGACTCAGCAGGCGAGGCTTCATTCTCAAAGAAGGAAATTAAAGTCAAATTTTTGGTTGGTGAATTTTCACCAGAAAGAGCCAAGATTAAGTTGGAAAATCCAGTTTGGGGTAATTTTAGGAATCTACACCCTCTGCAAGCTGCTGCTACTTGTTAATCATTAGCCCACTTCATAAGATTGTAAAGGCACAGAATGAGGCCATTCAGCCCATCTTGTCTGCAATAGCTATCTAATAATGACTGAGTGACATTCTCTGTCTTTTCTCCACATACATTTTTTCCCTTGCAAATTGCTTCTAGTCAAATAATCATTGAATGGAGTGTCTCAATTAAACCTGCCTCTGCCACACTTCCAGGTCGTGCATTCCAGACTCAAACAAATTGATGTACAAAAAATGTTCTTTTCACTCATCACATTTGCTAATTTTGCAAACGACTTTAAATCTATGCCTTCTCATTCTTGATCCTATTACTAGCAGGAACTATTTCTCCCTATCGACAGTATCCAGCCCTCTCATGATTTTGAACGTTTCTATCAGATCACTTGTTATGGTGGTTAGCACTGCTGCCTCACAGTGCCAGGGACCTGAGTTCGATTCTAGCCTCAAGTGACTGTCCGTGCGGAGCATGTCCATTTTCCTAGTAACTGTGTGGGTTGCTGCTGGGTACTCCAGTTTTCTACCACAGTCCAAAGATGTGCAGTTTAGATGGATAAGTTATGCTAAATTGTGTAGATTAGGTGCATTAATCATGGGAAATGGGGGGATGGGTCTGGGTGGGGTGCCCTTTGAAGGGTCGCTGTGGACTTGTTGGGACGAATGGCCTCTTTTCATACTGTGGGGATTCTACTCTATTCTAAGAGTTAGCCTTCTATCCAAGGAGAATAATCCCAGTCTCTCCAATCTATCTTTATAACTGAAACTTCTCATCCAAAAAAAACACTCCTGTAAATCTCTTCTGCATTCTCTCCAATGCATTCATGTCGTTCCAATTGTGCATAATGCATCAAATATCTTGCCTAGGTTATAGAAGGGATGTTGTGAAACTTGAGAGGTTTCAGAAAAGATTTACAAGGATGTTACCAGGGTTGAACGGTTTGAGCTACAGGGAGAGACTGAACAGGCTGGGGCTGTTTTCCCTGGAGCATCGGAGGCTGAGCGGTGACCTTGTAGAAGTTTATAAAATCATGAGGGGGCATGGGTAAGGTGAAAAGCCAAGGTATTTTCCCCAAGTAAGCCATTACCCTGGAAGCTCACAGAAGGGACCCACTGAAATCTTAACTCAGACCTGTTTTCTCTTTCGAAACCAGGAGTGCGGCAGGGCAAGGAGAAAAATACTTAACCACTTCTCAGATTGGACTGGATTGAAATGACCATGAACAACTCGGGATTGGGAAATGACACACCCATTCTTGAGAACTGGACAAAGGTAAAGAAGTCAAATAGCTCACTCCTGAAAGTGAAACTGCTTTTTACTCAATCCATTTTTATTTACAATTACCGCTCAAGAAAATTAGTTCCTGTGAATCTCAGAGATGTGGATAATGCAGCATTTATTATCCACCCTTACTGCTCTGAGATAATTAAGATATAACCACATGTTGTAATGTTGGAGTTAAATGTTGGCCAGATGGGATGGGAGTGCCCATGTTCCTCAATTACTGTACTTGGTTTTCAACGAATTGGGAGTTTTCATAATATGTTTTCAGAACTGAACACAGGCTTAGTTTTACAACTTACTGAGGATTGTGAGTTTTATATTATTCTCCCTAAGGTTAACATCCCCTAAATCTTCAGTACCCTTTAATGGATATTCTGTTATGGAAAGAATGCCCTTTAAAATAAATATATAAAATTTTAGTTTATAGTCCATTTGAAATCCTGGAACGTCATTGGAATGATTCATATCTTTTACAATCTGTCTGTAGCACTCCAATCGTTCACTCTAGTTTCTCTCATGCTGTTATTTTCAACGATATAGTTCCCATTAATTTTAATGGGAATCCATAGTTCATCTTTTTTATAATGTGCTTTAGTTTTAAATATCTCACTTCATCGTGTGCCGACACTGACTATAGTGAGGGTACCTTATGGCCTCAATATAGAATTCACCAGCTTCCAAATCTCCCCATCCCAGGTCCAGCCCTCCCTCTCCACACTGCCCCCTTTACCTGACCTTTGATTAGATTAGAACATAGAACATAGAACATAGAAAAATACAGCGCAGTACAGGCCCTTCGGCCCTCGATGTTGCGCCGACCAAAGCTGACCTAACCTACACTAGCCAAATAACCTCCATATGCCTATCCAATGCCCGCTTAAATGACCATAAAGAGGGAGTGTCCACCACTGTTACTGGCAGGGCATTCCATGAACTCACAACTCGCTGAGTAAATAATCTACCCCTAACATCTGTCCTATACCTACCATCCCTTAATTTAAAGCTGTGTCCCCTAGTAACAGCTGACTCCATTAGCGGAAAAAGGTTCTCACTGTCAACCCTATCTAAACCCCTAATCATCTTGTACACCTCTATCAAATCTCCCCTAAACCTTCTTTTCTCCAATGAGAAAAGCCCCAAGTGCCTCAGCCTTTCCTCATACGATCTTCCTACCATGCCAGGCAACATCCTGGTAAACCTCCTCTGCACTCTTTCCAATGCCTCCACATCCTTCCTATAGTATGGCGACCAAAACTGCACACAATACTCCAGATGAGGCCGCACCAGAGTCTTATACAACTGCAACATGACCTCAGGACTCCGGAACTCAATTCCCCTACCAATAAAGCCCAGTACACCATATGCCTTCTTCACAGCACTATTTACCTGGGTGGCAACTTTCAGAGATCTGTGTACATGGACACCAAGATCCCTCTGCTCATCCACACTACCAAGTAGCCTACCATTAGCCCAGTAATCCATCTTCTTGTTACTCCTACCAAAGTGAATGACTTCACACTTAGCTACATTGAACTCCATTTGCCACCTTTCTGCTCAGCTCTGCAACTTATCTATATCCCGCTGTAACCTGCCACATCCTTCTTCGCTGTCCACAACTCCACCGACTTTCGTGTCATCCGCAAACTTGCTCACCCAGCCTTCAAGCCCCTCCTCTAGGTCATTTATAAAAATGACAAACAGCAATGGTCCCAAAACAGATCCTTGTGGAACACCGCTAGTAACTGCACTCCAAGATGAACCTATACCATCAACTACTACCCTCTGTCTCCTTCCAGCCAGCCAATTCCTAATCCAAACCTCTAATGCACCCTCAATGCCATACCTCCGTAGTTTTTGCATTAGCCTACCATGGGGTACCTTATCGAATGCCTTGCTAAAATCCATATACACCACATCTACTGCTTTACCCTCGTCCACTTCCTTGGTCACCTTCTCAAAGAACTCAATAAGGTGTGTGAGGCACGACCTGCCCTTCACAAAATTAGATTCCCTACAGTGTGCAAACAGGTCCTTCGGCCCAACACATCCACACTGACCCTCCGAAAAATAACCCACCCAGACCCATTTCCCTCTGACTAATGAACCTAACACTGTAGGCTATTTAGCACCGCTAATTCACCTGACCTGTACATCTTTGGACTGTAGTAAGAAAATGGAGCACCCGGAGGAAACTCTCACAGACACAGGGAGGTTGTGCAAACTCCACACAGACAGTTGCCTGAGGCTGGAATTAAACTTGGGACCCTACTGCTGTGAGGCACCGCGCCGCTCCCTAACCTGTCCATCTTCACTCCGTTTCACTTTCAGGAGTGAGCTACTTGACTTCTTTGTCTTTGTCCAGTTCTCAAGAATGGGTTTGTCATTTCCCAATCCCGAGTTGTTCATGGTCATTTCAATCCAGTCCAATCTGAGAAGTGGTTAAGTATTTTTCTCCTTGGCCTGCTGCACCCTTCCCAC
Source organism: Hemiscyllium ocellatum (assembly GCF_020745735.1). Lineage (NCBI taxonomy): Eukaryota > Metazoa > Chordata > Chondrichthyes > Orectolobiformes > Hemiscylliidae > Hemiscyllium > Hemiscyllium ocellatum. The sequence continues at coordinate 10,218,801 of NC_083428.1, read as the reverse complement.
TGACCAATCACAATCACATCCTACCTGCACCCACCTATCATCATCCCAACTACCTTTCCCCCAGCTCCCAACCCCTCCCTCTATTTATTTCTCATGCCCCTTCTCCCTCTCCAGACCTGATGAAGGGTCTTGACAGAAATATTGACTCTCCCCTCTCCGCTGATGCTGCGTGACCTGCTGTATCTTTGCCAGCGCATTTTATTGACTCTTACTATGTCCAAGTTACATCTCCACTGAACCCTAGCGTCTGCCAAAAGTGACTAATCCCCCTGCATGAACACAGAGTTCTGAAGAAGAGTCTTACTCATCTTGAAACATTAACTCCGTTACTCTCTTCACACAGATGTTGCCTGAGCTGCTGAGTTTCTCCAGCACACTCTCTGTTTGACCTTTAATGCCCTTTAAAGTGACTGAGCTACCCACTCAGTTCCGGGCATTTAGAGTTGAACAATGAATATGGGCTTTGTCAGGGATGTGGACGTCCTGTGTCAGAATAAAGAAAACGAAACAGTTACAACAACTATCCAAAACAATGGATGTGACGGAAACTCATCATTTCTTATGAAGCCAATGGCCAGCACTTTGACCTTTATTACAGAACTCTGTACTGCTATTTCTTCAGACATATTCCAAAGCAAAGGTTTCTTTTAAATCTCCCACGTCCCTTTACCTTTCCACTTTGTCAAAATGGAAGGGGTCTTAATTAAAATGGTTTGCCTGGCATAATTTGGTGAGATATACCGCATTACTATATGATGTTTCAGTGTCTGTATTCGAGGATCGATGTAATTACATTGTTGGCAGTCCAGCAAAGATTGGTTGCTGGGATGAGGGGCTGTCCCATATTGAGAGGTTGATCTTTCTTCTGTGGAGTTTAGAAGAATGAGAGATAATCTCATTCATTGAAACCTACAAACAAATTCATTGAATCATTGGATCAGGGGATTTAGGGCAAAGGAAGGAGGATGGGATTGAGAAACATATCAGCCATGATCAAATGACAGAGCAGACTTAATGGGACGAATGGCCAGTTTTGCTTGGATATCTTATAGTATTATTCTGAAGGGCATGACAATGCAAATTCTCAGATGTTGTTTTCCCCTGGCTGAGGAACCTAGAACATTGCAGTACATTTCACAATAAGGGATCATTCTTTTCAAACTGGCATGAGAGGAATTTTCTTCATTCAAATAGTTATAAGCCTTTGGAATTATCTTCATCAGAGGTTTGTAGATGTTTCACAGTTGAGTATATTTAAGACTGAGATTGACAGATTGTTGGTGTCTCAGGGAATCAAGGAATTTCAAGGGGCATGACGGGTAGGCAGGAGGGTGTAAGATCCACCACGATCACATTGAATGGCAGCTCAGACTCAAAGGGACACATTTATCTTTTACTCGCTCATGGGATGTGGGGATTATTGGCCAGACAGTATGAATTGACCAGACATTCACTCACTTAACCACACACTCACTCACCCATACAAACCTCACCATGCACACACACACACGCTCACCCACACTAAAAAAAACCTTTACTCAGAGAGTAATTAGACTGTGGAACTCACTACCAAAGGGAATAGTTATTCATGTATTTAGGGTGAAGCCAGATAAGTAGGTGAGGGAGAAGGACTGGGAGGATATATTGATAAAGTGAAATGAAGAAGGTGAGGATGAGGCTTCTGTGGAACATTGAACAGTGGTCCAGGTCAATTAGCCACAATACCTCCAGTCAGGATATTGTTGATGGTGTTGCATGTTTCCTCTAATTGGTTCCGTTTTGTGATGACAAAGGTATCATCCACATTGCGGACCCAAAGTTTGTCCTCCTATCTATCCAACCCAAACTTTGTCATCACAAAACGGAATCAATTAGAGGAAACCTACAACACCATCAACAATATCCTAACAGGCATAAAATTCTCAAAAGAGAAGGAGAACGACAACAGACTCCTATTCCTAGACGTGACAGTTGAACCTACAGTTAACGGAGAGCTTCAAACCAGCATCTACAGAGAAACAACAAACACAGGCCAAATACTTAACCTCAGAAGCAATCACCCCAACATTCACAAATGGAGCTGCATCAAGATGTTATTCCAATGAGCTACATCACACTGCAGTAGCCAAGAACTACAAACAGCAGAAGAAAGATGTCTTCACAACGTTTTGAAGAAAACGGTTACCTAATAAACACAATCTGCAGATTTCTCAGAAACAAGCCCAAACAAGCAGAAACAACACAACCAAAACTTATAGCCACATTACCTTACATCAAAGACATGTCAGAAATGACTTCCAGACTACTCAGACCCCTTAGCATCATGGTAGCCCACAAACCTACCAACATGCTTAAACAGCGATTAATGAACCTAAAGGATCCATTAGATACCACCAGCAAAACTAATTTCATTTACAAGATACCATGCAAGAACTGTAAAAAACACTGCATTGGACAAACTAGCAGGAAACTTGCCACCAGGATACATGAACACCAACTGGACACCAAAAGACATGACAAAGATGTTCAGACAAAGAAGAACACCATTTTGGCTGGGACAACACACACATCCTAAGACAGGCGAAACAAAGACACACACGAGAAAGGCATGACATTCTAACCAGAACTCCATCAATAAACACAAAACTTTAGATGCCATCGACCTTCTCTTGAGAAAAAGAACAGGAAATGACATCACCCACCTTAAGAAACCAAGACCTATAAATAGAGAGGTGGGACATACCACCAGCACATCACCGGAGTCTCTCACTGATGATGTTACCTGGTATGGTGACAAAATGTCTGAAAACAAACCTTCAAGCTCAGTGAGCTAACTTACAGACTTATCATCAACCTGAGCTACAAATCTTCTCAAAAATCACTAATTCTGATTAATGTCAAAGTTAGTTTCCTTACTTTATTTCTCTATTATCTGGCCAAACATTTTAAATAGTGTTCAAATCTGAAAATCCCTTAACAGCGCATAGCCATGACTCATGATGTTAAAACTCTGGCCAAGTGAATGTTCCTGATCAACTGAATACAAATCTGTGGCAGGACATTTACCCACTCTGTAATAACTTGGACTAAAACTGCACTAATTGCTATCCTAGTGCCTCAATTAGTAAGAGCATTGCCAATGTGGTACATGAGTCATACAGAACAGTAAGGCCTTGGGTTCACTCCTCAGTCTGGGCTGAATTAGCTGCTGTTTCAGATGGAGATGGAGCAATTACTGTACTTCCAACCGCCCTTTGTAAGAAAGTGGAAATTTCAGCACTGTCTATCACTCCTAACTGCTAGAATTACATAGAGTTAACAGGCCAATTGACCCATCAAGTCCATGCAATGTTTCTGTGTCCCACAAGCCTCTTTGGTACCTGACCATGTGCTGTGAGGAAATAGGCACGATTCAAACTCTCTTGAGCTGTCAAAGTAAAAATTAGATTTTAAGCTGGCAGTCGGCGTGGATTGAATGGTAAGTAAACAGGATTCACTACAAAAGATTTAGAGTGTAGGAATGTAAGAATAAGAGTAGAAAATGTGTTGCTGGAAAAGCGCAGCAGGTCAGGCAGCATCCAAGGAACAGGAAATTTGATGTTTCAGGCATAACCCCTTCTTCAGGAAAGGGCTTATGCCCGAAACATCAAATTTCCTGTTCCTTGGATGCTGCCTGACCTGCTGCGCTTTTCCAGCAACACATTTTCAGCTCTGATCTTCAGCATCTGCAGACCTCACTTTCTCCTCTAGGAATAAGAGTAGGCCATTTAGTCCCTTTCGTTTGTTCCACCATTCGGTGAGATTATGGTTGATCAGTGATCAAAATCCATATACCATGGACTTTTAGTCCACAACACTTCATATCTTTCTATAACAAAAATATATCTGCCTCATATTTAAAATTAACAATTGATCCAGCATCATCTGTCATTTGTGGAAGAGAATTCCAAATCTCTCCCACCCATTGTGTGTAGAGGTGCTTCCTAACATTCTCAGACTATGTTCTCTAGTTCTAGAATCTCTAAACAATGGAAATAACTTACCTTTATTTATCTTGTCTTGTTATCTTTGCCAATTTTATTTTATCAATCAAGAACAAAAAGTTTACTTCCCCCTGTGTTATCACCTGTAAAAGGGAATCTTGATACATATTTTCTGATTAGTCTGTTTTGATGGTTCAGTTCTATAAATCCAGCGATGTCTGAATTCTGAAATCTTCATACTTGTTTCCAGACCCTTCCATGGCCTCATGCTCCCCCTATGGCTGTGACCTCCTCCGACCCTATAAATCTCTGAGATCTCTGCATTCCTTTAACTCTGACCTCTGATAAACTGTTTCCATTCTAGAAATTGAAAGTTAATCTCCAGGACTCTGCGGTGTTGAACCCTGTGTCAAAATCACAAAGACATTTTTAAAAATTGTTTCCTTTTTGAATATTTCTCTTGAACAGATATAAAAATGTTGAAAAATAGGAAAAACAAAAGACTTGATAATCAACCATCATCCAACAGAGTAATGCGTCCTTTTGTTGTCCAATTGATAGCGTGACACAGTGGCTCAGTGGTTAGCATTGCTGCCTCACAGTGCCAGAGATCTGGATTTGATTCCACTCTTGGGTGACTGATTGTATGCAGTTTGCATATTCTCCCAATATCGGTATGTGTTTGCTCCAGTTTCCACCCACAGTCCAAAGATGTGCAGGTTAGTTGGATTACCCAGGGAAATGCAGGTTATAGGGTGGCAGGGGTGGATCTAGATGGGATGCTCTTCAGAGGCTTGGTATGGGCTCAATGGGCTGAATGGCCTGCTTTCACACTCATGGGATTCTGTGAATTGATACAGGAAGACAATATGTTACAACATGCTGGGGGATGCATGATGAAATCTCCAGGCGTATTTTTAGTCCCAGTTGGCAACCCTATGAGGAAGCTTTGAAGCCTCCATCATCTCTCACAGCCAAACCTTGCTCCCCACCCCCCCCAACACCACCATCCCATGCCCCTCCTGAAGAAACTACAGTCACCCACTATCCTATGATGATATGGCAGTTGGGAACTCAGGTATCGTTAAATATTGTGCACATCTTCCAAGGTCAGGACGTGTCACTCAAAACCAAACTGGAGGCTCTCACATCTGGCCAGCCGGGAACTTTCCTCCATCCACCATCTTAATTGGATTGTGCTACTGGATCTTCCATCTTGGCTTGGTCAATTCTGGAAGGATGGCACAGGCAGGAGCCCAGTTATCACCATAGGGACCAGCTCCTTCACTTACTCTTTCATGGGGAGTGGGCACTGTTAAGAAGGGCAGCATTAATTACCTCCAAGTCACGTGGTTTGTTTGAGCCACTTCAGAGGGACAGTTAAGAGTCATCAAGACCCCATTGCTGTGAGTCTAGAATCTTAACATAGGAAAGCAGATTTCCTCTGCTACAGTCCATTAGTGTTTCTTTAACCATGACAACTGTCACCTTCATTGAGTCTGGCTTTACATTCCACATTTATTAGTTGAATTCAAATTCTGGCGCCTCAGTGGTGGGGTTTGAATCCATTTTCACATGGCCTTCGCAGTGACATTGCTAAAAGGCCACTTCCTTTTGGCGCTCGCATTAGAAGATCTTCAGATGCAGCGAGATTCTGCTTAATATCTGCAATTGGCCTTCAGCCTCCCAGTACTCCACTGAATGAATAGTCTAGATTCTGTTCTCAACTCCTAGAGAATGTACAGAGCTTCTAACTAAGAGTAAAAAGTGAGGTCTGCAGATGCTGGAGATCAGAGCTGAAAATATGTTGCTGGTTAAAGCACAGCAGGTTAGGCAGCATCCAAGGAACAGGAAATTCGACGTTTCGGGCCAGAGCCGGCTCTGGCCCGAAACGTCGAATTTCCTGTTCCTTGGATGCTGCCTAACCTGCTGTGCTTCTAACTAAGAGGCAAGTTCAAATATAGTCAAGAATTAGCTAACAATGGATTCTATTTGGGCTGCTTACTATTTATATCCTTTAGGGAATGGTCACATTTTAAGAATTTGTCACAATGGTAATTTTTAACACAGTTCATCACCTATTGTTAACTGTTGCCTCTCTGCAGACTGTATCCCAGTCTGTTGCTGTCAGAGCATTCTTTATCATAAATTAAGGTATTGTTTGGATTTACTATATTTAGTATGGAATTAATCTATTCAGGTCAAAGAGTGATGAGCTTGACTTTCTAGCATGCACTATTGCTGTTACACAACCAGTCAATGCTTTGTTATTAACTACTTCCTCCTGGAATTATCTAACATATTGATCAAGTGCAACTTGCAATGTAATATTCCTTGTGCGATTTCTAATCAAACAGTTCTCATCTTCCCTCCTGTGTTGGGACAGCACCTCAGTTATCAGACAGATGATAGAAGTTAGGTGAAAGTGAGGACTGCAGACACTGGAGATCAGAGTCTAGATTAGAGTGGTGCTGGAAAAGCGCAGCAGGTCAGGCAGCATCTGAGGAGCAGGAAAATCGACGTTTCAGGCATTCCCGATGAAGGGCTTTCGCCCGAAACATCGATTTTCCTGACCTACTGTGCTTTTCCAGCACCACTCTAATCTAGACTCTAGTTGATAGAAGATGTTTGGCACAGAGGACATTGAGTCTGTGCTCATCACAAAGAACTTTATCCCACTGACATGAGATTGATATTCGACACTCAGGGAGCCAGCAAGTTGGCTGGTTTGCAATGACACCAGCAGCATGGGTTCAATTCCCACACTGGCTGAGGTCACCAGGAAGGTCCTGCTTTCTCAACCTTGCCTGTTGCCTGGGGTGCAATGACCCTCATGAATTATCTCTGTCTTTAAAGAAAGAGCAGCCCTCTGGGACTATGACAACTTTACCTTACTGGGAATAGATTGGCGTACTGCCGTTCAAATCAGCTTAGGTCATTTGTCAAAAAGACAAATGGTGATCGTAGTCCCAACACAGCACTCAAGCATTTCTTAATCCATTTCATCATCCATTTTACTACTCCAATCCTATCACAAGTCTCATCCAATGCATGGATCAATCCTTCTATGCATTTTTGGCTCAGATTTGAAGTATAATGACAGTAAATGAATTCAGGCTCACAACCCCTGTATGTATTCAGTTCTTAATTTGATTAGTTAAACTTACCCCTTCTGCCTCTGTAGTGACAAAGGAAAGATCACAATATTCTCATTGTACAAGTGAATATTCTCATTGTACAAGTGAATATTCTCATTGTACAAGTGAGGCTGAAGTGTGTTTTTTTTTCTGAAGTACCGTGACAGGAAAAACATGCTTGTGGTTATTTTTTCAGTCCCTTTATGTTATTTAGTGCAAAGAGCTAATTTGGCAGATGGTCAAATTGCAACTCTCGGAGGAATTAGCAATTTCCTGAAGATGCCGACACAGACAAACGAAATAGATTCTTCAGCTAAGGACATTCCATCGTGATGACAACATCCCTTGACAATTACAGATTTTGTAAAATGTACAGAGCCTTTTATGAAATAAGATCAGTAAATGGATTGCAAATTAATGGAATGCTTCAAACTGATCATTTAGATCATTTAAGGTAAAGTATGTAGTTATGGGTAGATTCGTGGATTGAGAAAGCTGTCCTGTAAGAAGTGAATGAGGAGAAAGGGCATTTACTCTCCAGAGGCTCGACGTATAAAAGACAGTCTTGATGATATGTTTAAAATTCTTAGAGGACTACGCACAGTATAAACTGAGAGTTTGGTTCCCCTGCCTGGAAAGGTTAGAACTAGGGAGACATCATCTCAGGAGGAGAGATCGATTATCTAGGACTGAGGTGATGCGAAATATTTGCACCTAAAGGCTTGCAATCTTTCAGAATTCTCTCAGGCAGAACTAGTAATGGATATTCAATCATCAATGATATCAGGAGTGAGATTGATAGTTGTTTAAACATTGTTACAATCTCCACAGAGAGTGATATTTCTAAAATGGAATTTGAACTTCTAGTGAATTGCAAAAAGAATTCACATTTTAAGACTTTTACTGTAATAAGTGACTAAAAGTCCTAATAACCAAACATTATGTTCATAATCAATTCATACACAGAACGGTAGCCCCCCTTCCCATTCACAATCTTAGCTCTGCAGGATAACACAATTATTTCACACTGCACTTTACACATTCAATTTTCCTAGGATTAACCCAAAGTAATTCTTAACTCCTGAGGTTTTATTCATTATGGGGTGGCACGGTGGCACTAGGGTAGGCATGGTGGCACAGTGGTTAGCACTGCTGCCTCACAGTGCCAGAGACCCAGGTTCAATTCCCGACTCAGGCAACTGACTGTGTGGAGTTTGCACATTCTCCCCGTGTCTGCGTGGGTTTCCTCCGGGTGCTCCGGTTTCCTTCCACAGTCCAAAGATGTGCAGGTCAGGTGAATTGGCCATGCTAAATTGCCGGTAGTGTTAGGTGAAGGGATAAATGTAGGGGAATGGGTGGGTTGCACTTTGGCGGGTCGGTGTGGACTTGTTGGGCCGAAGGGCCTGTTTCCACACTGTAAGTAATCTAATCTAATTATTTTATTTTTCATAACCTGTTAACTTGCAATCTTAGAAGTGTTATTTACAATGAGATTTTCTTTTCCCAGAGACATCCCCCCATTCCAAGCTCAGTGATTCTTCCAGCCTAATCTTAATTACCCCAAAATTTGTTTTTTCTCGATCCAAGGGTGACATTTTATCCACATTCCTGCATGACAAACCAGAGAGAATTCTTTTGATCTTCGGCTTCTCTCTCTCTCCCCACACCCATTCCCCCCTCCACTGCCCAAACCCCCACCCCCCCCATGCACTACCCCGCCTCCCCCCCACCCCCCCGTCTCTCTCTCTTTCTCTCTGTCTCTCAAATGCAGGCAAACTCAATACACTATCTCTGATATTCAATGATACGCCAGAGAGGCATGCAAGCGTACAATGACTTTGTGTATCCTTCCCCATGTCCAAGGGCTGTATTTGCTGAAAATGCTAATTAGCTATTCTTGAGAGCTTAACTCTCTTTTCAAACTAAATAAGTCAGTTAAATCCCAAGCATTTACAACCCAAAATCCCCAAGACTTTCTAGGACTTTAGAGACTCTTAGTTTCTGCTGTTAACTCACAGACTGCAGACAATAGCAACAGGTCTCCATCCTCCACAATCACCTGATGAAGGAGCAGCGCTCTGAAAGCTAGTGCTTCCAATTAAACCTGTTGGGCTATAACCTGGTGTTGTGTGATTTTTCACAAATCTAAATACATTGAACCTTCTCCCATTAAAACAAGCTAAGCCCTCTTTTGCTCTCTGGTAATTAAAACACTCACGTCGTCTGTCAGGCAGACTTTGGAACATGTCACATAACCCAAGAAGGAAAAATGTTCAAACAAAAAGTAACTTTGCCAGTTTAGGGTCATTTCTCAGTTGGTGAGCAACTTCAAGCTGTTGAGCAGTGAAGCAATCAGCGCAGAGTGAAATCAATACTCCTAGAGGAAACCTTCACCTCAGAGTGAGTCAGAAGCACAAGAGAAACACTGTGAGATAGGTAGAGAATAAAAGCTGGCCAAGCTGGGGAGTTAGAAGCGAGAGATTTTTGACAGAACTGTGGGACAGAAACAGAAACTGACGGGAGAAATAGGTCAGGCAGCATCTGTGGAGAGAAAACAGAGTCAAGGTTTCAGGTCCAGTGACCCTTCCTCAGAACTGATTAGAGTGAGAAAAAGATGGCATTTACTGCTGATGGCAGGAGTTGGGGTGGTGGAGGAGAGGATTAAATGATAGGTAGAGATAAAGAGAGTCCAAGGGCTCTTTTAATTACCAGAGTGCAATAGGGGGCTTAGATTGTTTCAATGGGAGAAGGTTCAATGTATTTAGGATTGTTGCTATTGTCTGCAATCAACGAGTTAACAACAGAAACTAAGAGTCTCCAAAGTTCTAGAAGATCTTGGGGATTTTGGTTTGTAAATGGTTAGGCTTTAACTGATTTATTTAGTTTCAAGACAAAAGAGAGTTATGCTCTTAAGGATAGCTAATTAGCATTAGCAAACAGCCTTTGGACTCACTTTGTCATTACCTGTCATTTACTCCTCAGAAAGAAAGAGAACAGCAGTTGGACAGACAAAAGAATAGAGTAAAAAGTGAGGTCTGCAGATGCTGGAGATCAGAGCTGAAAATATGTTGCTGGTTAAAGCACAGCAGGTCAGGCAGCATCCAAGGAACAGGAAATTCGACGATTCGGGCCTGATGAAGGGCTCTGGCCCGAAACGTCGAATTTCCTGTTCCGTGGATGCTGCCTGACCTGCTGTGCTTTAACCAGCAACAAATTTTCAGACAAAAGAATAGATAATGGTGAGCTGGAGAGAAAGGAAATCTGCTAAAGGGAGCCATTAGTTAGTAAAAATGGGTTAGCTATGCTGAAAGCAGGCCATGTGATGACAAGACCTGGGGTGTGCGGTGAGTAAAGGACATGAAAGAAGATATTCAGGCTCTAAAATTGTCGATCTCGATATTGAGTCCTAAAGGCTGCAGGCTCCCCAAGTGAAAAGTTAGTTGCTGTTCTTCCAGTTTGCACTGAGTCGTGTTCGGGCACTGCAGCAAACCTGAGACTGAAATCTTGATGAGGGGACAAGGTGGTGGATTGAAGTGGCAAGCAGCTGGACGCTCAAGCTTTGCAGACAGAACGTAGGTGTTCTGCAAAATATTTGCCCAATCTGTGTTTTGTCTCCCCAATATATATATATAAGACCACATTGTGAATGTCTGTGGTTGCCAGTTGGAGTTGCATGAGTAGAAATCCCTAGGCTGAAAATGTGTTGCTGATTCCTGATGAAGGGCTCTGGCCTGAAACGTCAAATTTCCTGTTCCTTGGATGCTGCCTAACCTGCTGTGCTTTAACCAGCAACACATTTTCAGCTCTGATCTCCAGCATCTGCAGACCTCACTTTTTACTAGAAATCCCTAGGAGCAATGGGGAGAGTAACATTTGAAATAACAATGCAAAGGATCAGGCTGGAAACGATAGAAGAGAAAAGATACAATTCAACAAGTGTGTTGTTGCCATTGTGAGTGGCTCCTCAATGCTACAGAGCGAGAACTATAGTTTTAATTTTTATTTTGCCTACAGTATTAGAAAGTTCAAAGACTAATTTTAAGGAAGTAAAAGGGATATCTAAAAGGTTTTTACAAAGTCAGGGTCAGATGGAAGAGAGTAATTAGAGGAATCTAAAGATTGTGTTATGATCAGAAATATAGCTCGATGGAAATCAACATAGCTCACTTCCAAACTGGAAATCTAACTACAATTTTATTAACAGAAATTACTGGAAAGCTCAGCAGGTCTGGCAGCATCTGTGGAGAGAAGTCAGTTAACATTTTGGGTACAGTGACTCTTCCTCAGAATGAGTTGCTGCCAGACCTGTTGAGCTTTTCCAGCAATTTCTGTTTTTGTTTATGATTTCCAGCATCCACAGTTCTTTTGTTTTTTACAACTTTATTAACTGGTGTTTCTTTAAAATTTGCTCTTGAGTTGAGAGTACTTGTTGTCTCTCCCTAAATCCTTGAGAAGGTGTTGAGCTGCTTTCTCGAATTGATGCTGTCCGTACAGCATTGTTCCGTAAGGCAGGGAAATCCAGATCCTCAATCCGAAAATAGTGAAGGAACAGCAACATGGCTCAAAGCGAGGATGATGTTAAAGAGGGAACTTGTGATGTTACAATAGGATTAGGGTTGGGGTTGGGGTTAGAGTTGAGGTTGGAGTTGGGGTTAGGTTAGGGTTGGGGTTGGGGTTAGAGATAGGGTTAGGCTAGATTTGTGGTTGGGGTTGTGTTTGAGATTAGGAGTAGGGTTAAGTTGGGGCTGGGGTTGGGTTTAGAGTTAGGGTAAGGATTAGTGTTTGAGTTCAGCTTCGGGTTAGGGTTGCACACTTGCCGTCCCTGACCTTTGTGATAGTGGAGCTTTTGGCCTTTGGAAGGTGTTGACTGGAAGCTTGATGAGTAGTTGCAGTGCATTTTGTCAGTGGTACATATTAATGCCACTGTACATAGGTGGTGAAGTTAGAAATGTTGGTGGTGAATGGAATGCTGATAAAAGGCCTTGCTTTGTTCTGGAATGTATTGTGCTTGCTGAGCAAGGTCAGAGTTGCAGTCATTCATATATCAAGGAGAACGATTGCGTATATCATTGCGAATATCATAGTGAATGTTCAGGTGCTTGAATGGCCTTGAGACAGAGTTAAAAAGTCAAAGAAAACATCTCCCCTGATGATTATCCAGTGGTGTGTGCTGGCAGGTGGTTACATGCAAAGGTTGTGTGAGGACTGAGCTTACCATTAACATGTTCATGGCCAAAGGAAGTTATGCTCACATGACATTAACCCTTCCCAGTGCATTTGGTTATTAAACACATAACCACAAAGGGGATTGTAGTAATGGAATTAATTGGGTTCTGCTACACTATCGATCGGTTTGTATGAATATCAAAGTGGAAACTTGGAATGATATCTGTAAATTGAATGACAATGTCACCACTCAGGAGGCCTGAACTATATGAGCTATGGTGAAACATGTGGCAGAATCCAGCAAGGTCTATCTCAACATGGGAACGAGCCTGCTATATCTTCTCACTGAGTTCCAAGCATCTTTGCAGCAATAAGCTGCCTACTAAAGGGGGATCATTACTTGTTGACGACCTTATTAACTGCATACCTGACCTCATTAGTACCAGCTTCCTAACCAGTCCCCCACAAGCAAACTGGAATCCTCAGCATGGAAATCAGGGTAGGCGCCTGGTTACCTCGACAACTTCACCTCACAGCTTGCTCCAAGGACCTCCCTGTTGAACACCAGGCACCAATATCTCAGGGCATTCCAAGGGCACCAACTACACACTCCCTGTCCCATGGGCAAATGTGCAGTGCTGCAGCAAGGGATATTTTGTGCTCAGGGATAAACACGCCCAGCTCATAAATTAGACCTGAGCCATATCTATGGCCTATACATGTGCTCAGTTATTTTGAACCAACCTGGATGCATTCCTGCCTGGCGTTGTCTTTTTGCACATTGATCCTCAGATGGTGATGCTAGACTCACAGCACAGCTGTCTTTCTGTGCTGCTCAGTGCAGACACAAAGCCAGGACGCCTGTCATGCAGCCCCCAGTCTCATCGAGATACAGAGAGAGAGAGAGAGTGAGAACCTTTAGTGAGGGGGTCTAGTCAAGGGTTTGGAGGACAGTGCATGCTTGTGAGATTAGCACCTTGGCTGGGCTCTGTCTTACTACTGAGCTTAGAATAAGACTGAGGTGAGGGTTGTTTTTTTCTCTCAGGAGGCTGTGAAGATTTGGAATTCTTTAGCACAAGAGGATGTCAAGGCTGGATTGGTAACACTGGTTAGACCAGTATTTGTTACCTGTTCCTAACTGCCCTTAAGAAGCCTGCTTGAGCTGCTATCTGAGGGATACCCAAAGTGCTGCTACTGAAGGAATTCCAGGTTTTAACCCATTGGAAGTGAAGAAGTGGCAATTTTGTACCAAGTCAAGGCAGTTGTTGGTTCACAGGACAATGTACAGGTAGTTGGTTTTGTTTGGGAAGGTCACCTGCTGCCCTCATCTCTCTCTCTCTCTAGGTGGTCAAGGTCACAGCTTGGGAAGATTAAGGAGCCTTGGTGCGTTGCTGCAATGCATTGTGTTAATGCCTCACACTGCTGTCGCTGGACCCTGTTGAAAGATAAAAAAGAGGAGCGGGAATAAGTCATTCAGCCCCTTAAGCCATGTCGTTCAACATGATCATGGCTGATCATCTAGTTCAGTACCCTGCTCCCACTTTCTCCCCATAGTCTTTGACCCCATTAGCCCTAAGAACTCCTTCCTGAAAACATTCAATGTTTTGGCCTGAACCACTTTCTGTGGCAGAGAATTCCATAGGCTCCCCACTGTCTGGGTAAAGAAATTTCTCCTCATCTCTGTATCCATAGACCTACTCTGTATCCATAGACTGTGACCCCTAGTTCTGAAATCCTCTGTGATCAGGAACATCTTTGCGGCATTTACCCTAATGAGCCCTGTTAGAATTTTATAAGCTCTGATGAGATCCCCCTTCATTTTCTAAATTATATTCAGGAGCAGATTTTTATTCTATAAGGGAATACAGGGTTACAGGGATAAGACAGGAAAGCAAAGTTGAGAATTATCAGATCATTATCATGATCTCATTGAATGGAGGAATAGCTTTGATGGGCTGAATGGCCTACTTCTGCTCCTATATCTTACAGTCTAATGGTGTTATTATTTCCCTTTGTTATAACCTCAATGTAATTGGAGGAAGTTCTCAAGGTTTTCCTTACATACAACACAGGCCCATCATCTCAGATTTAATGAAAGTCCTTTTGAGAATGTATTTTCCATAAACAACAACATTCTGCTGAGTTCTAAGGCTCATACAGAGGTTCCAAAGGTGTTGGCTGCACTCCAGCCATCAAAATTTCAACAAACATCCGCACAGCGAAAGCTTAATGCAATTCTCCCAAATACGCTGACTTTCACAATCACAACCACAATTTCCTCGGCCAGTTTCCTAACTCTTCCCAGTTAATGCCCAGTGGGAATTGAGTCAAAGCATTTTCTGACATGAGTAGCCATCAACCGAGTGTGACTGCGACAGTCTTGGCAGTTATCAGTCCCACGTTATTGGTTGCACACACCCCATGACGTGAGCCATGGTTTAAGCAGCCGCTTGAATCCAATGCTTGGTGCCTCTGAGTTAAGAGGGAAACTGTCCTTCACAATCGACAGCCCCCTACTGCATGCTTCAACCGTTCATGATGGACATAGAACACTCCTGTACATGAAAGAGTCAAGTGACTTCCACGTGTTAAAATGACCAAAAATATACAAATTGGTCTTTGCTCTTATTGCTGGCCGTGGGAACTTACTGTGTACAAATTGGTTGCCATGTTGCATATTGAAGTGACTCATGTAAATTTAAGTAATTTTTTTCTTTCAGTGGAAAAGCACTACACGGCAGGAAGGCCTTATGTTTGGCCTGGGAGGAGGATTTTGCAACACTGCTCCAAGGAGTACAGCGATGCAGAGAGAACAGGTGACATCCTGGTGTATTCACGCACCACATTCTCCAAAAGTCTAGGGCTTACTGATAAATACCACAGACTCTGGAAAATACCTTGTTTTTTCTGGCCTCATGTAACGGAAGAGTTTGTCTTATGGTCCTGACTGCAAACAAAACAAATCTATCACAAAATTACAATGTTCAGTTGAAATACAATTTACATCCAAAGTGATCAGCTATATTTTAGATTTTATTTTAAATTCACAGCTGAACTGAAAGCTGGAAATGTGCTGTTTTTTTTAAAAAATGGCTGCATTTTGTTTTTTGTTGTTTCTTTGTTTGGATGTTGACTGGCTTGCCTATGTCATAACTCATCAGGAGTCACCACCTTCACCCATGTGCAAGGCTCTTTCCAGCAGAAACCAGTGAGAGATCACCAAACATCTGCTTCCTGACAGCACTATCAGTACACAAACAACCACCAGGCAGCTTCCCTCTGACAAACGCTTTCATATACTCCATGTCTGGTCTTCAGGTTAAAGCAATCCTTTCACACGAGGGGAGTGATATCAAACTCTCCCCTTCATATAGTGGCTAAAGGAAGTGCCTGATGACACCTAAGGTCTCACAGATCAAGGGAAGGAAAGACTTACATACTTAGCAATTTTTATGACATCAATAGCCACCAACGTACTTTACAGCTCATGCTCTGTTTTACGTGCTGTTTATTTTTTTTTTACATTTTTCGAGGATTGTGTTTTGCTGGCTAGACTAGTATTTGTTACCTATTCCTAAGTGCCCTTAAGAAGCCTGCTTGAGCTGCTGCAGTAGGGATACCCAAACTGCTGCTATTGTAAGAATTCCTGGTTTTAACCTATTGGAAGTGAAGAAGTGACAATTTTGTGCCGAGTCAGGGTGGTTGTTGGTTCAGAGGACAATGTGCAGGTGGTTGGTTTTGTTTGGGAAGGTCACCTGCTGCCCTCATCTCTCTCTCTCTAGGTGGTCAAGATCACAGCTTGGGAAGATGAAGGAGCCTTAGTGCGTTGCTGCAATGCATCATGTTAATGCTACACACTGCTGTTGCTGGGCCCTGTATGATGGAGGAAGTGAATGTTTAAGATAATGTTAAAAATCAAATAACACCAGGTTCGAGTCCAACAGGTTTATTTGGAAGTACTAGCTTTTGGAGCACTGCTTCTTTGTCAGGTAGCTAGTGGGGCAGGATCATAGGACACAGAATTTATAGTAATCTTGGGACTGTGACTGGAAAGAAGCTCTGGGATTTACATGTGAATCACTCTAAACCTGCATCCCCATTCTAAGTGATTAAAGATTTAACAGCAATGTAGGTTTGTTCAACACTTTGCATCAGTTGTATGACACTGTGATCTTGTTCTACAATTTCTGTTTCCTATGATTCTGTCCTACCAGCTATCTGACGAAAAAGTAGCACTCCGAAAGCTAAACACATAGCATTGTGTTAATGCTACACAGTGCTGTCACTGAGCCCTGGTGGTGGAGGAAGTGAATGTTTAAGATGATGTTAAAAATCACTGCACTGAAAGCTAGTACTTCCAAATAAACCTGTTGGACTATAACTGGTGATTTTTAACTTTGTCCACCCCAGTCCAACACTGGCACCTCCAAATCATGTTTAACACGATGGATGGGATGCTGACGAAATGGGCTGCTTTGTTGTGGATGGTGTCAAGTCTCTTGCATGTTACTGAAGCTGCACTCATCCAGGGAGTGGAGAATATTCCATTTCATTCCTGAGTTGTGCCTCTTAGATAGTGGACACTGTTATAACATAGGAAACAGGATTCACATTAAACACGCTAATTGTTTCCATTCTCTCACATCACACACAAAGGAAAACACAGAGGAAACTGAAAGAGAACAAGTTCAGGAAATGTTTAATCACAATTTAGGGGCCCTGCAGCTCTATAAGTCATAATTGAGACAGTGTGATAGGATTCTACAAATCCAGCAGCATTCAAACTCATTGTGCTTGGATACTGCATTGTAGTGCTGCAGTAGCTTCGACACATCTCTCAAACCCATTGCCTGTACACCTAGGGAGGCAATAGCAGCTGACATGTGGGAACACAACTGTCCAGACTCAGAAACAGAAATCATAAAGCCGAGCCCCAGCCTGAACCCAGTGGCCCCAGACAGAGTACACTGGGATCCCTAGAGTCCAAGGTCAAGAGTGTAGTGTGGGAAAAGCACAACAGGTCAGGCAGCATCTGAAGAGCAGGAGAATTGACCTTTCGGGCATAATTATGTGCTTTTCCAGCACTACACGCTTGACTTTGCTCTCCAGTACCTGCAGTTCCCACTTTTTCCCTGGAGTCTAGGCCCTGGTTATTGGGTCCTGATGTACCCCTCTTTCCCACCCCCTGATACCACCTGCACATTTCCTTCTAGGATACATATCATTCTGACTTAGACAATAAAACTGCATGCCTTCCTTGTCACCGGGTCAAAGTCCTGGCACTAGCTACTTAACAGCATTGTGTGAACTCTTTCAAGACATAAAGGTGCACTGGGGAGTGAAAAAGAGGCCAATATCGCACCACCAAGTCACCTGTAGAGAGTCCTTGACACTGGATTAGTGGTGCTGGAAGAGCACAGCAGTTCAGGCAGCATCCAAAGTGCAGCGAAATCGACGTTTCGGGCAAAAGCCCTTCATCAGGGACAAAGGCAGTGAGCATGAAGGGTGGAGAGATAAGCTAGAGGAGGATGGGGGTGGTGAGGAAGTAGCATAGAGTACAATGGGTGAATGGGGGAGGGATGAAGGTGATAGGTCAGGGAGGAGAGGGTGGAGTGGATAGGTGGAAAAGGAGATAGGCAGGTAGGACAAGTCCGGACATGTCATGGGGACAGTGCTGAGCTGGAAGTTTGGAACTAGGGTGAGGTGGGAGAAGGGGAAATGAGGAAACTGTTGAAGTCCACATTGATGCCCTGGGGTTGAAGTGTTCCGAGGCAGAAGATGAGGCGTTCTTCCTCCAGTCATCTGGTGGTGCTGTGGTACCAAGTTTGTTTCACGGCATGGTTGAAGAGCTTCAGGGCAGAGGAAATGACCTGGGAGTTGCAGTGGGAGAGGGACTCCCTGAGATTCTTGTAGAGACAGGAGCAAAACTTCTTCAAGGCAGGCATCCTTGCAAGAGGATTCGCAGTAGGGTTAAAATCAACGAGGTAAAAACAATGACTGCAGATGCTGAAAACCAGATTCTGAACTAATCCATCTCTTTCAGAACAAGCTCTCAGAGTCATAGAGATGAACAGCATGGAAACAGACCCTTTGGTCCAACCCATCCATGCTGACCAGATATCCCAACCCAATCTAGTCCAACCGGCCAGCACTTGGCCCATATCCCTCCAAACTCTTCCTATTCATATACCCGTCCAAAAGCCTCTTAAATATTGCAATTGTACCTGCCTCCACCAGTTCCTCTAGCAGCTTATTCACTCGGACACTCATGTTTATTTATTTTTTGTTTGTAATGCTTATTTTATCCCCAGCACCCATGTTGAGTGTGTGCAGGTGTGAGACACAGTGAGAGACACAAGGTGTCCAAATCTTTATTCAATTTCCACCACCAGGAAGAAAGGAAACACCCGAGTGGCCAGTGACAAGCAGTGCCCTACACAAAAGGCAATGCTGTGTGATCAAACAGTGAAGTGGAAGGCAAGGATTAAATCAAAAATAGAGTAACACTCCTGTTTATTTTTTTCTTTCTTTTTTAAGCCCCCCACACTACCACCTAACTGCGGTAGTGCTTATATTTTCCCCAGCTCCCATGGTGTGTGTGTGCAGGTGTGAGACACAGTGAGAGACACAAAGTGCATGAATCTTTATTCAATTTCCACCACCAGGAAGATAAGAAAACACCCAAGTGGCCAGTGACAACACTTCTGTTTATCTTTTTCTTTTTTCTTTTTTTCTTTTTTCTTTTTTCTTTTTTCCCCTTTTTTTCCTCTCCTGTTTTCATTTTTTTTTCCTTTTCTTTTCCTTTCACACGAGCACACACTTGCACTGATCCAGCTCAAGGGAAACACCTGAGTGGTCCAGTGACAAGCAGTGCCCTTCACGTCCAAATCAAAATTAGAGTTGAGTATCCTGTTTATATTTTCTTATTTTAATCTTTTTTCTTTTTTTTTCCACTCCTGTTTTCATTTTCTTTTTTTGTGTGTGCAGTTGTGAGACACAGTGAGAGACACAAGGTGCACAAATCTTTATTCAAACACTTCTGTTTATTTTTTTTTCCCCGAGTGGCCTGTGACGAGCAGTGCCCTTCACATGAAAGGGCAATGCTGTGTGAACATTCCTATTTATTTATTTATTTAATTTTTTTTTTTCTCTCTCTTCTTTTGTGTGTGCAGGTGTGAGACACAGTGAGAGACACAAGGTGCACAAATCTTTATTCAAACACTTCTGTTTATATCTGTCAGACAGGGCTCCCTGATTGGACCAGATTAACAGCCCCAATTAGGGAATGCCTATTCTGCGAGAACCACCTGGCTGACCTCGTTACAATTACCATAGGAACCTACGTTCAAAAACCGAAGGGTCTGTTTCCATGCTGTTCAAATCCTGTGACAGCAGATGGTGGAATTTGCTTCAGTGAGAATCTGAAATTGTGATTCTGGATCAGTGGTGCTGGAAGAGCACAGCAGTTCAGGCAGCATCCAACGAGCAGCGAAATCGATGTTTCGGGCAAAAGCCCTTCATCAGGAACCGTCGATTTCGCTGCTCGTTGGATGCTGCCTGAACTGCTGTGCTCTTCCAGCACCACTGATCCAGAATCTGGTTTCCAGCATCTGCAGTCATTGTTTTTACCTCTGAAATTGTGAGTCTAATGACCACAAAACTGTTGTTGATTATCAGGAGAACTCATCTGATTCACTAATGACCTTTAGGGAAAGAAACTGCCATCCTTACCTGGTCTGACCTACATGCAACTCCAGACCCACAGAAATGTAGGTAACTCTTAATTGTCTCCTGTGTAATTAGTGATAGGCAATAACTGCCTAGCTAGGCAGGGATATCCACATCCTATAAATGAATATTAAAAAAAAATCCATGTTCTTATGAGCAAATGCAGGTAGGGAATAAACATTAACCTTGCCAGTGATACTCACGTCTCTAGAATGAACTTTAAAAGCATACTGTGGGAGATTCAAGATGGCGGCGACTCAGCAAGTCTGAGCCTACAGTGCTCCTTCCAAGACTTGGGCAAAGTGGATCTCCCACCCCCACCACACTCACCAAATCATCTAAAATAGCTCTTATTTAATATAATTAGTTGTTTGGTTGTGTTAGCATTAAATTTAAATAATCTAATCTCTCAGGAAAAATGAGTAAAGGGAGGAGAGCCCACAGCTCTCAGCAAGCAGGAACCCCTCCCCCACCCTCTCCCCCTCCAGCTGCAGCTGAGGCATCCATAGCCGCCCCGGGGGACTTACCGACAATAACGAGCCTTGTGGAGATGATTACCAAGCTGGATGCGAAGATCGACGCGTTTATCGAAGAGTCACGACATCACTGGGAATCACTCTCAGCCGAGCTGCAGAAGCACAGCCGAGACATCCAGGAACTCGAGCACCGAGTCGGAGGGGCAGAGTTAAAGGCCGCGACCTCCGAGACTGCAGCTCAATCGGCCGCGGATCAGGTCCGGACTCTCGAACAGCAAGTCCGGACCTTAGAGAATCACATCGACGACCTCGATCGCCGAAAAAATATTCGTTTGCTGGGCCTTCCCGAACGGGAAGAGAAAGGCCAGCTCACAGCATTCCTGGAACAGTGGCTGCCACAATTTTTGGATCTGGAGGCTGGATCAGGCCAGGTGTGGGTAGAATGGGCCTACCGGGTTGCAATACGCGGGCCTGGCTCAAACCAGCGCCCACGCCCGGTCCTGTTCCGGCTGCAGAGCTGTAGGGAGAGGCAAATACTCCTAGATGCCTCTAGAAATCTTGGAAAAGATCCTAAAGCCATGATCTATAAAGGATCCAAGATCATGTTATTTCAGGACTTCTCCCCAGCTTTGGCCCGAAGGAGGAAGGCGTTCGATGAGCTGAAGAAGTGTTTAAGGGACTCAAATATTCAATACACCTTATGCTACCCAGCGACGCTATGTTTTAACCACGAAGGATCCGGGTATAAGTTTAGATCGCCAGAAAAGGCTAAGGAATTTTTGGACTCTCTTAAATAAATCGTAAGAGACAATGTATGTTGGCTTGCCTTTTCCCCACTCCGATTTATATCCCCCCTCCCTTTTATCTTTTTCCTATCTTACTGTTTATTATTATCTTGGGGGGGGAGAGGGAATTATTTATTTGCTCTCCACTTAACGATTTTCTCCCCCCCTTAGGGTTTTTAAAAATTTTATTATTATACTTATGTATGTGTGTATGTACATATATGTGTGTTTGCATGTATGTGTGTGTGTATATATATATATATATATATATATATAAACCGGGGGGTTTAGTTAAGGTTGGTGGGGAGAGGTGGTTACCTTATTTTATTTTATTTTTGCCTCTAGGAGCGGGGTTATTTTCCCTTGCTATTTTATATTATTATATTTAATTATAATTTGTTGAAGTTGTAATTTTATAGTTATATATGTTTATACATGGTATTGATACTACCAAATATACTCAGGTGTGGATGGGGGTAGGGTGCTCACTGTTAACTCCAGCTCGGTATTATATCTGAATTCTCCTCATCCTATTAAGGAGCGCCTGGGTCAAGGGTGGGGCACTGGTTAGGAGAGGATATGATGGACCATTGGAAAAGAAGTGATACCCCCTGGGAACAAGGGAGATAATCTCCATTCAAATATGTTTTTTTTATTATTTAGAAATAGTTTCCTTTTTATCATACTGAGTGTATTAGAGAACCTTTATTTTTGTAAATTCTATATGCTCTTTGCTCGGGATGTTTTAGATAGGGTTTCCCCTCCCGGGGGGTCTCGGATTTACCCGGATGATTATGGTTGATCAGCCGGTTAAGTGGTGCACCTGGAATGTCAAATTGGAAGAGATTATTTTCTGTTCTCTCTTTCCATGTAAGGAAAAATATTTTGGTAAACTGGGTGGTTGAAGGTTCCCCTGGATTTTCAAATTGGCATAGATTAATCATGGAATGTATTCCCCTTGACTTCCTTATAAATATGGTGCATCAAAAGACCGAATTATTTTTTATAAAATATGGCAGCCCTTTTACATAGATGTTTTGGCTATCCTAACAAGGGCTTTTATTTAATTGAGATTACAAACATGGCTGGCCTGGGGCCCCTTGGGAAAGGAATCCCATACGAATACGGGTTTTGTTATATATGATGTTAACGCATTCCGAGCAAGTATTTTAATATCCAACTTCTATGTTAATCGTTGGGGTTTTTTTTTCCCCACTTCTTTTTTTTCTCACATTTTCTCTTATTTGAAAGATGTAAGTGACTCAATTATACACTCTGGCTAATTGTAGGTTAGATTAGTAGTTAATTGAGTTTTGTTTTCTCTCTTTCGGTATTTTTCTTTTGTTAAATTTTGATTATTGTATATTTAAGATTTATTTCTATATCAATGTTTGTACTTGAGAGTTTTGTTTATTTTTGTAAATTTGTTAAAATGTTAAATTTCTAATAAAAATATCTATATTAAAAAAAATGAATAGTAACAATGTACAAAGGTCAGGGGAAGAAGACAGAAGAATTTATTCATTGAATGGCTGGTGCAGATACGTTGGGCAAAAAGGCCTCCTGTCCTATCACACCTCTGATTCTGTGAAGTTGGTGGATAGAGTGCCAATAAACTGGGCTACTTTGTTCTGATATCAAATGTGTTGTGTTGATGGAGTCACACTTGCCCCACAAGTGGGGAGTATTCCTTCACACACATTATCCTACATGTGTGGTGCAACCCTCCAGCCCTTCCCCTTATGTCCTACCCAGCTCTTACTGATAATCTGTCAATAATATGAAATCACAGCCGCCTAGCCATTTGGCTTCATTGTTCAACAGGCTACAAGTTCCTATGAGCAGTGAGACAGGCTCCCAGCCTTGAGGCACCTCAAAATGAGGTGAAGTAGTGCCTTCGGTTTCAGATTCACAAAATTGCTAATAATCCTCTTAAGGATAAGAAGAGATTGAGTTGAAAAATAAATCCTAAGGAACACTTGGGAACTTGGTTGCTTTTGAAGATATGCATATGTCTATAAATTTTAATGCTGTTTTATGCCCATTATCCATGTAACAGTCTTTACAGTAAATAAAATCAAAATTCTTTTTAAAGGGTCACTTTAAAAAAAAAAGCATACTGTGTGCACTGAGGTTTACTGTAATGGGGCAGCACAGTGGCTTGGTTGACAGCACTGTTGCCTCGCAATACCAGGGACCTGGGTTTGATTCCGCTCGCACTGCCACCCCCCCCCAACCCCCCCCCCACCCCCCACCCCCCCCCCCCCACCCCCACCCCCAACGCAACTGTGTGGAATTTTGTACTTTGTCTCCGTGGGTTTCCTCTCACGATCCAAAGATGTGCAGGTTAGGTGGATTGACCATGCTAAATTACCCAGTGGTGTCCAGGGCTGTGCAGGTTAGATGTGTTTGTCATAGGAAATGCAAGGTTACAGGGATGGGGTGGTTCTGGATAGGATGCTCTTTCAAGAGTCAGTGTGGACTCAATGGACTGAGTGGCCTGCTTCCTCACTGTAGGGATTCTGTGATGATACTGTCACAATTTCAAGACATCAGATAGGAAGAAACAGGGACATTGAATGTGCCAGTTTCTGAACACAGTAACAAATAGCTAGGTGACACAAATCATTTACCGTTCCCTTCAAATTCATAATCTTGGATGTTTTAAGAGTTCCATCCATCTTTTCTAGAATATATCAGCTTCTCATCTCCAACACTAATCTAGACTTGGACTTTCTATGAACAGCATAGAAAACAAACAAGATGAAAATTGTTGGCTGGCCAAAGTGTAGCTGCCATCTGTTTTCTTCTAAAAAAAAGGAAGACTTGCATTTAGATAATGTCCTATACAATCTCAGGCCACCCCAATGAACCAAGTGCTATAGGAAATGCAGCAGCTAATTTGCGTATAGAAAGAGCCCACAAACAACAAGGCGATAATTTGATCCTTTTTGTGATAGATGCTGAGGACCCAATATCGGCCAGGTTCCTGAGAAATTTCCTCTCTCCTCTCACCCTAAAAATGTGCCCCTTAGTCTTGAAAATCCCCATTCTAGGGAAAAGACAGCTATCATTAACTCTATCTATATCCCTTATTATTTTATAAAGTTAAAAATCTCACAACACCAGGTTATAATCCAAATTTCGTGTCTTACAATCTTATTCTCCAGAACCACCTGACAAAGGAGCAGCGCTCCAAAAGCTAGTGTTTCCAAATAAACCTGTTGGACTATAACCTGGTGTTGTGTGATTTTTAACTTTGTACATCCCAGTCCAACACTGATGTCTCCAAATCATTATTTTATAAACTTCCATAAGTTTACCTCTCAACCTCCCACTGTCCAGTGAAAAAAGTCCCAATCTATCCAGCCTTTCTTTATAACTGAAAACCTCTATACCTGGCAACATCCTGGTAAATTTCTTCTGAACCCAGTCCACATTAATAATATTCTTCCTATAGCAGGACAACCAGAACTGGACACAATATTCCAGAAGGTCAATGGGCCATGCTAAATTGCCCCTAGTGTTAGGTAAGGGGTATATGTAGGGGTATGGGTGGGTTGCGCTTCGGCGGGTCGGTGTGGACTTGTTGGGCCGAAGGGCCTGTTTCCACACTGTAAGTAATCTAAGAGGCCTCACCAATGTCCTGTACAACTTCAACATGACGTCCCAACTCCTATACTCAAAGGACTGAGCAATAAGCATTAAAGTTTGATTAGATTAGATTCCCTATAGTAAGGAAACAGGCCCTTCAACCCAACCAGTCCACACCAACCCTCTGAAGAGTAACCCATCCAGACCCATTCCCCAAACTTATATTTACCCCTGACTTGGCCAATTCACCTGACCTGCAGACCTTTGGATAGCAGGAGGAAGCCAGAGCATCTGGAGAAAACCCACGCAGACTCAGGGAGAGTGTGCAAACTCCACACAGCCAGTCACCCAAGGCACAAATCAAACCCAGGTCCCTGGCACTGTGAGGCAGCAGTGCTAACCACTGAGCCACCGTGCCACACCATTCTCTTATATTCTCACACCACGGGACCAAATATTAAGATCACTATTGACTATTACAACGCAGGTGACTCATGCTCATTTTCCAGACTGGCAAATCAAAAATCAGTTAGCTATATATAGATTCCTAACTGGCCCCATGTTACAATTGGCTAATGTATTCTATGACATTACACTAGTGGGAGCACAGAGGGATGGTCTTAGATTATGAAGTGCTTTGATAAGGTTGAAAAGTCAGTGATGATTAAAGCTGGTACAAAGTGGTGGCTGTCAAATATTTCTTAGTAGCCAGTATTTTAAGCATTTTATCACAATGTGTTGGTAACGTGGACATCACTGGAAAGGGAAATACAAGACTAAAGGAAGAAAACACTGAATTGCTCAAGCAAATCGACAGCTGGACTGAATGGCTTCCCCATGATTCCAAGTAAGGTGAAATTACTCAAAATCTTATTTAACATAGGTTGGCACTAAGTTTGACAATCGCATAAGGAGGAAGTGAGGACTGCAGATGCTGGAGATCAGTGTCGAAAAGTGTGGTGCTGGAAAAGCACAGCCGGTCAGGCAGCATCAGAGGAGCAGGAGAATCTACGTTTTGGGAATATTAAGGATGCTTAATGGGGGATCCAAGATGGCGGCGACCCAGCAAGACTGAGTCCACAGTGCTCTACCCAAAACTTGGGAAAAGTGGGCTATCCACCCCCACCACACTCACTAAACCATTTATAATAGTTGTTAACCTTAAATAGTTACCTATTAGTACATTTAAATAGTCTAATACTAGCTGGAAAATGAGTAAAGGGAAGGGAACAGGCGGCTTTAAGAAAGCAGGGACCCCTCCCCCACCCTCTCCCTCTTCAGCTGCAACAAAGGTGTCTTCAGCTACTTCAGGAGATTTACCAATGAAGATGAGCTTTGAGGAGATGTTTGCCAGGTGGGAGGCGAAGATTGATGCTTTTATCGATGAGTCTCGGCAGAGCAGAGAAGCACTATCAGCCGAGCTGCAGAAGCAGGGCAGAGACATTCAGGAATTGGAGTGCCGAGTCAGAGAGGTGGAGTCGAAGGCCGCAGCCTCAGAGACTGGGATAAAATCAACAGCCGACCACATCCGTTTTCTCGAGAATCGAGTCCAGAACCTAGAAAACCACATTGATGACCTCGAAAATCAATGTCGTAGAAAAAATATTCGGTTGTTGGGCCTGCCCGAACAGGAAGAGGGAGGTCAGCTGACAGCATTCTTAGAGCATTGGCTGCCACAACTTTTAAATCTGCATAATGGATCAGGCCGGGTAAGGGTAGAATGGGCCTACCGGGTCACAGTACGTGGGCCCGGCTCAACCCAGCGCCCACGCCCGGTCCTGTTCCAGCTGCAGAGCTATAGGGAGAGGCAGATGCTCCTGGAAGCCTCAAGAAATCTGGGAAAAGATCCCCAAGCTATGACCCACAAAGGATCCAGGATCATGCTGTTCCAGGACTTCTCCCCAGCTTTGGTCCGAAAGAGGAAGGCATTCGATGAGGCGAAGAAGCGTTTAAGGGACTTAAATATCCAGTACTCCTTACGATATCCAGCGACGCTACGCCTTAGCCACGAAGGATCCATATATAACTTCGGATCACCGGAGAAGGCTAAGGAATTCTTGGACTCTCTTAAATAAACCGTAAGAGATTGTGGATGCTGGTCTGCCTTTCCCATTATTTTGGTTTACATCCCTTCATCTTTTCTTATCTTTTCCCCCTATGTGTGTATGTATATATATATATGTTGGGGCGTTTGGTTAATGTTGATGGGGAGAGGTGGTTACCTTATTCTATTTTACTTCTGTTTTTAGGAGCGGGGTTGTTTTTCTTTCCCCTGTTATTTTGTGGTATTATATTTAAGTATTACATGTTGAGATTGTAATCTTATAGTTATATATGGTATTAATATTCCCAAATATATTTAGATGTGGGTGTGGGTGGGGGTGGGGTGTTCACTGTTAACTCTAGCTTTATATTATATTTGAATTCTCCTCATTTTATTGAGGAACACCTGGGTCAAGGGTGGGGCACTGGTTGGAAGAGGGTAAGATGGACTGTGGGAGAGGAAGTGACGCTCCCTGGGAACAAGGGAGAAAATCTCCAATTCGGAATGTTTTATATTTTTTATACTTAGAAAGAGTTTTTTGTTATATTGTTTTGAGTGTATCAGAGAATCTTTACTTTTGTAAATCTTGTATGCTCCATGCTCGGGATGTTCTAGATAGGGTTTCCCCTCCCGAGGGGTCTCGGATCTGTCCAGATGATTATGGCTGAACAGTCGGTTAAGTGGTGCACCTGGAATGTCAG
The DNA here is from genome assembly GCF_020745735.1 of Hemiscyllium ocellatum. NCBI lineage: Eukaryota > Metazoa > Chordata > Chondrichthyes > Orectolobiformes > Hemiscylliidae > Hemiscyllium > Hemiscyllium ocellatum. Next base: position 10,191,187 of record NC_083428.1, on the reverse strand, counting down.
GGGGAGTAATTCGCCAGTTAAAAGGAAGAAAATATTATCAAATCTTAAGAAGGAGAGAGTTGATATAGCTCTCCTACAGGAGACACACCTGTCGGATAAAGAACACTTAAAATTACGACAGGGCGGATTTGATCAGGCCTTTTTTTCCTCTTTTAATTCAAAAAGCAGAGGAGTCGTTATCCTTGTCCGGAAGAACTTCCCTTTGAAAATTCTAAATCAGATAAAAGACGAATCTGGACGATATATTTTGATTAAAGCCCTCATAAATGGAGAGGAATATGGGATCTTAAATGTATACTGCCCCCCGGCACACCCCTTTAAATTCATAACGGAAGCTTTTTCAAAACTGATGGCCTTTGGTGCCCGTCATACAATTATAGGGGGAGACTTTAATTGTATTATGGATCCGGAAATAGACAGGATTCCCAAGAGTGCCGCTGGAGTATCTCCCAGATCTAGACAACTGGCGGACCTGAATAAAGAATTAGGATTGGTAGATGTATGGAGATGTCTCCATCCACAGGGTAGAGATTTTTCTTTCTACTCTAATCCACATAAATGTCACACAAGAATTGATATGTTTTTTGCCCCATCGATTTTTCTAAACTCTATAGCAACCTGTAAAATAGGTACTATAGCAATCTCTGACCATGCCGCTGTATACATGGAAACTAAGGTAAAGAACAATGGGACATCTGCTCGGCATTGGCGTATGGACCCCTTCCTGATAAAAGATAGCAAATTTTTAAAGTAGATTACTTACAGTGTGGAAACAGGCCCTTCGGCCCAACAAGTCCACACCGACCCGCCGAAGCGCAACCCACCCATACCCATGCCCCTTACCTAACACTACGGGCAATTTAGCATGGCCAATTCACCTGACCTGCACATCTTTGTGACTGTGGGAGGAAACCGGAGCACCCGGAGGAAACCCACGCAGACACGGGGAGAACGTGCAAACTCCGCACAGTCAGTCACCTGAGGCGGGAATTGAACCCAGGTCTCTGGTGCTGTGAGGCAGCAGTGCTAACCACTGTGCCACCGTGCCGCCCTAAAGTACTTCTCCCAAGAACTTAAAACCTTTTTAGAAATTAATACTGGTACGGCTAGCAATCCGTCAATGATGTGGGAGACCATCAAAGCTTATGCACGAGGTTTGATCATCTCCTATTCAGCGACCCAGAGGAAAATGAAGGGAGAGCAACAGCGTCTGCTCGAAGCTCGCCTAAAAGCAGCCGAAACAGCATACGCTGATAGACCTTCTATCACAAAATTGCAGAGGATTACAGCTCTTAGGACAGCTTTAAACACCGCGCTTACTCAAACGGCTAAAAGGGAAATATTATTTGCGAAACAAAGATTATATGAATATGGCGACAAACCGGGTAGATACTTAGCATTTCTTGCAAAGAAAAAGAAAGCCCCTCAAACTATTCCGACCATCAAGGAAAGTACAGGTACCCTGACTCATGATCATAAAAAGATCAATGCAACCTTTAAAGAATTTTATTCTGAACTATATAGATCGCAGGATTGTGAAGATAGGATTAGGAGGATGCAGTCATTTTTTAAAAAATTTGACCTTCCCGGGCCTGACTCCGGAACAGGTGTCGGCCCTAAATACCCCTTTAACAGTCCAAGAAATACTTGAGGCAATTAGGCAACTTCAGAGCGGAAAAGCACCGGGCCCAGATGGTTTTCAAGCTGAATTCTATAAAGAATTTACAGGAATATTGGTTGACCCACTTATGGATATGTATAATTTTGCGCATAGTCAGGTCTGTCTCCCGCCCACGCTGAAAGAAGCAAATATTTCTCTTATCCTCAAAAAAGGAAAAGACCCAGAAGATTGTGCATCTTACAGACCAATATCCTTACTAAATGTAGACTTTAAAATTCTCTCAAAAATGTTAGCACTAAGACTAGAAAGGGTACTGCCATATATTATAAAGGAGGACCAGACGGGATTTATTAAGGGCCGCAGATCATCCAATAATATCAGAAGGGTCTTGAATATGATCCAAGCCTGTCATCAGGGAAAGATACCAGGAGTAGTAATTTCATTGGATGCGGAAAAGGCATTTGATAGGGTTGAATGGTCATATTTATTTTACACATTGGAAAGGTTTGGCGTTGGACAGGTGTTTACCAAATGGGTTTCAACCTTGTATAATGACCCCAAAGCAGCTGTTATTACTAATGGGTTAAGATCGGATGGCTTCAGTGTGGGTAGGGGCTGCCGTCAAGGATGTCCTCTCTCACCATTGTTGTTTACACTGATAATCGAACCATTAGCAGAAGCCATCCGGACTGATCCTAATATAACGGCCCCGAGGATTGGTACAGGTAAACACAAAATTACCCTCTATGCAGATGACGTTCTCTTATTCGTCAGTAATCCTTTAATGTCAGTGCCTCGTCTAATTCAAGTTATTAATACATTTAGTGCATTCTCAGGCTATAAAATTAATTTTTCAAAATCGGAAGCCATGCCAATGGGTGGTCTGGCTATGATATCCCACTTAATGGATGGATCCCCTTTTCCCTTCAGTTGGTCCCTGGAGGGCTTCTTATATTTAGGTATTTTTATCACGCCAGTATTTGATCAGCTGTATAGGGCTAATTTTGTACAATTAATGGAAAGGATAAGGCAGGACCTCCAGCGATGGAGAGACCTTCCGATTTCCTGGCTAGGGAGAATAGCATTAATTAAAATGAATGTTCTGCCCCGTCTCTTATATCCTATGAGAATGCTCCCGCTGATGCTGCCAAGGCTAGCCCTACGTAAATTATATGGCTGGTTGGGCTCCTTTATTTGGAACCATAGATGGCCCCTTATTAAGCTGAAGAAGCTACAGCTTCCACAGGCAAGGGGAGGACTGGACTTCCCAGACTTTAGGAAATATCAGTTAAGCTCCCTACTAAGTTACATAGCTGATTGGATTTCATCTGATCCACAATCAATTTGGCTGGATATCGAAGCCTCCCAAGTAAAATACCCACTTATTAACCTTTTATTTTCAGATAAGAGGAAAATCATTACAGACCACTGTAAAAATCCCATAATATTAAACACAATTAAGGCCTGGAATATAATGCGGCAAAATGAGGGTAACTCACATAAAACAGCCCCCCATGCACCAATAGTAGGCGCATGGGGATTCCAACCGGGGATTACAGATGCCACCTTTAAACTCTGGAGATCCAGGGGCATCTCATGCTTAGGGGACCTATTTAAAGATGGGATACTGATGTCCTTTGAGCAGCTGCGTCTGAAATTCGGAATACCTAATGGGGATCTCTTTCGATACTTCCAAGTTCGAGATTATATACAGAGGAAGACTACATTAATAGATAGTCTTTATAAATCAGACAGAGAACGTAATGTCTTACGACCAGCGGGGGCATCCTCCGTTAGTACTATATACCATTTGCTACATGATGGAGTCTCAGGAGACATGGATGACCTGCTTAAAACATGGGAGCAGGACTTGGGGCTAGAAATCTCTGAGGATATGTGGAATGACATTTGGGAAAATGCTAGAAGAATTGCTATCTGTAACAGAACTCAGGCTATCCAACTAAAGATACTTCATAGGGCCCATATAGCTCCGGCTCGACTGGCAAAATTTAAGGCAGGAGCATCTCCAATGTGTCCTAAATGCAAAATAGAGGTGGGTACTCTTGTACATTGTTTGTGGACTTGTCAGAAAATCCGCAGATACTGGACTAAAGTGGCAAATACCCTGACAGAAATTTTAGGAACGGAAATTAGGGTGGACCCTGTATCTCTCCTTTTGGGCTTTTCGAACCTCTCATCTCTGGATATGCATGGGAAGAGACTATTTTCTATTCTCTCTTTCTGTGCAAGGAAAAATATTTTGGTGAACTGGGTGGCTGAGGGCCCCCCTGGACTTTCAAATTGGCACAGATTAATTATGGAATATATCCCCCTTGACTTCCTCACAAATATGGTGCACAGAAAGACTGAATTATTTTATAAAATATGGCAGCCCTTTTTGAATTATATAAATGCAGATATTTCGGCTATCCTAACAAGGGCTTTTATTTAGTGAAGAATTCAGACCGGGCTGCTCCGGGGCCCCTTGGGAGAGGAATCCTGCGCGAATACGGGCTTTATTATATTTGATGTTTATACATTCCGAGCATGTAAGAGACTTAGGTATACACTCTGGTTAGTTATAGGTTAGATTAGTAGAAAGTTGAGTTTTTTTTTTCTTTCTTTTTTTTCTTTTTTTGTTTTCTTTCTTTCTCTTTTCTTTGTTAAATTATGACTATTGTATATATGATTTAATTGTACATCAATGTTTGTATTTGAGAGTTTTGTTTATTTTTGTAAATTTGCAAAAATGTTAAATTTCAACAAAAATATCTACAAAAAAAAAGGATGCTTAATGTGGAAAATGTAGAAATCTCTCTTTAAGTACATTGTTGGTGCAGACTAGATGATCCTTTATGTGATTGGAGTCCTAGTCATATCCAATAGCTAAATGGGAACAATACTATTGGAAACTGCTCCTTATAGTTATTCAGTCATTATGAACCACCTTGAGACTACCTTTAAATTCAATAAAATGTGATATTAAACTCCACCCCTTTTTTTTGCACTGTCAGGGATATAAAAGCAGCAACATTCCTTACCCAGTGGCATCCAGGATATATATGAAGATTTACCCATTTTTGCATTGAAATAAATGCTTCTCACCACACATTCTGAAGCTAAAGATTAAAAGTAAAATGTCTGGGAATCAGCCAGGGATCAGGAAGCTTCTTGAACCAGGCATTCAGTGAGCTCAGTGTTAAGCATTTCACCAGCTTTAGCTCGTGCCAGTTAGATTTTTCCAATTCCGTGAAATGCAGAGTAAAGACTGCTTTTTCCGTGAGAGATAAGTGTCCAGTGAAGTCTCACGGAAGCAAGATAGTTTAAACAAGATATTGTTACAGACTACAGATCAGGCAGGCACAAATCCTTTTTGAAATGTTACTGTAGACACAAAAAACATAGCTCCAGTTTATTTTTAGTTAATGGGGCTTTTCCATTATCTAAGTATTATTGCATATCACTGATACAAACAAAATCACTGTAGATTCTGGATATTTGAAACAAAGGGATACAGTACTGGAAGTACTCAGGCAATGATGTTAGTGAGTCATAGTTATAGAGGTGGACAGCATGGAAATAGACCCTTCGGTCCAACCTGTCCATGCCGACCAGATATCCTAACCCAATCTAGTCCCACCTGCCAACACCCGGCCCATATCCCTTCAAACTAGTTTTTGTGGAATGTTTTGCGGTTGCTTTTTAACCCTTGGAATGGGGACCCCAGGTGCAGACAAACCCTCTGCTCAGAGCTGCCAAAACTGAGGGCAATCTATTAAACGGGCAACCACTGGGATGCCATGAGGTCATCAATCCACTGAGATCTTCACTGGATCAGAAAGGAGGGAGATCATGGGTCATGGGGGGGAGGGGGATGGTTTGTCAGCAAGACTTGCTATCAGCAGGCTCTTCCCTTTCCCAATTTCAGGTCCCTGTTTCTGAATGAGGAACACAAACCCCTTACCCTCAACCCCATAAACAATTCCACGTGAGGTTTCTTATTGTAGACTTCATGCTTATCAATGGAGCCCTTGCGCAATGAATTCCTGATGAAATGCCGACTCTCCTGCTCCTCGGATTCTGCCTAACTGGCTGTGCCTTTCCAGCATCACACTCTTTGACAACCAATTCTTGGCCATGTAAGGGTCTCATGAGGTGGTCCCGAATGCTCCAGAGCTGAAAAGTCTGTGAGAGTGTTGTCCTGAGCTAGGGTAGGTCTAATTGCAGGGAATGTAGGTAGCGACGCATGGCTGCAAGCGTGGGGTCCGGAGGGAGGTCCGTTGCCGGAGGCTTCGGATTTGTTGTAGGTACAGGTTGTCCTGGTTGGGTCCAAATTTTGTTGGTCAGAACGTAGTCCGGAGTCCGTGCGGGATCAGTCGGTTCCGTCGGCAGGTGCTGAGGAAGGAGATGTGGCTGTGGTAGCGAGTCTGTTTGAGAACGTGGCTGAAGAGCTTCTGTGCAGAGGAGATGACCTGCTCAGGACAACACTGTCACAGACAGCTCAGGACAACACTCTCACAGACAGCTCGGGACAACACTCTCACAGACGCTACCTACATTCCCTGCAATTAGACCTACCCCAGCTCAGGACAACACTCTCACAGACTTTTCAGCTCTGATCTCCAGCATCTGCAGACCTCACTTTCTTCCCAAATGCTCCAGGCCAGGATACAGTAAAGACTGCAGATGCTGGAAGCCAGCGTGAATAGATGTGAAGCTGTAAGAGCACAGCAGGTCAGACAGCAAGTTTCAGCCAGAAACATTGACTTTCCTGCTCTAGGCCAGCATATAATGGGTTAATAACTAAAGCGCACACAGCATGCAGTTCTACAGGTGTCTTTCAGTTGTAGTGTATGAGTCTCTGGAAAAATGATGTTGTCCTTTGAAAGGCCACACTTAGAGTAGTGTGGCCCATTCAATAGCAATGCCCCCTCCCTCATAGAATGAAACATGTATCCCACTTCATCAGTCAGGGCACTGAGTATAGAAGTTGGGAAGTTATGTTGTAGTTATGTAGAACGTTGGTGAGGCCACACTTAGAGTACTGTGTTCAGCTTTGGTCAACTTGCTCTAGGAAGGATGTTATTAAACTGGAAAGAATGCACAAGAAGTTTCCAAGGATGTTGCCTCGACTCAAAGGTCTGAGTAACAGGGAGAGGTTGGACAAGGGACTATTTTTTTCGAGTGTAGGAGGCTGAGGGGGACCTTATAGAGGTGTATAAGATCATGGGAGGAATGGATAGGGTAAATGCACTCAGTCGCTTTCCCAGGGCTGGGGAATCGTGGATTAGAGGGCATCAGTTTAAGGTTAAAGGGGAAAGAACAAATGGGAACCTGAGGGGAAGCGTTTTTACACAGAGGTTGGTACATATGTGGAATGAGCTGCCAGCAGAAGTGGTTGACACAGTACATTAGCAACATTTAAAATTCATTTGGACAAATACATGGCTAGGAAAGGATTTGAAGATGCCAGTGTTGGACTGGGGTGTACAAAGTTAAAAATCACACAACACCAGGTTATAGTCCAACAGGTTTAATTGGAAGCACACTAACTTTCAGAGTGTTGCACCGAAAGCTAGTGTGCTTTCAATTAAACCCGTTGGACTAAAACCTGGTGTTGTGTGATTTTTAACTATGGATAGGAAAGGTTGAGAGGAAATGGGCCAAGTGCAAGGAAATGGGGTGAGAGTGGATGGACATCTTGGTTGACATGGTCCAGTTTGGACCAAAAGGCCTGTCTCAAAAGAACCTTTCCCCTCAGGTTCCCTTTTGTTCTTTCCCCTCTAACCTCAAACTGATGCTCTCTAATCCCCAATTCCCCAGCCCTGTAGGACTCGATGACTCAATGAAACCCACTCTGAAAGTAGTGGCAGCCATTTTCGGCCCCAGTATACACTGTTACTTACAGCACAATGGAAGGATGCAACGGCCATACCTCATACAGCCAGTTTCAGGCTCATCTTCCTACTCTTGCATTGACAATCCTGTGCAATGATCACCTGCAGCATCACCTGCTATTCAGTACCTCGCTGGACTGATTCCACATCCACAAGCCTACGGCGATGTTAGGCTGTTTGACTGTGGGAGGTATCAGAGCTGAGTCTGCTTCCATTTGTAATGGTCAAGTAGATCCCCTCTTTGCAGCAGCTGGGCCAGACACAGCCACCAAGTTAACGAGGAGGTTCCCTAAGGCAGCAGAGTCTGTCCGTGATGGGGGTGGGAGTGTTTTAGGGGTCGGGTAGCTGAAGGAGTGCTCGATGGAATGCAGTGATGGTTTCCCAGGTTGATTCTGAGGGTGGCAAGACTGACATATGAGGAGAGATTGACTAGGTTAGGGATGTTTTTGCTGGGGTTCAGATGAATGGGGAGGGTTGCGTCAACACTTATAAATGCTAACAGGACTGGACAGGGTACATGCAGGGAGGATGTTCCTAACCATGGGTGTGTCCAGAACCACAGGTCACAGTCTGAGGATTCAGGGTAGACCATTTAAGATGGAGATGAGGAGACATTTCTTCACCCAAAGAGTGGTGAGCCTGTGGAATTCATTACCACAGGAAGGAGTTGATGGCAAAACATTGAGTATTCAAGAGGCAGTTAGATATAGCACTTGGGACGAATGGGATCAAAGGTTATGGGGAGAAAGCAGGATGATGTTATTGAGTTGGATGATCAGCCATGATCGTGATGAATGATGGAGCAGGCTCAAAGGGCTGAATGGCCACCTCTTGCTCCTATTTTTTATGCTTCTATGTTGCTATGCACATCACAAAACTGACTGACTTCTTCACAAAACTGCCAAAGTAATTAACAACTTCGGGAATGAAAGATACGGATCCACTAATATACAACTATTGACGTACATGTGCATTTCCTTGTGTTTACTTTGCAGCCTTTCGCAAAATGTCAGATCATTTTGGTGACAGTGACCCAGTGAGGAGTGGGGGTAGCAGTTTGATTAGATTACTTACAGTGTGGAAACAGACCCTTCGGCCCAACAAGTCCACATTGACCCGCCGAAGCGCAACCCACCCATACCCCTACATTTACCTAACACTACGGGCAATTCACCTGACCTGCACATCCTTGGACTGTGGGAGGAAACCGGAGCACCCGGAGGAAACCCACGCAGACACAGGGAGAACATGCAAACTCCACACAGTCAGTCGCCTGAGTCGGGATTTGAACCCAGGTCTCTGGCGCTGTGAGGCAGCAGTGCTAACCACTGTGCCACCGTGCCGCCCACTGGTTCCAGAGCCAGTGGTCAGTCCATGTGCAGTCCCTTGTGTTGTTCTGCTGCAGAGAGCCCTTGGAAAGAGACTGTTTGTCTTTTTAAATTCATTTCTTGTTTTTTTTTCTGATCTATGACTGTACTGTGTATAGCGGTAAAGTAGCTTTTTTTCATTTCTGTAACTAACAATTGTACCAAGTAGCTCTGAACCTAAGATGGTGCTGTTAGTGACGACTTATACATTTTTCACTGTACTCATTTGAGTACATGTGACAGTAAAGCTAATTCAATTCAATTTATTTACCTCATTATGTTTCAGTCAGTGATTTTACAAATTTGTAAATCTGCATTACCATCCCAGTCCTATGAACCAGCAAAACCTTATCTGTTGCAATAATTACTGATTGTGTAAACTCCACATAAACCCATCTAGTAACTCTTGCAGTAACACATAGTATTGTGAGCCTCATTACACTTTGGAAAAATGACGCCTGCAGATGCTGGAGATCCAAGTCAAAAGTGTCATGCTGGAAAAGCACAGCAGGTCAGACAGCATCCAAGCAACAGGAGAATCGACTATTTGGGCATAAGCCTTTCATCAGGGCATGAGGCTCACTCTCAACCCACGTTACACTTTGTACTGAATATTCCTTCCAGTAAATTTCCTGTAGAAAGTGTAGAACAATAATGCTCTACACAAGTGTACAATCAATATCATATTTTCCTTTATTATCTTATTTATTATCCTAACATTCGCCTGTACCTGTATTATTGTTTTTGCCGCTGTTTACCTATGATTTACTATCTATACTATTTAACTCTGTGATCGCCTGTATTGCTTGCAAGACAAACCTTTTCACTGTGCCTCGGTACACGTGATAATCAATTCAATTCAATTCCATCATGTACCATAAATCCAATAAATGCAGAATTTTTATTCATGGTAATGAGCAATACCTATTTTCTAACATTAATTGTAGGGGAGGAACAGGGCTCCAGGTAAGGGTTTGCCCAGGTTTGCCCTGTGCTAACACCAATAGAAGTGATCACTAAAATGCAAGCTAAGGTTCACTTCTCCCTGTCTCATCTCTGGCTCTCCAAAGACAGTTTTAGCATCTCAGTCAGTGCCCTTTTTGAGCTGAGATCAAGAGTTGAATCCGGTACTTTTTGTTTGGATAGGACAGTAGTCTTTCCAGGCAACATTTTTAGCCAGAAGAGGAAGCCGTTCTTTATTTTCGTCAAAAATTGGGAGGGTCCTGCAAAAGATCCCTGTATTCTGTCTCACCAGCTCCACAGTGGCACCATTGTTGAATGTGTCAGCGCTATTCCCCATCAACCCTGGAATTTATTTCTTTTTTGGAACAAAAGCTAAACCCTTTGAAGTTGGTGACCAAAGTTACCGCCCAAATTCTGGGAATGACAGCTCGGAAAAATCTGGCATGCCTTGAAGATTATTATTTGCTGGAGGAAGGAATGTAGAACCTGTCACAATAGAATAAACCTTTCAGCCTGACTGAGAGATTCAGTGCTCGGTAGTGGAGCATTTTTCTCTGGAAGGGTATATCCAACTGCAGTACGTGTTTCAGTTCTGCTGGGGTGGCCAATACCTGCTGGTGCCAGAATGGCCCATGTTTGAAAGACACAATGAGGCAGCCTGTCCCAGCATTAAGACACAAAATGGCTGAAAAGAGACAAACAGGACAACCAACCTGTTCTAGTGTTTAAGTGAAACATAATGGTACCTTTGAACAGAGCTATCCAAGGTCAGTGACGGGGACTTGCGCAACAACCATCTGAGACAGTTTTGATGAAAGAATGCCTAGAGACAGACAAATGACTGATCCCAGCTTCATTAATGAAAGGGTGATTGTCCCAGTACAGACTGTTCTGAGGTAACGTGTATTTCGTCAACGCGAATTAATTATAACGCCATCAACGAATTGCGGACGCTGTTTACATAATGCGAACCTTCTACTGAATGGGTGTAGTGATTTTCTACAATGTAACAATCTTCTACAGTGTGATTTTCTATAGCGTGAAGTTGCAGAGGAACACAACTGTCACTTTATAGAAGAAAGACTTGTAAATCAATAGCACCAGGCCCCAGCCCATGTACCAGCCAGATTAACTCCCTAGGCAGCTGCACTGACAACAACCAAAGTTATTTTGTAGTAAATAATTGTATCTTTAAAGTTACATGCAATATTAAGAAATAGATTATAGTTACAGGGTTTTCAGATAATCGTAGAGTTAGTTTTCAATATAAAGGATAGTTAGACACATATATAACCAGAGTGTAGGACAAGCATTAGAAAAAAACACTTAAACATAAATATGAAAGGTAATTACCTTGAAGAAATGCCACACTTCTTTATACCCTGAACAAAATAGACTGTTCACAGCCCACTAATCACTCTAAGGATGGCTTGAATTCTGTTATTCATTGTATTTCCTACTGTCCTAATTATATATGTAAGAATACAAAAGACAGTTTTAACTAATTACTATAAGGTTTGCAGTATTGATCTCTGTTGTAAATTTAGTTAGAAAATGTAAAGTTACACAGCAGCAGTTACACAGTAACTACAGTTACACTGTTGAAGTAGCTTTGTAAAAGACTTTCTAACTAACTTTATATCAGAAATCAATACTACAAATCTTATGGCAAGTAGTTAAAACTGTCTCTTGTATTTTTACATATATAATTAGGACAGTGGGAAATACAATGAATAACATAATTCAAGCTGTCCTTAGAGATAAGCAAGCCTGAGATAGACCCAAAGGAATATTGCCAGTAACTCTGGAAGGTGAATGAACAGGATGCATAGAAAGATCCCAAGGCCTAGACATTAGAGTGTCTGTTAAAATCTATGAGATCACGATAACCTGGGATTGTCCATAGGAATGTCCATCATTGATTAGGTGTTTTACCGGTTTTGGTGCATGGAAGTAAGGGGGAAGAATTGTAACCAGATTGTGTGTGATTACTGTAGCAGAAAAATGTATAAAAATACTGTTTTTTACTGTAAAATCAGAACATATCATTGATCTCTGTTCCAATCTGAGCCAAAGATTAAGCAAATACTCATATTTGTACATTGAGGCCAGATTCAGGGAAGATCCTTTGGCCCTCTCGCTGTTTGGACAGAAGTCTGTCACTTGCCTGAATCCTGCCTGCCTCCTAAGTCCTTGTCCCTGTTCTGGGGGTTACACCTGTTCTACACCTGTGTGTGTCAGGTAATTGCTGCTGTCAATGTATGTTAGCGTTTTTTAAAACCATGGAAGTTCCAGCTCCCAAAATCAGACAATGTGGGCGGCACGGTGGCACAGTGGTTAGCACTGCTGTCTCACAGCGCCTGAGACCCGGGTTCTAATCCTGACTCAGACGACTGACTGTGTGGAGTTTGCACGTTCTCCCCGTGTCTGCGTGGGTTTCCTCCGGGTGCTCCGGTTTCCTCCCACTGTCCAAAGATGTGTGGGTCAGGTGAATTGGCCATGCTAAATTGCCCGTAGTGTTAGGTAAGGGGTAAATGTAGGGGTAGGGGTATGGGTGGGTTGCGCTTCGGCGGGTCGGTGGGGACTTGTAGGGCCGAAGGGCCTGTTTCCACACTGTAAGTAATCTAATCTAAATGGAATTCGCAAATCAATATAGGATCACCATTGTGACATTTTCCTGTTACGCTATAATCTATCAGCCTTGGCTGGTAGCACAACTGCCTATTCAAAGTTCATGATGTAGCAATGCTGGTCTTGGACTGGAGTGGACAAAGTTAAAAATCACACAACCCAGATTATAGTCCAACAGGTTTATTTGGAAGTACTAGCTTCTGGAGCACTGCTCCTTCATCAGGGAGCTAATAGAGTAGGATCATAGGACACAGAATTTGTAGCAAAAGATGATTGTGTCATACACTGATGCAATACATTGAACAAATCTAGATTGCTGTTAGGTCTTTCATCTTTTAGAATGGGTTGCACGTGCTGATTCATTAATATGCAAATCCCAGAACTTCTTTCAAGTCACATTCCCAACTTAACTTAAGGTTTTATAAAAAAAGTTGACACTTTAGTGCAGGCAATGCATTAAAGGTGTGAAGTTAGAGTCTGTTTGTATCCCAATCTTGAGTCAGACTGATTCTATTACCAAAGTAGGAATTTATTCAATATCACATAGATTATAAAAACTATGTGGACTGCCTACAGATTGTGTGCTTTTTGAACTAAGTAGAATGTATCTACAAATACAATTCTGCAAATGCAAAATCAGCCGATAGATTTATCAGTGTGTGCGTGTGCATGTGAGATGGGGCATATAGAGAGAGAAAGAGAGAGGGAGAGAGAGAGACAGTGTGAGTGTATGTGTGTGTGTGTGTGTATACTTGATAGAGAGTGTGCATGAGTGTGGTGAAGTATATGTCTGTGAGAGGGTGTGCACATAAAATGTGAGTGTGGGTGGAGTGTGGTGCACATGAGTGTGTGTGTGTATATGTGCCTGAGGGAGACTATGTGTATGAAAGAGGGTCTGTGTGAGAATGTAAGAGTGTGTGTCTGTGTATGTGTGCTTTTGCATGTGTGTGTGTGTGAGTGTGTATAGTGTAGTGGGGTCACCTGTAGTGTGACATAAACGCCAGGTCCCGGTTGAGGCCAAACTTGGCTATCAGCCTCCACTCAGCCACTCTGCATTGTTGCATACCCTGAAGGAGTTAGCAGAGATGTGCAGGCTAGGTGGATTAACCAAGAGAAATGCAGGATTTCAGGTACTCACAAAGGAGCAGTGTTCTGAACTGAAAATGTGTTGCTGGAAAAGCGCAGCAGGTCAGGCAGCATCCAAGGAACAGGAAATTCGACGTTTCGGGCATAAGCCCTTCATCAGGACCTTGTACTCCCAAATAAACCTGTTGGACTATAACCTGGTGTTGTGTGATTTTTAACTTTAGATTAGGGATGGTGCTGGAAAGGCACAGCAGGTCAGGCAGCATCTGTGGAACAGGAAAATTGATGTTTCGGGCAAAAACCCTTCATCCTGATGTGAAGGGCTTTTGCCCGAAACGTCGATTTTCCTGCTTCTCAGATGCTGCCTGACCTGCTGTGCTTTTCCAGCACCATCTCTAATCTATACTATGACCTCCAGCATCTGCAGTCCTCACTTTTGCCTACCTGATTTTTAACTTTGTCCACTGAGGTACTTTAGACATAATGATTCCATACAAGCACAGGATATCCTCAATTTACGAATATCTGACTTAGAAATGCTCATGCTTATGAATGCAATCCCATACAAGGGTGCAATTTTAAAGACCCAATAAATGCAACACAGTGGCTCAATGGTTAGCACTACTGCCTCATAGTGCCAGGGACGTGGGTTCGATTCCACCCTCGAGTGAATGTGTGGAGTTTGCACATTCTCCCTGTGTCCAGTGATATGCAGGGTTACAGGGCAAGGGTGGGGCAGGGGGGTGTCTGTCTGAGTGGGATGTTGTTTGGAGGGGTGGTATAGAGTTGATGGGCCAAATACCCTGCTTCCACAATGTAGAGATTCTATGAGCATATGTTGTGCTGACAAACATCTCCTTTATATTGTGTTCCAACTTGTGTATAAATCAACTTGGGGAATGTCTGTAACCATAAGAACTGCAAATTAAAATCTGTGACTTCTAAGTTTGTGCTGTGAATGTCACAGTGTCACAGAGCCATTTCACAATAAACATATTACATGATGTGTTAACTCAATTGTGTTGGAATACAACCAGAATATGGGAGGAATAAAGAAATAAAATATTTATGCATATTGTGATACAAGTATTATGATAACATAAATACACACCAGGGAGTGGTGGTTTATTAAAATTAAACAATTTGCATACCAGTGGTTATGAGTTAAGTAACTGTTTATTTTTCGTAATTTGTCCTTATCTGATACATTTTCAATCTGTATTTCATATGTTGAAACATAACATGTCTAAAGTAATATGCTACAAATTACTGGTGTCACATGTACCTGAGTACAGTGAAAAGTTTTGTTTTGTAAGCAGCACAGGCAGATCATAGCAAACAAGGGCGTATAGATCATTCGGTGCTTAGACAGAGCAAGGCAGACAATGTTCTGGCTGCACAGGAGATGCACAAAGCAATATCAACATGAGATTTGAAGTTAGAGAGTCCATTCAGCAGTCTAATAACAGCAGGGAGGAAGCTGTTCCTGAACCTGTTG
Source organism: Hemiscyllium ocellatum (assembly GCF_020745735.1). Taxonomy (NCBI): domain Eukaryota; kingdom Metazoa; phylum Chordata; class Chondrichthyes; order Orectolobiformes; family Hemiscylliidae; genus Hemiscyllium; species Hemiscyllium ocellatum. Next base: position 10,176,124 of record NC_083428.1, on the reverse strand, counting down.
GTGTGTGTGTGTAACTTTCTGTATCTTCCGCTTGGCAATACAATATGGATAATGCTGTAGTAAAATCTCCACATGTCCCTGAAATATTTCATTATCTGCCATTTTTAAAGAATGCCTTAATTATTTTAATATTCCCAGTTTTCATCGCTCCATACCCTCAGCTGTCGGAACAGCAAGATTTTAAAATCTCTTTCAAGATACTCCTTATTATGCACATCTTTGATTATACTTTAGGTCACGTGTCCTGATATTCCAATACGTGTGCCAGGGTTTAGGTTGAGTTTGAAGACTTGGGACATTGAAGGAGCTATTTAAATGCAAGTTGTTGTTATTAGAGTCATAGAGATGTACAGCATGGAAACAGACCCTTCGGTCCAACCCGTCCATGCCGACCAGATATCCCAACCCAATCTAGTCCCACTTGCCAGCACCCGACCCATATCCCTCCAAACCCTTCCTATTCATATACCCATCCAAATGCCTCTTAAATTTTGCAATTGTACCAGCCTCCACCACTTCCTCTGGCAGCTCATTCCATACACGTACCACCCTCTGCGTGAAAAAGTTACCCCTTAGGTCTCTTTTATATCTTTCCCCTCTCACCCTAAACCTATGCCCTCTAGTTCTGGACTCCATGACCCCAGGGAAAAGGCTTTGTCTATTTATCTTATCCAAGCCCCTCATGATTTTATAAAGGTCACCTCTATAAGGTCACCTCTCAGCCTCCGACGCTCCAGGGAAAACAGCCCCAGCCTATTCAACCTCTCCCTCTCGCTCAAATCCTCCAACCTTGGCAACATCCTTGTAAGCCTTATCTGAACCCCTTCAAGTTTCATAACATCCTCCCGATAGGAAGGAGACCAATTGTTCTCCAGTCAGGCAGTATTCTGGCATATCTCCTCTGCAACCTTTCTAAGGCTTCCACATCTTCCTTATAATGAGGCGACCTGAACTGAAAACAATATTCCAAGTGTGGTTGGCATGGTGGCTCAGTGGTTAGCACTGCTGCCTCACAGCACCAGGGTCCCAGATTCGATTCCCACCTCGGGTGACTGTCTGTGTGGAGTTTGCACATTCTCCCCGTGTCTGCGTGGGTTTCCTCCGGGTGCTCCGGTTTCCTTTCACAGTCCAAAGATGTGCAGGTCAGGTGAATTGGCCATGCTAAATTGCCTGTAGTATTAGGTGCATTAATCAGGGGTAAATGTAGGGGAATGGGTCTGGGTGGGTTGCTCTTCGGAGGGTCAGTGTGGACTTGTTGGGCAGAAGGGCCTGTTTCCATACTGTAGGGAATCTAATCTAACCAGGGCTCTACAGAACTGCAGCATAATCTTGCAGCTCTAAAAACTCAATCCCCCTACTAATGAAAGCCAATACATCATATGCCTTCTTAACAACTCTATCAACTTAGGTGGCAACTTTGAGGAATCTATGGACATGGACTCCATAGATAGACCCCAAGATCCCTCTGTCTGTCCACACTGCCATGAATGCCATCTTTAACCCTGCATTCTGCATTCAAATTCAACCTTCCAAAGTGAATGACTTCACACTTTTCCAGGTTGAGCTCCATCTGTCACTTTTCAGCCCAGTTGCAACCTACAACAGCCCTCCACACTATCCATAAATCCACCAACCTTCGTGTCATTGGCAAACTTACGAACCCACCCTTCTATTTCCTCATCCAAGTCATTTATAAAAATAACAAAGAGCAGTGGTCCCAGAATCAATCCCTGTTATGTCTTATTTTCTAACTTTTACCAGAATCACTGCTGGGTAATATAACTTTTTTCTGCTTTATATCTCTATTTTGTATCTGAGATTTGTACCGAAGATGGAGCTATGAGGGATGACAGTGTAACTTTTCACTGTACTTCTGTACTTGAGTACACATGACAATAAAGCCTCAATCTAATTCTAATTCAAAACATTTATAGGGAACTTTTGACGCGGCACATTGAGTAGGAAAAGAGAAGAACAAGTTATCTGAACTTCATTGAAGAATATGACATTATTTCACAATAGCAAGCGTTAAAAGGAACATTTCTTGAAAATTATCAGAATGCTTTGCAAGGAACTGACAAAGAAATCATTAGGCCATATGCAAAAGTGCACAGTGTATTATTTTTAATTCATTCATAAGAAATGAGTGTCGGGCCTGCATTGTTGCACATCCCGAATTGCCCAGAGGGCAAAGAAGCATCAACCACATTGCTATGGGTCTGGAATCACATGTATGTCACCCTGGCTAAGAATGGCAAATTTTCTTTCCTAAAACAATATCAGTGAAGCAGCTGGTATTTTTCCTAACAATTGGCAACAGTTTCAAGGTTAGACTCTTGGTGGGATTTGAACTTGATGGTCCCCAGCTCTCGGGAATAATAGTCAAAAATTGTGGTGCTGGAAAAGCACAGCAGGTCAGGCAGCATCCGAGGAGCAGGAGATTCGACATTTCGGGCATCATTCTTTCATCGGGAACTTCTGATGAAGGGCTTTGGCCCAAAATGTTGATTGTCCTCCTTCTCGGATGCTGTCTGACCTGCTGTGCTTTTCCAGCACCACACTTTTCGGCTCTGATCGCCAGCATTTGCAGTCTTCACTTTCTCCTTGTCTCTGGAATAATAGCCTAGCGGCAATATCACTAGGCCATCTCCTCCTGACCCTAAGCTCTGGGAGTTAGGTAGTAAAAGAATATGAGATTGAAGTGGAGCTTGTGGGCTAATTATTCATTTTACCCACTGAAGTGGAAGGTGGATAAGCATTCTCTGACTGTCTTTGCTCTTCATCCCTCTGTCACTGACTTTCCATTCATGGTAGATACCTGATAGATCAGTTTGGTATCATCTTAGGGTTTCATCAAAATCAAGACCCATAATCAGCACAGAAATGGTCTATTTTGAGTATAACGCTGATTCAAGGTGACAATAGAGCATTAGGCGCATTCAACCGGGACTGGGTCCTCCAGAGTTGGTCAATAGCTCTTACAGGGGAAAGTGAGGACTGCAGATGCTGGAGATCAGAGCTGAAAATGTGTTGCTGGAAAAGCGCAGCAGGTCAAAGGGCTCATGCCCGAAACATCGACTCTCCTGCTCCTTGGATGCTGCCTGACCTGGCGTGCTTTTCCAGCAACACATTTTCGGCTCTCAATAGCTCTTACACTCTAGACAGACTCCATATGTAACTATCCTGGCATCAGCCATAGGACATGCAAATATTGTCATCCAGTGTACATAACCTTGTAAGAGCTGAAGAAGATTATAGGGGTGGCATGGTGGCTCAGTGGTTCGCACTGCTGCCTCATAGCACTAGAGACCCAGGTTTACTGCCCATGTTTGCATGGGTTTCCTCCCTCTGTCCAAAGGAGTCCAGATTAGGTGGATTGGCTGTGCTAAATTGCCTATAGTGCCCTTTGATGTGCTGGTTAGGTGGATTGGCCATGGAAAATTGCCCATAGTGTCCTGGGATGTGCAGGTTAGGTAGATTGGCCATGATAAATTGCCGATAGTGTGCAGGCATGTGTAGGTTAGGTGAGTTAACCATCGGAAATGTAGGGTTACAGGAATAGGGTAAATGATGTGGTTGAGAGTGTGGTGCTGGACAAGTGCAGCAGGTCAGGCAGCATCCAAGGAGCAGCAGAAGCGACGTTTCAGGCATAAGACCTTCATCAGGATTGAAGTTTCTAAGCTTGTGGGCCGGGGATCTGAGAGATAAATGGTGAGGGGTGTGGGGTTGGAGAGTAGATAGCTGAGAAAGCGATAGGTGGATGAAGGTGAGGGAGAAGGTGATAGGTCCGGCGGGCGTACAGAGGATAGATGGAAAAGGTGATGGACAGGTCAGGAAGGTGATGCCGAGTTGGAGGCTTGGGACTGGGATAATGTGGGGGGAGGGGAAATGAGGAAACTGTTGAAATCCACATTTATCTCATGTGATTGCGGGGTCTCAAGGTAGAATATGAGTTGTTCTTCCTCCAGGTGTTGGGTGGTCACAGTTGGGCAGTGGAGAAGGCCCAGGACCTACGTGTCCTTGATGGAGTGGGAGGGGGGAGTTGAAGTGTTCATCCATGGGGCGATGGGGTTGGTAAGTGCGGGTGTCCCAGAGATGTTCTCTGAAACAATTCGCAAGAAGGCATCCTGCCTCCCCGATGTAGAGGACATCACATCGGATGCAATGGACACAGTAGATGACATTGGCAGAGGTACAGGTAAATTTCTGTTGAATTTGGAAGGATCCCTTGGGGCCTTGGATGGAGGTGAGGAGAGTGTTGTGGGCACAGGTTTTGCAATTCCTGCAGTGACAGGGGAAGGTGCCAGGAGTGGGGTGTGGGCTGGTGGGGGTTATGGACCTGATGAGGGAGTCACAGAAGGAATGGTCTCTCCGGAACACTGATCAGGGTGGGGAGGGAAATATATTTCTTGTGGTGGGGTCTGTTTGCAGGTGGCGGAAGTGGCGGAGGATGATGCTATGTATATGGAGATTGGTGGGGTGGAAGGTGAGGACCAGGGAGCAGCAGAACCTATGTTTCAGGCATAAGCCCTTCATCAGGAATGAAGTTTCTAAGCTTGTGGGCTGGGGGCCTGAGAGATAACTGGGAGGGATGTGGGGTTAGAGAGTAGGTAGCTGAGAAAGTGATAGGTGGATGAAGGTGACGAAGAAGGTGATAGGTCGGGCGAGGGTGCAGAGGATAGATGGAAAAGGTGATGGATTGTTTCATTGGAGGAGTGGGGTTCAAGGGCAGTAGTGCGGGAAGTGGAGAAGATGCGCTGGAGGCATCTTCAGCCATGTGCTCGGGAAATTGTGATCTTGGAAGAAGGAGGCCATCTGGGATGTTCTAAGGTCTAATTAGTCATCCTGGGAACACCTTGGACCTGGGTAGGATGCGCTTTGAAGGGTTAGTGTGGACCCAATGGGCTGAATGGCTTGCTTCTACATTGTAGAGATGCTGTGATTACACAGTTGGAGTGAACTCTAACCACTGGGAAGTTTGTGAAGACGTCTCCGAAAGTTGAAGATGTACTTTGGGTCAAGATATCAGCCATCAAAGCAATGTTGGAAAAATTAACTTGCATAATCAAGTCCATAATTTATCAATTCCCTTTCCATGTTTTCCTGAAAGGAATGCACATTCATTAGGGAAGGAAACATTTTAGCGATAATGTTTGTGTGCCGAAGAGAATCTAGATAGCAGGAGTCCTTTGTGGCAAGGCAGGGCTATGGGAGGAAGGAAGCCTGATATTAAAGTGTGCCTCAGGCTGATGGGTGTGACGAAAGTAAACCAGCAGACTTCAATTATAATCCACTTACAAAATCACCATTCCTTTTCTGGTCTATGGATTCAAATTGCCCAGCATCTTTTGCCCTCTCCTCTCTCCCTGTGCTCCCCAATGAGCTTAACTTTAAAAATACTTCAAAGAAGCTGGGATTTCCAGGCACCACTGAGTCAGGGCTTTCGGCCCTGTTCAAAAAAAGACCCTGCAGACTCCTGTCTTTCCATGACCCTTTTTGCTTGGTTCACACAAATACTCCCAAGCTCCTGAATGACCTGCTCACCTCTTCACCACCCTCCATAGAAAATGAGAATAATGATATTTAAGTGGTGCCTATTTTGAAGGCGTAAATGTCTGATTGTTGAGAAATTGAAAGTTCTTCACCCTTTTGTGTGATGCTAGCAGGGAAGTCCCACCTACAGCACATGGACTGCAGCGGTTCAAGAAGGCAGCTCACCACCGCCTTCTGAAGGACGGCTAGGGACGGGCAATAAATGCTGACCCAGCCAGCGATGCCCACATCCCATGAGTGAATAAATAATTGGGGCGGCACGGTGGCACAGTGGTTAGCACTGCTGCCTCACAGCACCAGGGACCTGGGTTCAATTCCCACCTCAGGTGACTGACTGTGTGGAGTTTGCACGTTCTCCCCGTGTCTGCGTGGGTTTCCTCCCACAGTCCAAAGATGTGCGGGTCAGGTGAATTGGCCATGCTAAATTGCCCGTAGTGTTAGGTAAGGGGTATATGTAGGGGATGGGTGGGTTGCGCTTCGGCGTGTCGGTGTGGACTTGTTGGGCCGAAGGGCCTGTTTCCGCACTGTAAGTAATCTAATCTAAAATCTCTTGGCTCTTTGACAAGTCCACTACTCTGAGCCAATCACACATATCTCACCATCTCTCATGCTAGTTCAAAATGTCAGAAAAGATTTCAATTAATGTCAGTGTTCTGTTCCAAATGTGACGTGGACTGACAGCAGCTGACGACATTGAAGGTAGTTATAAGGGGCTGCTGATATGAGATACATTGAACAATCTTCCCATGCCTGAGAGTGGAAATCACTTATTCCACCTATCAGTCAGAAAAGGGGTCTAACTCCTGGAGAATAGGAAAATAATGAAATGAGTTGGCCCTGGAAAGATAATCGCCCTCTTCCGTGCACCGCAGCAATTAAGTTCTGAGCAAGAAGGTCAATTGGTGATGCAGCAGCATATAATAACCACAAGTGGTTATTAACGGCCACTTAAGGGGACAGACTAGTCACCTCCCAATGACCTGCCTTCCTGGCTGGTGAGAAATGGAACTCATTTCCTGTCACGGGGTATCGTATCAGTCTGGTTGGGGTGGAGCTCCCTTTACCTCAGTCAGGATGTGGAGGTGCTGGTGTGGACAAAGTCAGAAGTCACACAATGCCAGGTTATAGTCCAACAGGTTTATTTGAAATCACAATCACTGCTCCTTCAGCGGGTGAAATCCCGGAGCAGCGCTCCAAAAGCTTATGATTTCAAATGAACCTGTTGGACTATAACCTGGTGTCATGTGACGTCTGCCTTTGCCTCAGTCAGGGAAGGGGGTGGTCAGAGATGCCAATGGAAGTCAAGGAGGCCTCTGAAAACCAACACTCCACCCTCTCTGTCCTTGTTTTTGAGCCTCCTCTCCCCATAACCCCCTACGCTGTAACAAAAAGATAAAAATCAATTTCCTATTTGCTGTTCAATTCCCCCAGGGGATAGGCTTCAACAACAGCCTTAGGAAGCCAGAAGCTGACAGCTTGTGACTGGTCAGCAGTGGCTGGTGACCCAGGATGTCAGTGTCAAGGCTATGTGTGAGGAGTAGAGAACCACATCCATGCTGACCTTTCAACTCTCATCATTTTAAGGTGATGAGTCAAGTTCTCATGCAAGAGAGGGTGGCAAGTCAGCCACCCAACTCAGTCAGGACCACACTTTGTCCCAAAGAGGGCATCGTTTCACCCACAGGTCAATGTGATTTCACCTGTCTGAGATAAAAGGGGCTACTGTAATGGGTGGCACTGTGGCTCGCTTTGCTACCTCACAGTATCAGGGACCCAGGTTTGATTCCAGTCTTGGGTGACTGTCTCTGTGAGATCACACGTTCTCCCTGTATCTGCGTGGGCTTCCTCTGGGTGATCTGGTTTTCTGCCCACAGTTCCAAGCTGTGCAGGTTGGGTAGCTTGCCCATACAATATCCTTTATTGTACTCCAGAACAAGAGTACAGTGAAACATTTTTACAATGGCTGCCTTTAATGGCGCCATCTTAGGTACAAGTACCTAGGAACAAATCTTGGATACAAAGAAGAATAAAACAAGAAGTGGAAGCATTACATAGAGTGTTTAAAAAAGTTCAAAATAAGGTAGTTCCAACATAGTTAAGGGATTGACATTACAGACTGATAAAGAGATTCAAATAGTAGCAGCTCAACACATGGTCTGACTACCTGCGCCAGGCCCCAGTCTAACAACTGCCACATTCTGCTGCAGCCTCCTACATTCTGCCGCTCTCACTGGCACTCAGCAGCATCAAGGTGAGTCGCGCTGGTCTGGGTCTCACTCCCCTCGCCCTGCTCCGTGTCCCATTCTCTTCACCCTGCAACAGGTCTCGTTCCCCTCACTCTGCTCTGTATCTCGTTTCCTTCACGCTGCTCCAGGTCTCGCTCCCCACACAGTGCTCCAGGTCTGGTTCCCCTCGCTCTGCTCTGTATCTCGTTTCCTTCACGCTGCTCCAGGTCTCACTCCCCACGTGGTGCTCCAGGTCTCGTTCCCCTCGCTCTGCTCTGTATCTCGTTTCCTTCACACTGCTCCAGGTCTCACTCCCCACGTGGTGCTCCAGGTCTCGTTCTCCTTGCTCTGCTCTGGATCTCATTCCCTTTGCCCTGCTCCTGGTCACAGTCCACTCGCGGTGCTCCAGGTCTCATTCCCCTCACCCTGTTCCAGGTCTCATTCCCCTTGCTCTGCTCTGGGTCTCATTCTCCTCGCCCTACTCCAGGTCTCGCTCCCCTCACCCTGCTCCAGGTCTCGTTCTCTTCGCCCTGCTCTGGGTCTCGCTCCCCTTGTGTTGTTCAGGGATGTGCAGGTTGGGGTGGATCAGTCATGCTAATAGATTAGATTACTTACAGTGTGGAAACAGGCCCTTCGGCCCAACAAGTCCACACCGACCCGCCAAAGCGCAACCCACCCATACCCCTACACATACCCCTTACCTTACACTACAGGCAATTTAGCATGGCCAATTCACCTGACCCGCACATCTTTGGACTGTGGGAGGAAACCGGAGCACCCGGAGGAAACCCACGCAGACACGGGGAGAATGTGCAAACTCCACACAGTCAGTCGCCTGAGGCGGGAATTGAACCCAGGTCCCTGGCGCTGTGAGGCAGCAGTGCTAACCACTGTGCCACCGTGCCACACATTATAATGTGGGGATTATAATGTGCTGTTCAGAGGGTCAGTGCAGACCTCCATAGATGGAGCTGATTTGGATAAATGTGAGGTATTACATTTTTATAAAACAAACAAAGGCAAGACTTATGTAATTAATAATAGGGCCCTGGGTAGTTTCGTACAACAGAGTGTCCTAGGGAGTTCAGGTACATAATTCTTTGAAGTTTGCGTCACACGCAGACTGGGTGGTTCAGAAGGTGTTTCGCATGCTTGCATTCATTACTCTGACCTTTGAGTACAGGAGTTGGGATGTCAAAGAGGTAGCCATGGGCACCCACATGGGACCCAGCTATGCCTGTCTCTTCATCAGATATGTGGAACAGTCCATCTTCCGCAGCTACACCGGTACCATTCTCCACCTTTTTCTTCATTATATCAATGACTGAATCGGCGTCACCTCATGCTCCCATGAGGATGTTGAACAGATCTTCAACTTCACTAGCGCATTCCACTCCGAACCCAAGTTCACCTGGACCATCTCGGACACCTCCCTTCCCTTCTTAGACCTCTCCATGTCCATTAACGGTGACCAACACAATATGGACATCTACTACAAACCCACCAACTCCCACAGCTATCTCGACTATACCTCCTCCCACCCTGCCTCCTGTAAACTTTCTCCCAGTTAGGATGTCATGTGAGATTGCATGGAACATTGCTAAGGCCTCTTCTGGAATACTGTGTCTTGCTACAGGAAGGATAGTATTAAATTAGAGAGGGTTCAGAAGAGATATACCAGAATGTTGTCAGGAATGGAGGGTATGAGTTATAAAGAGAAGCTGGATAGGCTGGGACTTTCTTCACTGGAACATAGGTAGTTAAGGGATGACTTATAGATTGACCTTATAAAATCATGAAGAGCATAAATAATTACAATTAAAATTAGGTTTCATTGTCACATGTACTCAAGTACAGGGGTACAGGAGGACAGGAGGTCAGTTTAACGTTAACATTCCTGGTGCCACATTAGGTATAAAGGTACCTCGGTATGAACTCATAGGAACAAAGTAGAAAAATAAATAAATAAACTAAATGCTCAACATTACAGTTTTACTGCAGCCATGGGTCTGCAGGTAGTCCATGCTGGGCTTTTCCCACAGCGGCTTGCACTCCAGATGAGAGCTCCATCTCTCACCCGCACTGGGCTCATTCTCTCACCCCAGGAAGGCCACATCTCTCCCCTGCACTGGGCTCATTCTCTCACCCCAGGAAGGCCACATCTCTCCCCTGCGCTGGGCTCATTCTCTCACCCCAGGAAGGCCACATCTCTCCCCTGCACTGGGCTCATTCTCTCACCCCAGGAGGGCTCCATCTCTCCCCCGCGCTGGGCTCATTCTCTCACCCCGCGAGAGTTTGATCTCTCTGCCACATTGGGGTCCACCTCCTCTGTGCTACCGCCTCGCCACCCACCACCAGATTCTCGCTGAGTTTGCCAGCAGCCTCAGCACCCACTGCTCTGGACCTCCCCTGAGTTCCACTCGGCTCACCAGCTGCCTCATGGCTGAGCAACAATGTCCCGCTCCGGGCCCAATGCCATCATCTCTACGACCGAGCTCTCTCCAGAAGTAAAAAAATAAAAATAGAGAATAAAGCATTGAGAAGGAAAGAAAAGATAAATGGACGGCGTGGACAGGCCCCCGGCTCAGAGCATGGACACTGCCTACTCTGTCGTGGCCATCTTGCCTAGTTGGTCGAGATTCAGTGAATAGCAAGGTTCCTTTCCCCAGGGTAGGGGAGTTCAAAACTAGGGGGCATATATTTAAGGTGAGAGGAGAAAGTTTTGAAATGGACAATGATGAGCAACCTTTTTCCACAGAGTTGTTGGTGTATGGAATGAACTGCCAAAGGAGGTGAGGTACAGTTACAGTGTTTAAAAGACATTTGGACAGGTATATAAGTAGGAAAGGTTTGGAGGGATGTGGGCCAAATGCAAGCAAGTGGGACTAGTTTAGGTTGGGAACATGGTCAGCATTGACTAGTTGGACTGAAGGGTCTACTTCCATGCTGTAAGACTTCATGAGTCTTTATTAAATTAAAGATCTGGTGTGCATACTTTGAACACTAAGGACTGGATTTGTAGCCACTAGCATACTCGCTTTTAATCCCTAGTGGTGGTTGTAAGTGTTCTTAATACAAACAGTGAAAAATGTCTCTCTCCGTCCAGTGATATTTCTCCAACACTAAATGCTCCTTAAACATTGACCAGCTTTTGTCAGCTGCTAGCAATAAACTTTGGAATCACAACCAGGAACATTCTGCAGACACTTGGAGCTTCCTGTGAGCAATTAGGATCATGCTGTTTGTTAGGGCATCGCTAAAATTTATTAGGAATGATGCATTGTGAATTCCTAATCTGTTTATTATAAGTGACTGCTTGTGGTCAAAATGATCATTCACAGATTGTTGAGAAATGAAGTTAATGAAGGCTGACGTTTACGCAGATCCTTACGTAAGGGCTTTATGAACAAACAATTACGTTTATGAGACATGACTATTAATGTCGCCATTGATGCACATTCAGATCTCACGGACAGCAAAAGGGTAAATCCATCCAATCGAGCTCTAGCAATGCTTTCTCAGGGTGCAAGTAAAGAAAGCACGAGTATCCATACTTTTTAAATAGTGCTGTCAAATCTCTATTGTCTACCAGAACAGGACTTCACAACCTTACATTCTGAAGGTTTCACAAACTGACAATAGAACAACAGCCCCCCACCCCTCCCCCACCCCACCCCCCACCAAGGAGTGGCCAGAACCGACAGTTTAGGTGGAACATTTCGAGAATGGCGGATTACTGAGCACTGAAACACACCATTTACACAAACTGAAGTGTTGGGGGATTGACTGTGCATATTAGTCCTGGAGTATCCAGGGATGTCCAGGTTACTGCACATGTTGGTGTTCATACTTCACACACAAACATCCCGCCTAAACATCAGCTGCACCATCATCTTTCAACTGTCTCTTTCTGCTCAATTTTTTCACATGTACTTTTTAAGCTTCCATTGGAAAGCATGTCAGTTACCTGTTTCTGTAGTATCGAGTCTTACATTCTACGTGGTCTCCTGAATAAATACATACCTCCTTATTTCCCTTTAATGTAATCAAAGTTAAAAATTACACAACGCCAGGTTATCGTTGAACAGGTTTATTTGGAAGCAGTAGCTTTCGGAGTCTGCTCCTTCATCAGGTAGCTGTCTGATAAAAGAGCAGCGCTCCAAGAGCTAGTCTTTCCAAATAAACCTGTTGGTCTATAACTTGGTGTTGTGTGGTTTTGAACTTTGTCCACCTCAGTCCAACACTAGCACCTCTACGCCATGGCCCTTTAACATTAAGCACTTGGTATTCAGGGTCCATGCTTTTCCCACAAGTGGAAACAATAAGGTGAGGTTTCTACTCATTCTCAGAGTCAGAACTGAATCAATTCTCACCACCTTCACCCGACACAAGCTATCCATAATTTTGAAGATATTGGGAATCCTCATGCCTTCATTCTTCCAGACAAAAATATCCAAGCTCTGTTTAATCATTTCCAAGGAACCCATAACTGACTGATCTGGAAATATGAGGGCTCTAGCCTGTAGCAAACCTGGCTGTTAACAATATAAGCTGAAAATGTGTTGCTGGAAAAGCGCAGAAGGTCAGGCAGCATCCAAGGAGCAGGAGAGTCGACGTTTCGGGCATGAGCCCTTCTTCAGGAATCCTGAAGAAAGGGCTCATGCACAAAACGTCAACTCTCCTGCTCCTTGGATGCTGCCTGACCTGCTGCGCTTATCCAGCAACACATTTTCAGCTCTGATTTCCAGCATCTACAGTCCTCACTTTCTCCTGTTAACAATATAATTCAGTCCCACTCTAGCAAGCTTGAACACATGCTCTAAGTCGATCCTTCAGTGCAGTATGGAGAGTGTGCTGCATAATTGTTGACACTGCCCTCCCAATAAGATACAATAAATGAGGCTACCTTTCTCAGGATACAAGGGATCCCATGTCATTAAAAAAGGATTATCTGGTCTGAAGTTCTGATGAAGCATCATACTGGACTCAAAACATACTGTTTCTCTTGACCTGCTGAGTTTCTCCAGCATTCTCTGTGCTTGTTGCAGATTGTCACCATTATCCAATAACTTTTTGTGGGATCTTGCTTTGCGCAAATTCAGATGCTACGCTGTCTACATTACAACGTTTCAAAAATATTTCACTCTTCACTTTGGGACTCCCTCAGGGCTGAAAATGTGCTACACAAATGGAAGGCCATCATTGTTGACTCATTGGAAACACACTGACACTGAGGGGGCGAGGTCTCGTTGTAAAGACATGAGTGCCTCATTTCCCACGAGTGTGAAGTGGACAGACAGCCAGAGTGGAAATCCACACAGACACAGGGAGAATGTACAAACTCCACACTGACAGTCATCTGAAGCTAGAATCAACCCCAGGTTCCTGGTGTTGTGAGGCAGCAGTGCTAACCACTGAGCCACCGTGTCACCCAAGTGCACCACTTGAGTGCATCATCTTCCTGGATCCCTCTGAGTGATTGATCAGGGACAGACACTGAAAAACCATCTCCCAGAAACAGTGAGGAATGTGAATGTCAAAATAGAATTGAGGAGGTTTAATAATGCCAAACCTCAATGATCTTTCTTGGAAGAGTGGAATTATGTCATGCATATCATGTGGAATGATTAGACTCTAAAAACCAGGAAATAGGTTAGAATCAGCAAGTTGGCAGTCAGTGTGGGCAGGAATGTAGACTTCAGCCTGAAGAGGCAAGTGGAACAGATCGCTGCCCAGCAAGCACAGGGCCTTTGCTTATTCTTTTATCTTCACAGTAATCTTCACAGCCAGTTCTGCTGAAGGGATACAAAGATGTGGCTCTCCCTATCTGTCCTCAGTCACACTTTTGTAGCCTGGCATTTCTGATAGCTTAAGAAGATTACCTCATAATCGTCTTCAGGTTATAGTTTACAGATGGTAAAGTGCTTTGGGACTTTATGTTAGATCATGAAGTTCAATACAAACTAATTAGTGTTATAATGATCTCAAACCAGGGGGCTAGATAAATTGAAAAAGTCTGTTTGAGCATACCATATGGGTTATACATTTCAATGTGCAGGAGGGCAGATATAACCTATTAAAGCCAAGTCTCAAGTAGAACATATGAGTAGAAAATTTGACACTGTAGATGCATCAGAGATATTGTTTTGAGATATTAAGATGAAGTTGAAAGCGTTTCAGAGATTAGGTACTATAGTGATTGGAATAATACCAGCTAGGTGGATCTCTAGAAATAGGAGTTCCCTGACTGGGGCTGTTAGCCAGGTCCAATCAGGAAGTCCTGACTGCTAAATATAAACAGGAGTGCAGAGGTCCTGCTCACTTTAGGAGCCAGCTCTGTGTTAGCTGGGCCAGTGTCATGTACTATGCAAGTGTAAATAAAGGGTTACTTGGTGGTGGGAAATGTAGAATTATTTCAACTGCTTCATTTTGCACTGCACCCAAACTTTACGCAATAGAAAATCTGCTACAAGTTTAAACTATTGTCACTTTATCCTATCGATTGCAACTAGCTGGTTAGGTACGTGTTGTATTCATCAGTTTAAACCAGCAAAACTCAAATCTCCAGACTACACAATTCTACACTGACTTTTAAAAAATAAAATCTTGCAACGTTCATTTCCTCATAATTAAAAATTCATTTTCTTGCATTTTTGTTTGCGGTATTACACCAGTCCTTAATCTCGGCTCATGTGTGACCTACTCCTTGTTCTGTAACCGCCTTTATCCTTGTGAGTTTTTAGAACCTTTCTCCAGGACAATCTGTGTTGCTCAAGGTGGAGCACAGGTATAGAGCTAAGAAAAACAAAATCTGTAATCCTGCTCAGACAGATAGACTGAGTGAAATAGTGGAAAGGCACTGCTATCGTCTATATATTTGAATTTAAGAAGTTAAGTCAAGAACTGCTCGATAATTTAGTGTTTCAATTCACCAGGCACTGTGACTGTAAGTGGGAATTTCTTCAATGGCCCAGCTGCCAGCTCTCTGTGTTGTCCCATAATTTACGTGATTAGATGTGACATGTTCTTGGGGAAATGCAAAATAATGTGGTGGTTCTATCTGAATGGAATGTGAGTGGTGAAATATTTCATCCAACATATTTTATGTTGTTTGTGCTGAGCCAAATTGGAGTTAGAGATGAAAAATGTGGTGCTGGTAAAACACAGCAGGCCAGGCAGCATCCGAGGAGCAGGAGAATCGACGTTTCAGGCATAAGCCCATCCTCAGGAATGAGGCTGGTGGGCCAGGCGGGCTGAGACAAAAGGTAGGGGGAGGGAATTTGGGGGAGGGGCGCTGTGAATACGATAGGTGGAAGGAGGTGAGGGTGAGGGTGATAGGAGAGGTCGGGAAGGAGAGGGAGTGGGGCAGAGAAGTTGGGAAGAATATTGCAGGTCAAGAGGGTGGTGCTGAATCCGGGGGTTGTGACTGAGATAACGTGTGGGGAGGGGAAATGAGGAAGCTGGAGAAATCTACATTCATCCTGTGTGGGGATTCATCCCCCCTACCTTTTATCTCAGCCCGCCTGGCACGCCAGCCTCATTCCTGAAGAAGGGCTTATGCCCGAAACGTCGATTCTCCTGCTCCTCAGATGCTGCCTGGCATGCTGTGTTTTTCTAGCACCACATTTTTCAACTCTGGTCTCCACCATCTGCAGTCCTCACTTTCTCCTGGAGTTAGAGATGTTGAACTTGAAGCTGTTACTCTATATTAGACCTGAATCGGTTCTCCTGAAATGGAGTGTGATGCAGAGGCATTGGTGGGCTCAGACCGCATCTTGGAGACCCTTCTCCCCTCCCGATGTCAAGCAGAGCCCAAGAAGGCAGGAAGATGAACTCAGTTTTCACTTATATTTAAATCTTATGTCTTAATTTCAATCTTATGTCTTAATGGTGCTAGGGCATGGTGACATATTGCATTTTTTGCTTGATTTCTTTGCTAAATACAAGTGACAATAAATCAATCAATTCAAATCAAAAGGGCACAGGAGGATCCCAGTTTAAATCCTCAATCTATGCTAAAGAATCCTTCTCAGAGCAGTGCTCCTGTGTGAAATGCTTCAGTATAACACAACAGGGGAATATTAGCTTTCGGAGCGCTGCTCCTTCATCAGGTGGTTGTGGAGGGCACAATTGTAAGACACAGAATTTATAGCAAAAGTTTATAGTGTGATGTAACTGAAATTATGCATCAAAAAATACCTTGATTGTTTGTTAACTTGATTGGTTCTTAACAGACAATCAAGGTATTTTTCAATGTATAATTTCATTTACATCACACTGTAAACTTTTGCTATAAATTCTGTGTCTTACGATTGTGTCCTCCACAACCACCTGATGAAGGAGCATCACTCCGAAAGCTAGTGTGCTTCCAATTAAACCAGTTGGACTATAACCTGGTGTTGTGTGACTTTTAACTTTGTACACCCCAGTCTAACACCGGCATCTCCAAATCATGATAGCAGGGGAAGGTTTAGCCATTGAAATAAAACAAACGACTGTAGATGCTGGAAATCTGAACTGAACATGGAAAATATTGGAGAAATGCAACAGGTCTGGCAGCATCTGTGGGAAAAAGAACTCAGAGTTAATGTTTCATCTGATGAAGTCACGAGACTCAAATGTTAATTCTGTTTTCTTCCCACAAATGGCTCCAGACTCCCAGTGTTTTGACTGCCCTCTGAAAATGGCCTCAAAGTTTGCAGTTCAAAGCAAAGTTTAAGATCACACAACACCAGGTTAAAGTCTAACAGGTTTATTTGGAAGCACTAGCTTTTGGAACGCTGCTCCTTTATCAGGTAGCTAGTGGAGTAGGATCATAGAACACAGAATTTATAGCAAAAGATCAAAGTGTCATACAACTGATGCAAAGTATTAAACAAACCCAGATTGCTATTAAATCTTTAATCATTTAGGATTGGAATGCAGGTTTAGAGTGATTCACATGTAAATCCTAGAGCTTCTTTCCAGTCATAGTCCCAAGATTACTGTAAATTCTGTGTCCTATGATCCTGCTTCACTAGCTACCTGACGAAGGAGCAGTGCTCTGAAAGCTAGTGCTTCCAAATAAACCTGTTGGACTATAACCTGGTGTTGTGCAATTTTAAACTTTCTCCACCCCAGTCCAACGCTGGCACCTCCACATCAGTTCAAGGCAGTTGGAGTTGATTAGCAAATGCTGGCCTTGCTAGTGATACCAACACTCCAGGAAAGAATAAACAACAAACATCCAAGCTAGACTATGATATCCTCTCAGGGATATTTCTCAATAACACTCACCAAGATCATTTTAAGCAATCTTGGGAAATTGATGGAATCAGATAGTCTGCTCATTGATATTCCTTCCAGGTTTACATCCTGTTGTGAAATGAGTGCCCTTTGTAACTCAGACACCTTCCTAATGCATAGGTAAGATTGAGAGATCGATCGCTTCAATGCCTCAAATAAATAAAAGGAAATGAGATACGGTTCTTGAAGACAAACACCAGCCTTGCAGCCACATCCCAACAAGCAGTTAACTCTTTCAGCAGAGGAGAAGGAAGGAGGAAAGGATCATTTCTTGACAATGTTAACTTGGATCGTCGGAGGACTAAACCTTATAATGAATGAAGTCACAGTTGCAGATTGTCCTTATGTCAGGAAAGCTTTATTGCCATCGAGGGGGTGTAACAAAGCATGGAAGACAGATTGAACAAAATGAGCCTGTATTCTGTAGAGTTTTGAAGAATGAGAGGAGATCTTATTGAACACTACAAAATGCTTAAGGGGTAAACTGGAAAAGTGCAGGTGAGCTGTTTCTCCTAGTTTGGGAGTCTAGAACCAAGGGGAGGCTACTCAGAGCCAAGATAAGGCTTTTCTTTTACTCAGAGTAGCGTGACTCTTTGGAATTCTCGACTCCAGAAGGCTGTGAAAACTCAGTCTCTGCATTTGTTTAAAATAGAAGTTGATAAAATTTTGATTATCAATGATGGGATAGTATGAGTTAAAAACATCAAAGTGTTCAGTCAATTATAATTTTATTCAATGGTGGAGAAGGCTCGATGGCCTACTCCTGTAACTATGTTCTACAGATGTCATATTAGCTACACTTTGATCATTATCTTCTTGTGAGGGAAGTCAGCTAGCACCATTTGGTCTCACTTATATGTAACTCCAGATCCTCAGCTCTATCATTGACTTTCCATACATGTTGAGCTGACTTTTGAAATGGCCAAGTGGGATGGACAATTCATGCTAACTGAGCCATTTATATTAATGGGATCTTATTGTGTGCAAATTGGCTGACATATTTTACTACGAAGCAGTAATGCAAATTATTTTTCTCTCAAACATATATACTTACACACACGTTAATGATTGCAGTTTCATAGCTTGATCAGAGAATACTGTGAGAAAGTTTCTTGAATGTGACATGCAATTAGTAGTTAGAAGTTGACAAGCAGAATCTGCTAGCCTACTTATTTCCTGTGAAAGAGTTCAAAACTCAAAATGAATTGTGTTGCTTGAGTCTGTGTGTCAGAGCAATTTTCTGCCAGTCTAGCATGAGTATGAAATAGTCAATTAACCTTCTCGAGTGATTAAACAAAAGGTGAAAGGAAGGAATAAAAATGGAAATCTGAAGAGAAAACAAGAAATGTTGGAAATGAAGAGAAGGTCAACCAATAGTTAAAAGAGATAAATACTCCTGGAAGTATATCTAAATAAAAGAAAACTCACAATTGTCTCTCTGACATAGCTCAGTTATGTCTCATTACATACAGGGAATTACCATGAGCCATGGTGCATCTTATAGAATTGTGAAAGTCGGCAGCTGTTTTGTGAAATGGATGATCTCATTGAGCAGCTGCAAGACAAACGATGGGCTAACCTGGGGTTTCTCTGGTGGTGGTTGAGTGACAGATATCAATAGGAAATTACTGAGCTTTTCTTCATGAACTGAAATCATATCGGAATTTGCAGTGAAAGTCGGCTCCTCTGACCAAGCAGCAAGTGCCAGCTATACTATGAATAAAGACCGAAAGAACTGCAGATGGCTTAATTCAGAGACAAAACCAGAAACTGCTTGAAAAGCTCAGCAAGACTGGCAGCATATGTGGAGAGAAGTCAGGGTTAACATTTCAGGTCGAGTGACCATTCCTCAGAACTAATGGTCCCCATCAAGCACCATCAGGTACCATCAGTCCTGAGGAGGTCACTCAAGCCAAAACGTTAACTCTGCTTTGTCTCCATGGATGCAGCCAGACCTGCTGAGCTTTTCCAGAAATTCCCGTTTTTCTTGCTAGCTACACCGGGCAAGCAGCATCTCATTCAGATGCTAATTAACATTCTCTAAGACTCCTTAAAGAAGTGCTTTACTC
This sequence comes from Hemiscyllium ocellatum, assembly GCF_020745735.1. Lineage (NCBI taxonomy): Eukaryota > Metazoa > Chordata > Chondrichthyes > Orectolobiformes > Hemiscylliidae > Hemiscyllium > Hemiscyllium ocellatum. The sequence continues at coordinate 10,156,992 of NC_083428.1, read as the reverse complement.
TGAGCTCTGCAATGGTAAGCAATCACCAGAAGGGAACAGGAAATGCTACAAGAACACCCTGAAAGCCTCCCGAAATAAATGCAACATCTCCCACCAACACATGAGAATCGCTTACCCTAAAACGCACCAACTGGAGAAGCATTTGATAGGCAACTGCATTGATTGTAACGAGGTCAGCCAAGTGGACCTCATAGAATATGAGTTCCCTGTTTGGGGCTATTAACGTGGTCCAATCAGGGAACCCTGGCTGACAGAGATAGACAGGAGTGTCAGGGGTTCTGTTCACTCTAGGAGCCGGCTCTGTGTTAGCTTGGTCAGTGTCATGTCCTGTGCACGTGCAAACTAAGGGTGACTTGGTAACGGGATATTGACCTTCGTGGAGTTATTTCTGCACCAACCATCAGCGTTGTCAAGTAGAGCCTGTGGAGGCCAAGTATAAACAGCAGAAAAACACACGCAGAATGTAGAAAGCCCCAGTCACCCCCTCAGCAAACACCAGCTGCTGCACGTGTGGCAGAGTCTGTGGCTCTAGGGTTGGAATGCTCAGCCACTGCAGAATCCTCCTGGAGTATAATCCTCAAACCTGAGGGACTGCCAAAGGCACAGAATTAACCTTCAGAGCCCTTATGGTGCATTCTGTTTCCAATTTAAACCTCTATAGTTTGAGTTATGCAATTCATTGCAAGAGGAATATATTAAAATCTGAAAAAGAAAATTGCTTACGAAATATTACATGATAGGCTTGCAAAACGTGAAGGGAACCTTCAGTGTAATCTGCGTTTTTGATGATTGATGCCCATTTGGAACTACACTATAGAAATATGGACAAAAATAATGGTTTCTTGAAAATAGATGATATCATCAAATCACTATTTTCGCTAACAGACTTCCAATCCTACCCTATAGTCACTCTTTTGCAAACTCTGATGGAATGTGACAGAACTTAGTTAAATTTATTTAAGTTCGGAAATTCCCAAATGTTTTGTTTCATCTGGATGCTATTTTGTGATCTCAATATTTACGAGAGAAAGGGAACTGGCAATGAATAGCAGTGGTGATGTGGAGTTGGGGAATATTGTTTCACATTAAATATGAGGTGGCGGTGAACAGAATGATGTACTCAGGAGAGGGATGAATGTAAGGTGGAGGCCACTGGGGAGTAGGGATGATTTACTAGAGATGGTATGCTTTCTCTCAGGAAGACCATAAGACAGCCGTTTCTCAGTTGTAGTTGAAGGGTAAAACAATAGCCAGTCCGGAAACATAATATCCTGTAGCAAGAGGACATAGCAAACGGACTACTGTCATTTCCATTCCTGGAGATCAATTGGAAAGAATATGACTTCACAAGTGCTCAAATAGCAGAACATTGTTTCTCCTCATCCTCAACATCATCATTTCCTTGTTTCTCCCTATTCCAGTCTGGATATTCCCCATCTGAAGTGTCAAAATGACCAGTGCCAGACCGAGCCATTCTTCCAGTAATGTGGAACAGAGATAATTGCTAACAGTATTCACTGATAAAGGGGATCTATTATCACTTTTAGAAAACGTAATATCCATTAACAATGAATAACAGGCTCATTGTTTCTGAAAGAGGAGATCTAGAAAGATCTTGTCCTCTGATGGGGAATGTGCTGGTGTGTGAGTGATTATGTGATAGTTTAAATACAGACTTTCCATCTTTGTGACTTAAATTTAAGTCAAATCAACTCCAATAGAGGTTGACTTTTTATTCTATTTGTTCTTTCAACTGAAATGTTCCAAATCCAGCACAAATATGAGGGGTTGAATGGCCTCATTCTTTGCTGTAGCCATTCGATGATTCTATTTTTGCTCATTCTTATTTGCTTTTGTTAGTAGGTTCAATGACACTGGACCATGGGGTGCAGTGGGAGTGTCTCTACCCTTCACTTAGCAGGTCCAGGTTGATGTCCCAAATGCCCTGGATGTGTCGTGTAATGTACCAAACAGGCTATCTAAAAATAAAAACTAAGTACTGCAGATGCTGGAAATTGGAAACAAAAACAGATGGTGCTGGAGAAACTCAGCAGGTCTGGCAGCATCTGTGGAGAGAGAAACAGTTAACATTTCGAGGCTGATAATACTCTTTATGTCAAGAATCTTATTAAACTCAAAACTTTGACTCTTTCTCTCTCCACAGATGCTGCCAGCCCTGCTGAGTTTCTTCAGCACATTTTGTTTTTATTTTAGCCTGATTAAAACACTCTTTTATAAACATGGAAGAGATTTCAAACAAGAACAAAGGTCACCCTAGGGCCAAAACTGTCCTCTGTTTTTTCAGATGCATCAGAGTCCAGTGCACTTCTGAGACTTTCATGATTTAATTTTTATTTTTCAGAATAGAAGTATTTTATTTCAATTAAATTAATGGCATCTTTTCTTCCCACTTTCTTTTACAAGTATTTGCTTTTCTACATGGTAACACTTTTTTTAGTTAACATGTTTCGCACATTGTTTTGGAAGGCTTGTCCATAGTTCAAGACATAATAGCTACCTCCCACAAGTCAAACACAGTATAAGCTGAGATGGGACACTCCTCAGGGATCCCTTTACTAACATCAATGCACTACATGGTTAAAAATTCCTCAGTTGTAAATTGTATTTGTTGGCTCCCATTTCTAAATGGAACTTTCCAGCAAATTACACAAGGAAAATCCAAATTTGATCATATTAAATTTCTCTTAGTGTAAACTAACCTGATCAAATTTCTATGTATCCCTCAATATCTATAGTCACCAACTGTTAATGAACAAGTTGTATAGTGATAAGGTTACCTCGTTACTGGAGTCTTTCCTTTCTATGCTGAAAATGTGTTGCTGGAAAAGCACAGCAGGTCAGGCAGCATCCAAGGAGCAGGAGAATGTCGATTCTCCTGCTCCTTGGATGCTGCCTGACCTGCTGCGCTTTTCCAGCAACACATTTTCAGCTCTGATCTCCAGCATCTGCAGTCCTCACTTTCTCCTCTTTCCTTTCTATATTTATCTCACCCTTTATTTTGTTCTTCATTCCCCTCTCTTCTGTTTCATACGACTTATTTTTCTTCCTGTTCCTTTTCCCTAACTCCATTATCTTCAGTCTCTTTGTTACTCTCCTCTATTCCCCAATTCTGTTTGACCCTCTCTCTCCAATTGCCCCATCCTTCTTTATGTTACAGTGCCCACCTGCCTCTGTCATGTCTGGCCTTCTGCATTGCAAAGGTGACTACCTTTATGGAGTCATAATCATAGAGTTTTACAGCAAGGAAATAGACTCTTTGTTCCAACTTGTCTGCACCTATCAGACATCCCAATCTGACCTAGCCCCACTTGCCAGCATTTGGCCCACATCCCTCTAAACCATTCCTATTCATATACCCATTCAGATGTCATGGAGTCACAGAGTCATTGAAATGCCCAACAGGGAAACAGACCCTTCAGCCCAATGCCGACCAGTTATCCAAAATTAATCTAGTCCCATTTGCCAGCATTTGGCTCATATCCCTTTAAATCCTTCCTATTCATATGCCCATCCAGATGCCTTTTAAATATTGCAATTGTACCAGCCTCCACCACATTCTCTGGCAGCTCATTCCATACACGCACCACCCTTTCTGTGAAAATTTGACTGAGAAGCTATTTGGAGATATCCTGATATTTCTGGGAGAACTGAAGAGAGCTGTATGCATCATATTCAAAGCTGTTAGTGGCTAATAGTTTTACTGTGGTTTTAAACATTATATTTTCACTTTTTTTTAGAAATAAGCCAAAAAAAAAAAGAAATGTGGATATGAATGTATAGTCTATTACCAATAAGGGTCCTGACCCCAGAATAAATCCTGGACCATGTGAAGAACAATCAATAAATGGTTACAGCTGGAAAATTCTGGGAAAGAAACACTTTCTTGCTCCAAAGACCCAACTGGCCCCTGAAATTTCTCAGTGATTTCATCAGTCTCTCTGGTGGATTCAAGTCTTAGCAAAATTGCTGGATTTTAAATGATAAATCACAAGAACAAAGGGTGACTGAGGAGCAGTAGTGAGGATGCAGCACTCAATGGTGTGAAAGTTACTCTCGAAAAAAATCCCAATCTTCTTCCTAATATGGGACTCTGCTGTAAGACCTTATTAAGTTCACCCTCTCAACAGAGAGGTGACAGCCTAGTGGTTTTTTGAGAAAACTTGTAACTCAGGTTGAGGTTCAGGTTGTATGATTGCTTGTTGAGTTGTAAGTTTTGTGTTCAGATGTTTCATCACCATGCTAGGTAATATCATCAGTGAGCCTCAGGTGAAGCGATGGTGTTCTATCCGGCTTTCTATTTAAGTGCCTTGGTCTGTTAAGGTAGGTGATATCATTTCCAGACAATAGAAAGTGGGACGGAAAACCAGCGCTTCACCTGAGGCTCAATGATGATATTACCTAGAATGGTGACGAAATATCTGAAAACAAACCTTCCAGCTCAGAAAGCAAACTTACAACTTGAGCCTAGCAGTATTATCAAAGGACTGTTAATCCAGAGACCCAGTAACGTGCTGGCAACCTGGGTTCAAATCTGAGCCATGGTGGATGGTAGAATTTGAATTCAATTTTTAAAAATCTGGAATTAAATGTCCAGTGATAACCATGAATCAATTGTCAGGAAAACCCCATCTGGTTCACTGATGTCCTTTTAGGGAAGTAAACTGCCATCCTTACCTGGACCCCAAACCAAACCAACATGGTTGACTCTTAACTGCCCTCTGTGCAATTAGGAATGGGCAATAAATGAGGGGTATTTGCCTGAAAAGTTGATTCTCCTGCTCCTCAGATGCTACCTGAACTGCTCTGCTTTTCTAGCACACACCTTCTGACAATAAATATGAGGCCCACATGCCATGAATAATAAAAACAACTCCCTTAAAAATTTCCAAAATTGAAATACAGATTCTTCTTAAACTGTTCCTAGATTATAGATCCCTCCACCTGTGCTCTCAAATCTTCAAAGAAAGATCACCTACATGAGCAGATTTTGTTTATGGCAAGTGTACACAAGCAGTGCCAATCTGGCATTAGCTATGTCAACTTGATTCTGTGGCTATCAGTCTCAGACTGTTGTATGGGAACACACAACTTGAATATCGCTGAAAAGAGATATACATTGCCAAAGCTTTCCATCTCGCACTCTTCAGGACAAATGCAAGAATGTCAAACTTCAAATGAAGCCAGCTCTTTGGAGAGTCGGTGTGGACTTGTTAGGCTGAAGGGTCGAGAATGTGGTGCTGGAAAAGCACAGCAGGTCAGGCAGCATCTGAGGAGCAGGAGAATCGACGCTTCAGGCATAAGCCCTTCATCAAGAATGAGGCCAAATTCCTGATAAAGGGCTTATGCTCGAAATGTCAATTCTTCTGCTCCTTGGATGCTGCCTGACCTGTTGTGCTTTTCCAGCAGCACACTCTGGACTCTGACCTCCAGCATCTGCTGTCCTTACTCTCTCCTTGTTGGGCTGAAGGGTCTGTTTCCACACTGAAAGGATTCTGCAATCCCTCCATTTATACTAGAGGAGAAAGGGGGATTGGACAGTTGGAACATTGGGCTGATTGAGTGAGACATTACCTTGCTGAAACCATAGGGAACAATGGACTCCGAGGAAATTTTTAAAAGTTGCAAAGGTGGAACATATTGCTTTTGTTTGAACAGTATGAGTCCCTACATGTGAATCTCTGTCACTTCTAGTGAGTGTAAATAAGCCACATTATGAGCTCAACTGTTAACCTTAAATTGGCTTAGTGTCGCTATTAGCACATTTAAGATTGTTAGGCAAGCAGTGCCCAATCAATCACCGAATCAAGAAAAAATATATTGATTTGAGTTTTTAAAATCCAAGCTGGTCATGTACAGTATGTAATCTCTCTTTTAGGAACAACTGCTGCTTAATTTGATCTGCCAGTCATTGGTGCAATTGGCCTATGTGCACACTGGCACTGAAATTCATATACCATCTTGTTGGATTGTGTGATCAGTATCAGACTATTGAATGCAATGGGATAGCTCAGTTGGCTGGATACCTGGCTTGTAATGCAGAGTGTTGCTAACTACACGGGCTCAAATACTGAGGTTACCATAAAGGAAGCTTGCTTTATGGTCTGAAACTGTGGTCCTCTTTACTTATATTTAGCATGTTAATAATTACAGCCTCATTATGGACTAATCTTCTTTTACAGCATTTTGCAGCTTGTAACAATTCATTTGAAATTTCATAGAAATATTTCCCCTTTAAGTCACAGGCGCTTAAGCCCCCATTGTTGTCATGATCTTCCTCTTGGGCTGACTCACATTATTGTTGCTCACAAGCTTCTGTTTCCTGTTGCAGCAGAGGGTTCGAGGGGTGATGGGCTGATTAATTCCAGTTAACTTTACAGTAAACAACACCGTGAAGTAAAATTGGGGATTTTTCTCATAGCAATCTTGTCAAGTCCTATCAATTTAATGTTTACAGGAACATCTATGGTGTAGTCTTCCTGCCTGTGAGCCTGTTCCTGATAAAGTTCATTGGAAAGTTACATGCTTGTACAATTTCCAGCCCAGGTTTGACTCTGTAATTGTGCTGCCCTGGCAAAGTAACATTTGAAAAGCAGCCAAGTCTCAATTTCACTCCCAGCAAGATCTGGTCTCAGTACGAAGTGCATGTATGTTTATGCCCATTGTCTATCAGCAAATCTGGGATTGGCTGGATAGACTGACTCAGAGGGGTTGATGTCATCCGACTGATGCTCACAGTGTCAGGTCAGCATACTGAAAGAAAGGGACAGGGACCTGTTCTCCTACTCATTGGAAATATTGTACACTGGTGCCACCTAAGAGCAAAGAACATCCAGGCTATATGGAAGCAAAAGGACCTCTGCAATCTTGACAATCAAGAGCCAAATGAACTCCAATGTGCGGTTCTCTTCTAAGCTCCCATCCAATTCACAAACTAACCCGATTTGGACTCACATTGCCATTCCTTTATTATCTCTCCATTAACAGGCAGAATAGTCCCATGACCTAAAACCATTAAGAAACCATCACAGAAAGGGCTACAACACTTCATGGCAAAGATCCACCACAAGTTTCATCACTAAGAAGATAAAAAGGAGGCTACCCTGCCCCTCAAACCAATACTATTACACATTTGGACCAATCTGTACCTGGTCATCATCCAAAACCCTTAGTAGATTTCCCTAACAAAACTTACCTATTTAATTATTTAAATTCTTATTTAACCAAAGCATTTGAGGCAGAAAGCTCTAAATTTCCACTACTCTTTCATTTGAAAAGATTTAAAGATTCAAAATCACCCTCAGTCAGGGGAACAATGCCCCCCACAATCCCCACCGCTTCTGCAAAGCCAAGTTACTGCAGTGGTCCCCCCCTCCCCCCCACCCCCCGGGGTTCTTGGAAGAAGCTGAGACTTTGTTCTTATAGTACTTTTCACACCAGCCGAGTTCCTGTCATGCTGTTCGTCATTCCGTGTAATTTATGGAGCACTGTTTAAGTGGCAATTTCAGATAAGTTCCAAGCTGCAACACACTTCCCTCCTTCGGAACCATAGCAGATTTCACACCGCAGATGGTAAGACACTTTCTAGACATTAAAATAACATCAATGTTTTCAAAGTTTTACCAGTGGGACAGCATGGTGACTCCTGTCTCCTCAATAGAGCAGTAAGTCTGCTGGTTTAATTGCAGTAAGGTCTGGCACTGTATTTATTATTTAGCTGAAGTGATCATTAAAATGTTGAACTAAGCATTTGCTGCTTTGTTTTGCCGTTATATGGACTTATGGAGATAAACAGAAATGGTGCAATGGTTCAGAATTCATAAAGACTGGAATGTGTCACACCCACATCCAAAACTCTCCTCTGCCCATGATCACCCTGCAGCACCAATCACCAGGCAGCCATTTAAACTGAGAGTTGTGACTGAAATTCTTTTCTTTAACCTGATCAATTCAAGCTTAGAGCGTCTGGTGACATTACCAACCTTCCGAGATTGCCCAAAGTCTCCAGGAATTGAAAGGCTAACCTCTGGGATGCTACTGTAAGCAAAGTCTGAAAGTTTAAAACTCTAACAGCATGAAATGATGGTGGGCAGAATTTTCCCAGCCCTGTGGAGATGGGGAGATGGTCACTATCGAAGGCTGCTAGGATTTTCTGGGTATTGAAATGCTTACCCCTTCCATCACTTGGTGTGTCTGCCGATGAATAAGACATGTTTGGAGCGATCTGGGTTTTGGGCCATGCATGGGCCGGTGGGACTAGTTGAGTTTGGGATCATGTCAACATGGACTGGTTGGACCAAAGGATCTGTTTCCATCCTGTATGGCTCCATGATTGTATAAACGCAGGAAGTCAGCTACCCTTCTGTTTCTTGGGGGATGGGAATTGGGAAGAAGGAGCCTTACTTTCCAGAAGCTTTGTGTTGAACAAGGGCACTCCATTCGCTGCAGAGATTGGAACAATGTCAGCCAGGTGAACCTCACAGTTCCCTGATTGGGGCTGTTAACCCAGTTCAGTCAGAGAGCCCTGTCTGACAGCTATAAACAGAGTGATAGACATCCTGTTCACTCTGAGAGCTGGCTTAGAGCAAGCGGAGCAGTGTCCAGGACTTGCCACATATAAATAATGGGTGACTTAGTGACAGGATGTTGGCCTCAATTGATCCCTCTCCCCCATAATTTTGCTTCACCCAGTCAGAGTCAATTTCCAAACTATCTCCGGCCTTTCTACTATCTTGTAAATTGTTGTGACCATTTGAAATTTGGCAGTCACGCATTTGTCCTAATGAGTGTAAGACAGCAAGCCTCAACAGCCACATGTCTTTATGTTCAGCAGTACTTCTGAGCTGTACTCACCATTGTAATGTAGGAAGGATGGAAGTTAACTTATGTATGGCAAGTTGCCACAAACAGCAACCTCATTTTTATCGTCAGCATTGGTTCAGGGGTAAAAGCTGGTGAGAGTACCCCTACTCTTCTTGGAATAAGGCCATGGGACCTTCCACTTCCATCTGAGACAGCAGACACCTTGTTAAAGAGATCATACTGCACTCCTGCAGTGCAGCACTCAAGTCTAAACTTAGCTCACTTAAATTTCCAAAATGCCACTCAAACTTTCCGGTTTGTTTTAATTCATTCATGGTGTATAGGTGTCACTGACGTATCCCTAATGGGCAGAGAATCAACCACATTGCTGTGGACCTGGAGTCACATGAAGGCCAGACCAGGTTAAGATGGCAGTTTCCTTTCCTAAAAGGCATCCGTGGACCAGATGGGGTTTTCCAACAATTGACAATGGTTTCATGGTGATTATTAGACCTTAACTCCAGGTTTTTATTGAATTCAACCTCCACCATCTGCCATGGCAGGACTGGAATCCAGGACCCCAGAACAATATCTTTCTCCCTGGATTAATAGTCTAACAACAAAACTACCAGGCCATCATCTCAACAGTGTCCCAGGATCAGAATAGAGAGAGTCACAAGCTAGGTCAGTACTGAACTTGAGTTACCAAAAGGGCCCTCTCCTAGCTCTTGCTAATGCAATGACTTAATCATTTAAGGACAATGAAGTAACGCTGGGGATGACGGCAACTAAAGGGGCCACAGTATGCTGACACATACTTATCAATAAATTTCACTGGCACATTCTTCCTGTGAGATGTTCAACGGTCCTATAGTGGTGGGATTAGTTTTCTTCGGGGTGTTATCATTCTTGCCAGTCAATCCATGTTTAGTAAGACAGGAAATAATTGCACAATGTTTTCATTTCTGTTAGTTTTAGCTCCATTGTGAGGCTTTGCACTGCTCACGGTGCCTCTAATATATTTTAGGTTATCTTTTTGACATATTACTTATTACTGGGAAAAAAAGAAACTCGCTCTCCCAACTTCCTGTCTCTCACTCATCAGGACAGAAGTTCACAAGTTCCATAACTCAAAGGGAACATCAGTTTATGCTGCAGGAGGCAACGGGGTGCTGATTGGTAGGCAAGTGGAGGAGGTAGTGCTGAAGGAACCTCAGCCATGAAGCTTGTCTCACTGGTTTGAGATTCTTGCTCCTTGTGGGATGAGAGTGGGGACTATAGGGAGGATGAGCAAACTGACCATTGCACTGTAGTAGAGGGAGACATTCAAGAGCAGGGAGAAAACAGAAATGGAGTTATAATCAGGGATAGTATGATTTGGGGAATAGACAATGTTCTCTGTGGCCAAGATCAAGAGTCCTAAAGGCTGTGTTGCCTGCCTGGTGCATGGGTTCAGGATATCTCATGCAGTCATAGAGTCATGCAACATGGAAACAGACCCTTCAGTCCAACCCGTCCATGCCAACCAGATATCCCAACCCAATCTAATCCCAACAGCCAGCACCTGGCCCATATCCCTCCAAACCCTTCCTATTTATATACCCATCCAGATGCCTTTTAAATATTGTCATTGTACTAGCCTCCACCACTGCCTCTGGTAGCTCATTCCATACATACACCACCCTTTGCGTGAAAACATTGTCCCTTAGGTGTCTTTTAAATCTTTCCCCTCTCACCTTAAACCTAAAGCGTCTAGTTCTGGACTCCCCGACCCCAGGGAAAAAGACTTTGACTATTTATCTATATCCATGCCCCTCATGATTTTCTGCCCCTCAGCCTCCAACGCTCCAGGGAAAACAGCCTCAGCCTGTTCAGCCTCTCCTTATCGCTCAAATCCTCCAATACTGGCAACATCCTTGTAAATCTTTTCTGAACCCTTTCAAGTTTCACAACATCTTTCCAATAGGAAGGAGACCAGAATTGCACGCAATATTTCAACAGTGGCCTAACCAATGTCCTGTACAGCCGCAACATGACCTTCCAACTCCTGTACTCAAATCTCTGACCAGTAAAGGAAAGCATACCAAATGCCTTCTTCACTATCCTATCGACCTGCGACTCCACTTTCAAGGAGTGATGAACCTGCACTCCAAGGTCTCTTTGCTCAGCAACACTCCCCAGGACCTTACCATTAAGTGTATAAGTTCTGCTAAGATTTGCTTTCCCAAAATGCAGCACCTCACATTTATCTGAAATAAACTCCATCTGCTATTTCTCAGTCCATTGGCCCATCTGATCAAGATCCTTTTGTAATTTGTCCACTACACCTCCAATTTGGTTGTCATCTGCAAACTTACTAACTATGCCTGTTATGTTCGCATCCAAATCATTCATGTAAATAGCAAAAAGTAGAGTGCCCAGCACCAATCCTTGTGGCACTCCACTGGTCACAGGCCTCCAGTCTGAAAAACAACCCTCCACCACCACCCTCTGTCTTCTACATTTGAGCCAGTTCTGTATCCAAATGGTTAGTTCTCCCGGTATTCCGTGAGATCTAACCTTGCTAACCCGTCTCCCATGGGCTTATTTTAAAATACCAGGTTCCAATGGCAGCTCTGGTGCCAATGTAGAACTGCCATAATTTTGACCAGAAGTACTTGTACCAATCATCTTATTACTAACCCCATCTTAGTGGGGACTTCAAATGTCCAACTATGCCTACTCAGTAATTTGTTGTCTCCCAGTAACACTTTAATTCTTGCAATCATCTTGGCAGATGACAGGGAAGCTATCTGTGTCATTGAGTACAACCCCAGGTTCTGCAGGGAGCTGTCTCCAACATGTCATACTTTCCGTGAGTTACCTCCAAGGCCTTGGCAAAGAATCTTTCCTCCAGCGAGGTAGGGGAAAGGTGTGCATGGAGGAGGAATTCAGAATGGCTGGATAGCAATATCTTTCCAGAACAGTGCTTGGAAAATGCATCAAGTCCAGCAGACACTGAGTGCTGTTGGTCTCAGCTGATCAAGGGCATCAAGGGCATGTGAGGGACATAAAAATCTGAAACTGCTGCTAAGATCTGGAACTGTCTGTGAGGGCTGGAACACACCAATGTGTGCACAATGGTGTTAGAATAACACTGAAATTAGTTTGGCCTGAGCCTTTTAATTCTGGGACCAGAACACCAAACAGATTTTAATGCCAACGATTTTTGAGATTTGTAGTTCAGGTTATTGATAAGTCTGTAAGTTAGCTTGATGAGCTTGAAGGTTTCTTTTCAGATGCTTCATCACCAATCTAGGTAACATCAACAGTCAGAGTCTCTGATGAAGCACTGGTGGTATGTCCCTCCTCTTTATTTATAGGTCTTGAATCTTAAGACAACCAGCAAAACTGACGTCATTTACAAGATACCATGCAAGAAATGTAAGAAACACTTATATCAGACAAACTAGCAGGAAACTTGTCACCAGGATGCGTGAACACCAACTGGCCACTGAAAGACATGACCCACTCTCACTAGTTTCTATACATGCAGAAAAAAGGACAGCACTTTGACTTGGACAACACACACATCCTAGGACAGGCAAAACAAAGATAACCACAAAAATTCTTAGAGGCATGGCATTCTAACCAGAACTCCATCGATTTACACTCTATCTACCGTCCCTTGAAAAGAAGAACTGGAAATGACATCACCCACCTTAAGAAACCAAGACCTATAAATAGAGAGGCGGGACATACCACCAGCACTGCACCAGAGACTCTAACTGATGATGTTACCTCGTCATGATGATGAAATGTTTGAAAACAAACCTTTAAGCTCAGTGCACAAACTTACAGACTTAGATTTTAACGCCTTCCCTGAGCCAACATAAGTGTCAGTAATTTGGGTTAGGGGATAGAATCATAGAATTCATACAATACAGATAGAGATCATTTGGCCTATCGAGACCGCATCAACCCTCCAAACAGCACTCTACCTACACACAGATCTCCACCCTATCCTGTCACCCTGCGGTTCCTGTGGCTACTCCACTGGTCTGTGCACAATGGGACAATTTAGCATGGCCAATTCACTTTACTTGCCCATCTTTGGACTGTGGAAGTAAACCAGAGCACCTGGTGGAAGCCCACGGGGAAAATGTTCAAACTCCACACAGATGGAACTCCTTAGGATGGAATCGAACTTGGGTCCCTGGTGCTGTGAGGTAACCACTGAGCCACCATGCTGGCCAACGATAAGCTCATGTCTTCCTACCTATGCCCTGATTCCATCTGGGCCTGACAAGCTCATAGACAGTCTTTAAGCACTGGTTGCCAATGAAGGCCATTCAGTGGCTATTATTACCCATTAAGGGCTTCATCCTGTTACCTCTGGCATTCACCCAACCTTGAGCAGCTCAGTCATTGTGCACAGATTCTGAAAAGCAAGCTCTGTTGAGTTTGCTTGCAGGGTCTAAGGAGGGGAGGTGGCAGTATTGTGAGGAGATGGAGGTGTTGGGGAATCTCTCATTCAAGGGCGCTCAGTTACTGATTGAGTCACCCAGCATCCAGACGGAGGGGTCTACTGAGAACCAGCATTGCCTCCCCTTCTGACTCCATTGCCCCCTGCCAGCCAGCAAACACACCCCTCCCCTCTGATCCCCATCCCATTCTGACCAGTCTTGGGCCTCTGGTGAATGCATTGCCAGCAACAAGTGCAATCACTTCCCTGTTGGCGATCTCTGGTTAGCCTGTAGCTCCTTGATGGGAAGGGACAGGTTTTCCACCCCTCCACTACCCTCCAAACCCCTCAGAATCCGTAATCCACGGAAGATCCATCGCTGGCCTAAATAGCCAACAGCCACTTACATAGCAGAGCCCGCAGGAAAGTAGTGATGTAGGTGTCACAATGACTGGTGAAGGGCTTATACCTGAAACGTCAACTCTCCTGCTCCTCGGATGCTGCCTGACCTGCTGTGCCTCTCCAGCACCACACTCTCGACTCTGATCTCCAACGTCTACAGTCTTCATTATCTCCTGTCTCAATGACAGTCTAGCTGCTAGTCGAACCCCTGTTCTTCACCCATATACTGATCAAGAAAGAAATGATCTGAAAAGAAACCAGAAACAAAACAGGGATTGCTGATAAAATTCAGTAGGTCTGGCAGCATCTGTGAAGAGAAAGTAGAGAATGGAAGGTTTTGAAGGGTCACTGGAGCTGAAACGTTAACTCTACTTTCTCTCCACAGATGCTGCTAGACCTGCTGAGTTTTCCCAGCAATTTCTGACCCACCACCTCCAGAATAGGAACAAAAACAGACATTGCTGGAAAAGCTGGAAATTGCTGCCAGACATGCTGAGCTTTTCCAGCAGTTTCTGTTTTTGTTTCTGACTTACAGCACCTGCAGTTCTTTCAGTTTTCTAATTTAACTCCTGAATGGGTTTCTCTATCATGTTTATTTAGATTTGGGGGAAGATAGGAACAGGCAATAACCCTTTCACCTCTCACACCAGTGGTCTGTATCAGAATTTCATGTACCAACTTTGAATTAATCACCTTTCATACTTTCTTTTATTCCTTCATGGAAACAGGCCTGACTGACAAGGCCTACATTTGCTGTCTACTCCTGATGGCCTTTGCTGGGCCATTTCAGAGGGTGTGTAAGAGTCAACCATATTGCTAAGGGCCTGGAGTCTTAGGTATGCCAGATTGTATAAGAACACCAGATTTCCTTTCTTATAATGTTGAACTTTTAACTCTACTTCTTTATTTTTCTATTTTGTGCATAAGATTTTGCATGTAGGTTCCTTTGTACCTAAGATGACACCAGGAATGCCAACCTTGTACACTTTTCACTGTACTCCTGTATCCCTGTACTTGACTATACATGATAATAAAACCTAATTCTAATTTTGATAGTGAGCTAGTGAACGAAGTGAAATTTTGTGACATCCAACGATAGTTTCATGTTCCCCATTACTGTGACTAGCTTTCAGTTCCGGATTTTATTAATTACATTGCAACCCCATCAGTTGCCTTGTTGAGATTAGAAACTGTGACCCATAATCACTAGCCTGGGCCTCAGGATTGTAGTCAAATGAGCCCTTCATTCCTGATGAAGGGCTTTTGCCTGAAACGTCGATCTTTCTGCTCCTCGGATGCTGCCTAACCTCCTGTGCTTTTCTTGCACCACTCTCTTAACTCTGATCTCCAGCATCTGCAGTCCTCGCTTTCGCCTCAGGGTTATGGTCCAGTGATATTCCCACCATGCTGCAATCTCTCCATACCTCGGCTTACTAAAAGTCTATCAATCCCAATTTGGAAATTTTAAATTGGGTCCCCTGCTGTTACAGTTATTTGGTGGGTGGAAGTTCCAGATGTCCAACAGCCTTTGTGTGAATGCTTTCCTCATGATGTCACCCTGAATGATCCTGTTAGAGAATGAATTATAAAATGTAAATCATGATCAATGTTCAAAACAGTCAAAGGGTGACTGACAACCCAGTGTGGAACCAGGCTGTTTCACTGAAAGACATTAATATGTGGAAAAGCAGGAAACCAGCTCAGCATTTAACTTCCTGACCAGTTATGTCTTGAGAGCAATTAATGCCTTGAAAGAGAATATGTAGAAAGCTTTTGATACAGACTTCGCTTTCAACATCTCACTCTACTGCCTCGGATTACTCAATGAGCTCACTGAAATTAAACTCGATTGGACCATTGTTCCTGAGGCACAGACAGTGCTGTTTGGTAAAATCTGCATTCTGTATTTCAGCTTGGTCACGACACTGTAACATTTCCATAACATGCGATGGTCAAACTAATTCACTTTAGTACAATGCAAAAACTGAACATTGGGAATTCCCCACCTCCGCAGTCAACTATACATCATGTAGCAAATTCCACATAATCCTGTGCTTAATATGCATTCTAAAATTAGTTGGACAATTTTATTTTCTGAAGTGATGACTGCATCCCAAATTCAGATTAATTGGTCTGCTGTTAAAACATTTGGATTGCATTTAAATGCCATTTGTTAGTAAGTAATTCCCTCAGCAATCCCACGTAGAATGAAAAGCATTTAAAACTGATTCTGAATCAATTTATGAAAAAAAAATTCTAACTTCCTCAGAGATTTAAATTCAATCAGCAGGAAAGGAATGCAGGGCTGGGAAGTCCCAGGGGTTGATTCACATTCCTAATGATCTATGCAATTGTACATTTCTAATTGCACACTCTGTCTCCATCCCTGACACCAGGACATATGGGTTGAGGAAGCAGGTTTTACAAATGACCAGAACTTTGGGAATAGCCTGATACACGAATGTGGATTGAACAACAAGGCACCTGAATCTTCTTCAGAACAGAAATACACCTTTTAAAGAAATTTTTCTCGTCACTTCACAGTATAGAAATTGATCAGTTTAATTAATCAAATATTTGGGGAACAGTGTATTCCCCGAGACACAACTTGAGCAATAGATTCAAAGCTTTTTTAAAATTTAAAAATGTTTATGGGGTCATTGTTTCTTGGTATATTCTCCATGGCAGTTCTTTGACCCATTAGATTCGTAGACCCTCTTTTCTGAGTAATATAAATTACTGTTTCATCGGAAATGTGACATTCTTGCCTATGTCCTGAGGAGTGCAAGGTGAAAACTTCGACAGGATGTTTCTATTTTCAGCAAAACTCAAAATAATTTTAATGTAGTGAACTTATTTTGTGTTGACTAAGGGTGAGAAGCACTAACAATGTTTAATGGACATCTTCGTACATTGGCAGCATCACCCATTCTCAGATCAGATGGAGCATAGTTAGACATGGAATTAGTCTCCTTTTCTGAACCTCAATAGCATGCCTTAATTCCAGCCTCAAAGGAGTTACCCCATGCTGCATATCCTACTCGAGCCAACCTTGCAATGCATAATGTTATCCATCTTTAGCACTAGCTATCTGTGGCTCTCTCTATGTGAGTGTTATTTGATGACATTTGGGTACATGAGAATTTAAAAAAAGGAGAAAGATTTACATTTATATCATAACTACCAGACTTTATAAAGAGTTTGACAGATGAGACATACATTTGTAGTAATGCAATGTGGTAATGTTGGAAACACAGTAACTAACTTAGGCACAGTACACTTAAATATGATAGTTGCTGAAAATGTGTTGCTGGTTAAAGCACAGCAGGTCAGGCAGCATCCAAGGAACAGGAAATTCGACGTTTCGGGCCAGAGCCCTTCATCAGGAATGAGGAGAGGGTGCCAGGCAGGCTAAGATAAAAGGTAGGGAGGAGGGACTTGGGGGAGGGGCGATGGAGGTGTGATAGGTGGAAGGAGGTCAAGGTGAGGGTGATAGGCTGGAGTGGGGTGGGGGCGGAGAGGTCAAGAAGAAGATTGCAGGTTAGGAGGGCGGTGCTGAGTTCAAGGGAATCGACTGAGACAAGGTGGGGGGAGGGGAAATGAGGAAACTGGAGAAATCTGAGTTCATCCCTTGTGGTTGGAGGGTTCCCAGGTGGAAGATGAGGCGCTCTTCCTCCAACCATCGTGTTGTTATGTTCTGGCGATGGAGGAGTCCAAGGACCTGCATGTCCTCGGTGGAGTGGGAGGGAGAGTTAAAGTGTTGAGCCACGGGGTGGTTGGGTTGGTTGGTCCGGGCGTCCCAGAGGTGTTCCCTGAAGCGTTCCTCTATATTGGGGAGACGGGCCGCCTACTTCCTCATTTCCCCTCCCCCCACCTTGTCTCAGTCGATTCCTTCGAACTCAGCACTGCCCTCCTAACCTGCAATCCTCTTCCTGACCTCTCCGCCCCCACCTCACTCCAGCCTATCACTCTCACCTTGACCTCCTTCCACCTATCACATCTCCATCGCCCCTCCCCCAAGTCCCTCCTCCCTACCTTTTATCTTAGCCTGCCTGGCACCCTCTCCTCATTCCTGATGAAGGGCTCTGGCCTGAAACGTCGAATTTCCTATTCCTTGGATGCTGCCTGACCTGTTGTGCTTTAACCAGCAACACATTTTCAGCTCTGATCTCCAGAATCTGCAGACCTCACTTTTTACTTAAATATGATAGTGACCAGGTAATCGAATTTGATGTTGTTAATTAAGGGGACAATATTGGATATGATACCACTTCTTCAAAATAGTGTCATAAGATCTTTTACATCCACTTGACAGACCAGAAAGAGTTTCAGCTCAAAGTCTCATGCAAATCTAACAGTACTTCTGACAGTGTAACACTGCCTTGATACTGCACTTAGAATGGCAGCCATGATTTTTGTATTTGGGGCATGGGAGGGAACTTGAACCCATGGTGTCATATTAATGACAATGCTCTAATAATCAATCATCCGTCAATGGTTAACTCTGTGGATTAGCTTGTTTGAAACAGTAAAACAAGTTGAAAGTTATGAAGCAGACATTGCAGCAAACTGACTGATTTTGGTAGTGTACAGCTTGCAAACTCAATACCGATGGTTCTAGGTAGAGTCACAACCATCCACGAAGTGCATGGAGTCCTTAAAGATGAATTCTCTTAAAAGCAAGACACACAGCATAGCCCTCCTTTCCCAAAGAAAGTCTAACCATTTACAATAACAAGTGAACCCATGAGCGTCTCTACTGTTTGGATAATTTGCTGATAAGCTCAGATCTCATGACGGTGACTTTTCCTGAAGATGCTGTTGATTTTCACAGTCAGTACTACCCGTCCGCACCCCCCAACCCAGAATTTGAGCACAAAAGTCTGTGTCAACTCGTTTTTGTTTTGGGCAAACAATGACTCAATGTTTAGCACTGTTGCCTCACAGCGCCAGGGTCCCAGGTTCGATTCCAGCCTTGGACGACTGTCTGTGTGGAGTTTGCACATTCTCCCCGTGTTTGCATGGGTTTCCTCTGGGTATTCCGGTTCCCTCCCACTTTCCAAAGACGTGCAGGTCGGGTGAATTGGCCGTGCTAAATTGTCCATAGTTGTTAGGTGCATTAGTCAGAAGGGGGGGGGGGGTGGGTTACTCTTCGGAGGGTCGGTGTGGACTTGTTGGGCCGAAGGGCCTGTTTCCACACTGTAGGGAATCTAATCTAATCTAGACAGTGATTGTTAACAGTGCAATGCTTCAGATGAAATATTAAACCTAGATCATGCTTTCTCTCCCAGGTTTAATGTATAAGATTCCGAGGCATGATTTCGGAAGAAGCACCAGAGGTTGATCTGTAATGCCCGAACCATGGCTCATCCTTTAACCAATATCACAAAAAACAAGCATCTAATCATTATCCATGATTTGTTTGGAGCTTGCTGTGTGCAAATTGGTTATTGCTGCAGCAAGAGTATTTAATGGCACATAAAGCCATTTTGGGCATCTTCTGTTTGTAAAAGGCACAGTATAAACCAAAATTTTTTCACATGCTGCCACAGCTTGACTTATAAACAATGAATTAAAATCGGGCTAGTTTTGAACATGAGCATATATTGACAAGTAACACAATGTTCCTGTAACAGTAGCTTGGCTCAGATAGTATCATTTGCTTTTCAATACACAAAAAGCAGGACAAATCCAATTTCTGCCCCACCAGTCTCCTCTCGATCATCAGTAAAGTGATGGAAGGGGTCATCAACAGTGCTATCAAGCAGCACCTGCTCAGCAATAACCTGCCCGGTGACGCCCAGTTTGGGTTCAACCAGGGCCACTCAGCTCCTGACCTCATTACAGCCTTGGTTCAAATATGACCAAAAGAGCTGAATTCCAGAGATGAGGGACAACCCTTGGCACCAAGGCCGTATTCGACCGAGTGCAGCATCAAAGAGTCCTGGCAAAACTGGCATCAATGGGTCTGAGGTCAGAAACACTCCACTGATAGGATTCACATCTGGAACACAGGTGGATGGTTGTGGCTGTTGGAGTTGAGACTTCTCAGCTTCAGGACATGTCTGCAGGAGTTCCCCAAGGTAGTATCCTAGGACCAGCCATCTTCAGCTGTTTCATTAATGACCTTCCCTCCATTATATGGTCACAAGTGGGGTTGTTCGCCGATGACTGCACAATGTTCAGCACCATCTGTGACTTCTCAGACACTGAAGCAGTCCATGTTTAAATGCAACACCATCTGGACAACATCCAAGCTTGGGCTATCAAGTGACAAGTACCATTCATGCCACACAAATGCCAGGCTATGGCCATCACCAATAAGAGACAATGTAACCACTGCTCCTTGATATTCAATGGTATTACCATCACTGAATCCCCCACCATCAACATCCTGGGGGTATCATTGACCAGAAACTCATTTGGACTCACCACATAAACATAGTGGCTACAAGAGCAGGTGAGAGGCTCAGAATATTCCGGCGAGTAACTCACCTCCTGACTCCCCAAAGCCTGTCCACCATCAGCAAGGCATAAGTCAGGAGTGTGATGGAATACTCCCCACTTGCCTGGATGGGTGCAGATCCAACAACATTCAAGAAGCTTGACACCATCCAGGACAAAGTAGCTCACATGATTGGGATTACATCCAAAAGCCCCCTCTCCCTCTACCACTGACGCTCAGTACCAGCAGTGTGTACTATCTACAAGATGCACTGCAGAAATTCACCAAATGTCCATAGACAGCACCTTCCAAACTCACGACCACTTCCATCTAGGACAGCAGATATTTGAGAACACCACTATCTGTAAGTTCCCCTCCAAGCCACTCGCCATCCTGACTTAGAAATGTATCGATAATCCTTCACTGTCGCTGGGTCAAAATCCTGGAATTCCATCCCAATAGGTGGACTGCAGCAGTTCAAGAAGGCAGCTCACCTCTACCCTCTCAAGGGCAACAAGGGACAGGCACTAAATGCTGGCCCAGCCAGCAATGCCCACATCCCACAGAAAATTAATATTAAAAAAACTTTGAAAGATTGCTTTTTGAGTCTTACACCAGTATTTGAGCTCAAGACCTTGGGTGATAGTTTGGAGAATATTGCCTTAACAGAAGTTAGAGAAAGATGGTGATGAGATGGTATTGTCACTGGACTAATAATTTACAACCCCAGGTTAATACTCTGGAGCCAGGCAAGAGTGAAGCTTGATTTCAATAAATAAAACCTGGAATAATTGTGATCATGTAACTGATACTGGTTGGTATAAATACCTGTCTGGATCATTAATGCCCTTTACAGAAGGAAATCGACCATTCTTGGCTATGTTGATGTGACTCCAGCCCCACAGCAATGTGGTTGACTCTTAATTGCCCTCTGAACATTTGGGTATGGGCAACACATGTTGGCCTTGCCATTCACCCCCACATCTTATGAGTGAACTGAAAAATGAAGCTCTACATTTTAAACTAAGCTCATGTCCATTAGTTCAGGAGGATATGAAAACGCTCACGTAAATAGAATAGGATTGCTATTTGGAAACATCCTCCACTAAATGCAGCTCAACTAATTTAATGAACAAATTGTGCATTTTACATCTTTTGTGTCAGACTTGTTTGAAATTATTTGCTGTGGGCTTATGTTCACCTGGAATCAGATAGGAACGGGCAGAAAATGTAAAGCAAATCACATGCCCAAGCCAGACTACTGAATGGAATGATTCCAAATTAAATTACATCTCAATCAGTTATTCCCTTTAATAATAGACCATTACTGAAAATAACAATTTCCAATATCTTTCTCAATTAGGTTAAAAACTAACCAGTGAAAAAAACAATCCCCTATCTTTTCTTTCAAATAGAATTAGTTATGATGGAGAATGTTTAGATTATGACGCTAAAACATGATTACAATATGCATGTGACATTTATCTTGAAATTAATCTTGTCCAGATACAGGCACGATCCCATGACCAGTCAAGCAAGACAAGGCATACGGCAGACAGGTAACAACAGGAAAGTAGATAAGGTTGTTTTTGAACTGTCATTATATTTCGGAGAGAGGTTCGAGTTAAGCAACAACCAACACTGAACTCTCTGAATTCCCATTAACAGAGCATTTTGAGATTCAGTTGCCTGTAAACTCTAAGATAGGGGAAATTGTTGGCTGACCACTTACTGCTCTCATTGGGGAAGATACTCAAAGCTACAGGGAATTTATTATTAAAATGATTATTTGAACGGGGAATGAGTGGAGTTTTAAAATGGAATCGTTGCATTCAGAGGTCTAGTTTTGACATGTAATCTTTTCAAATTTTTGCCTGCTCCAATCTGATGCAAGGCAAGCATAAGTCTCTAGTACAATACTTGCAGAAAGTTTGACATGAATGACATAAGATACACAATTTGTTCTTTAAGTTGAGTTAGACAACAGCACCTCTGAGGTAATAACATGGATACTTTTGACCCAATGTTACAAATTTAGTCCTTTGTAAATACTTTTCCTTATTCATTTCAAATTTCAAACATTTCAAATTTCCCCATTCTAGAGCAAGCCTTACATTTAGATAGCACCTTTCACAATTGCAATATATATCAAAGTGTTTTACAGTGAATTAGCAACTTTTGAGTGTTAAAAGAGTGCTTTGAGTGGGATAGCATGGTGGCTCAGAGGTCAGCAATGTTACCTGGATGACCTTGCACATTCTCCCTTTGTTTTCGTGCATTCCCTCCGCGTGCTCCAGTTTCTTCCCACTGTCCAATGATGTGTAGGTTGGGTGGATTGGCCATACCAAATTACCCTGTAGCATCCAGCGACGTGTAGGTTAGCCATGGGAATTGCAGGGATAGGATAGGGCTCTGAATGAGATGCTCTTCAGATGGGTGGTGTGAACTTGATGGGCTGAATGGCCTGTTTCCACACTGTAGGGATTCAATGAAAGAACGGAACACAGCACCCAAGAGAGCAAGCTCTCAAAAAAAGCAATGTGTTAATAATTATGCAATCTCAATGTTAGTTTTGGGTCAAGAAT
This sequence comes from Hemiscyllium ocellatum, assembly GCF_020745735.1. Taxonomy (NCBI): domain Eukaryota; kingdom Metazoa; phylum Chordata; class Chondrichthyes; order Orectolobiformes; family Hemiscylliidae; genus Hemiscyllium; species Hemiscyllium ocellatum. Next base: position 10,134,296 of record NC_083428.1, on the reverse strand, counting down.
TGGCCAGAACATGTGGATCAGTCAAACTGATGTTCTTCAAAATAGTGCCAGAGGGTATTTGATGTTACTTGGCAGAACTGACAGCTCTTACTGTAAAGTCTTATCTAAAAGACAGCTGTGGTGCTGTGCCACATGTGTCAGTCCAGGATTACTGTTTTCAAGTCTCTCAGTGAGAATTAAAACCACAATCTTATGACTAAGGAGTAAGAGTGTTACCCAGCTGACAAATATACAGTGCCTCATGATTTCAGGAAATGCCTGACAACAAGTCATTTGAGAATATAATCACAATCATGATGCAGGCAAGCAACAAGAATAATGTTCACAAGCAGATAAGTGATCAGGTAAAATCAGTTTTAATAATGTTACTTGGATCCGCATCTCACTCACCCCTCACACTCACCTATCTGGGCTTCAAGTCTAACAATGCCACCATTTTAAAAACTCCTATTCAAATCCATCATCTCATTGCTCTGGGCTCTAATCAACCTTACAGTCTTAGAATCATTGAAATGTATAGCACAGGAGGCCATTCAGCCCATTTCTATAGTGCTGTCTGAAAGTAAATGATGCAATCTATCCTGTACTTCGGCCTGAAGTCCATTGTCCTCAAAGTCACAGCTACTCAAGTGCATATGCATGGAATATTTTGAAAGATAATGAGGATTTGTCTCTGTCCCTATACTTGTAGTGAGTTTCAGACTCCTACCATTCTCTCGATGAAAATAATCTCTCGTCCACACCCCTCTAATCAATTCTTTTAATCTATGTCACTTTTTCACTGACTTTTCTGCTAATTGAAAAAATATTATTTTAACCACTCTATCCAGGCTCCTCAGTTAAATGTCCCTTCAATTTTATCTCTTCTAAAAGAAAACATCACCAGCCAATCCAATCTTCCTTCGTAGTGAATGGTCTGTAACCCTGGCAACATCCTCATAAATCCCTTCTGCACCCCCACCCCTAAACATGTATTCACATTCTTTCAGTATTTGTAATGACCAGAACAGTGTTCAGTGGCCTAATGAATGCTTATATACAATTACATTTACAGTCAGTTAGGTACTTTTGAATGTTAAAAGAGTGCTTTGAGTGGGATGGCATGGTGGCTCAATGGTCAGCAATGTTGCCTACTACACCAGGGACCCAGGTTCAATTCCATCCTTGGGTGGCCTTGCACATTCTCCCTATGTCTTGGTGCATTCCCTCCACATGCTTCAGTTTCTTCCCACTGTCCAAAGATGTGCAGGTTAGGTGGATTGGTCATACCAAATTGCCCCATAGCATCCAGGGACAAGTGGGCTAGGCAGGTTCATTTAGATTAGATTCCCTACAATGTGGAAACAGGCCCTTCGGCCCAACCAGTCCACACTAACCCTCTGAAGAGTAACCCACCCAGACCCATTTCCCTCCCACTAATGCACCTGACACTGTGGGCAATTTGGCACAGCCAATTCACCTGACTTGCACATCTTTGGACTGTGGGAGGAAACCAGAACACACGGGGAGAATGTGCAAACTCCACACAGACAGTTGCCTGAGGCTGGAATTGACTGGGACCCTGGCACTGTGAGGCAGCAGTGCTAACCACTGAGCCACCGTGCAGCCGATGGGAAATGCTCTTATCTAGGTTCCCCGGATAATAAAGGAAAGTATGTTTTATTAATCAGTTTACCTGTCAGTCCTGATATCTTTTAGTTTTATCCCCTTGATTAAAATTCCACTCAATGGATCAGAGGATTGTGGGTTCAAGTGTCATACCTGAAAATACAGTATAACAATCATGGACTTCACTTCGGCTCAGTACTGAGGGAGTGCTGCATTGCTGATGAAGCTGGGATGCTAGAATATTATTAGAATTGTTCATGGAGGTTGAATCAAGTGACCTCCATGAAGAGATTCTGATGAGGTCAGCCAGCTGAAGCTCAAAGAACATGAGTTCTCTGATTGGGGTTATTAGTCTAGTCCAATCAGGGAGCCCTGGCTGACAGATAAAAAGAGAAGTGTCAGACACCCTGTTCATTCCGAGAGCTGACCCCAAGGTAGCTGGAGCAGTGCCAAGGATTCTGTGTGTGTAAATAGTGAGTGACTTGGTAACAGGATACCAGCCTCTGTGGAGGCATTTCAAGCCAGGTATTCATCACCCAACATGTCCACGTCACATTCTCCAGTTGAAAATTAACAGGATCTTGGATACCTGATTGGATCATTATAGATTATTCAAAAAGTCCTTCTTCATCAAACATGCTAGGACTCTACTCGTTGGAATTTAGAAGAATTAAATGTGATCTCATTGAAACAAATAGACTTCTTAAGGGACGAGACAGTGAGGACTGCAGATGCTGGAAAGTCAGACATAATAAAGCACAGAGCTCAGAAAAGCACAGCAGGTCAATCAAGGTCAGAGGAGAGGGGGAGTCGATATTTCAGGTTCGGATCCTTCATTAAGTCTAGACACTTTTTAATGGAATTGACAGGGTAAATGCTGAGTGGATGCTTCCCCTCATGAGAGAATTCAGGAGCAGAAACCATTGCCTCAGAATTAAAGGGTACCAATTTAAGACTGAGATGAGGAAGAAACGCTTCTCTCAGAGGGTTATAAGTCTTTGGAACCCCTTGCTCTAGAGAGATGGAGGGGCAGAGTACTTGTGTATATCTAAGGCTGAGATAAATTTTTGATCAGGAGGAGAATCAAGGGTTATGGGGAAAGGGCTGGAAAGTGGACATGAGGAATGTTGGATCAGATATGATCCCTGTTGAAGGTAGAGCAGGTTTTGTGGGGCAGAAAGGCTTACCCTGTTACTCTTTCTTCTGGGCTTATTATCCATCTCCAACATGTTTTAGAGCAAGAAAACAAGAGCATACCAAGGTAATGACTGCAGTCCACTGCTATTCTAACACCTGAAGAGTTTCTTTAATTCCCAGGGATGCTCCCAGCATTGTCCTGTAGATTCATCTTCAACTCCGGGAAGCTCCAGGTTAATTCCAAAAATCTGCCAACTTTTTGCCCACTTTTGGAAAAGACCTAAACCGTGGTACTGTCCACTCTCTCAGGTGGATGTAAGAGATCTAATTTGAAGAAATGAAGTTATCGCACATCACAGAGGTCCTTTGGTTCATCAAATTTGTGCCAGTCTACCAACACTGATTACACCCTCCAACACTTGATCCATAACCTTGAATGTTCAACTGCTCATCCATGTAGTTTTTAAAGATTGTGAAGTTTCCCACCTGCATTCCCTTCACAGGCAGTGCATCCAAACCTCCCACCACCCTCTGGATGAAAAGAATTGTCTCAAATTTCCTCTAAACCTTCCCCTATGCCTTAAAGTTATGCCTCCTCATTATTGATCCTCTAGCCAGGAGGTAGTCCCCCATACCTGGATAAGAGATATATCTCAAGAAACATTACAAAAATGAACAGGTTTTCTGGCCATCATCAGATTAATTTTGGCAGAAGTGTAATTGTACAAGCTGCCTGCTACATTTGTTCATATCTGTGTGGAATTCAGCGATGGCAATGCCTTCAAACGTGAAGGGGCTATGGTTAGCTTGCCTCTTTTGGAGATAGTCGTTGCCTGGCATTTGTTTGGTGTGATTGACAAAAGGGATGGTGGTCAATAAGAGTTGGTAATGGCCTGATAGTCAATGATGGGTCGGTTAGCTCAGTTGGTTGGATGGCTGGTTTGCAATGCAGAGTGATGCCAACACTGTGGATTCAATGTCTACACTGACTGGGGTTACCACGAAGGACTCTCCTTCTCACACTCTCCCCTTGTCTGTGGTGTGGTGACCCTTCGGTTAAACCACCACCAATCATCTCTCTTTAATGAGAGAGCAGCCCTACAGTCTGGTAGGACTATGGTGACTTTATCTTTTACAATGATCTTTGGGGGGAAGAGAAGAAATTGGAATCAAAAATGTCTTCATTTTCAAAACCAGAAGGTATGTCTATTAACAGAAAATAGCAGTCAGGACAAAAACAAGCACAACATACAAAATAGTTCGAATGGAAAAAGTCTCGAGGCAAAACAGCAAACAGATGCTCTCAATAATCAAATTAAGAAATCCATAATAATAATTTTAAATATAAAAATGCAACATGAGAAGCTAAATTAGAGAAGCAGAGACCAATGTCTCGTACAATAGTGCAGTTGAAGCCAAGAACCTGGAAAATGACCAGCCATTGCTAAAGATAATTTTAAAGATTAATTCTAGATCAGGTTTCATCAGTTCCAAGCTGGAAGGCAGTTATACCTGCCACACAACAACCTTCATTCCAAGTAGGGAAAAGAGGTGGATTCTGAGCGGACCCCCTGGAACAGGGATGAAGCCCGATTCTGTTGACATTAGTCTGATCCACCTTAGCTGTCAACCATTAAACCAAGCAGTCACTGGTTTCCTTTGGGCAAAGTTATAGGATCTGAACACAAAGACATCATTTATTCATGAATGAGTTGACTGAATTCCAGTTTTCTGGGTATTTCTTTCCTTTAAACTTAAATGATTTCACATTTGATTGCACCTTACCAGATTAATTATATAAGTAAAATAAGGGTATTATTGATTTAGAATGTAATATTTATATGACCAACTGTCATTGCTCCAAGATTTTGTAGCTGTTTTTTTCCAACTGCTTGGACTCACGCTCTGAGATTCCTGCCCTGAAGCGCTCCACTTTTCTACTTCACTCCAATCCTTTTGGGCTCTTACAACTCTTTAAACACAAGTTTAACAACCTGTCCTACATTCACTCTGTGGCTCCACCTCACACCTGTGATTGATAACACTATTGGGAAGCCCCCTGAGATCTGTTACAATGTTAAAGGCGTTGTGTAAATGCATGCTTATATCACTTCAACTCTACTCAATGTGTAAATCTAAATTAATCTGGATTGTTTGGCTGCATGTTTGCTGTAGTGTTTTAATACTCTGTTTTTACAGTCGTTGTATTGTTACCAATACAAGCCGTGGGAATCTATGAGAATTTGAACTCTCAGGTTCTGTAGACTTGTTCCTAAACTGTGCCTTTAATTCTCGTTTTGAAGTGCAATTACTGTTTATCAGAGAAAAATGCCAACTAATTTACATTATTACCAAAGAGAAAAATAATGAAATGATAGGCCTGGTAGTGTTTAGGATCCATCCTCTTCAAAGATGTAATAGAAAAATTCATCTTGTTAACTCCTGATGGAAAGAGAATTAACCTTAGAAAAAATCTACTGCTGAAGGAAGAATAGAAACAAGCAGATCATCTTTGGAATTAATGATTTCACCTCAATTTCCACACATACAATAGCATGTCAATTGTTGTCAGATGATAATATAACTGGAAGTAAGATTTTGATTTCTATCTAAGGGTTAAATGGTTGTCATCATTTGATTTACAGGCGTCCATAGCTTGGCCAGTGGGTTTCTGAACAACACTGATGAAGTTGAAAGGAAGAACGATTGATTCATTTATTGTTGTCACGTGTACCGAGATACAGTGAAAAATGTTGCTTTGTATGCCATACAGGCAAGTTGTACCATACAAAATTCACGAGGGCAGCAGGACAGTGTTACAGCCGCACAGAAGACTCAGAGAGAGAGAGATCAGAATTAGTATTTGAGAGGTCAGTTCAAAAGTCTGGTAACAGCAGGGAAGAAGCTGCTCTTGAATCTCCACATACATGTATTCAAACTTTATATCTTCGGCCCGACGGAAGAAGGTGACAGAGAATCATGTATGGATATGATTCTAAAGCAGGAGTCGAGAAGCATGATCTTTATGTACACAGATTATTAAAAGTAGCAGGGCAGGTTAAAAAAAAATGGCTTAAAAAGCCTACAGGATCCTTACCATTACAAATGAAGACCTAGAGTACAAAAGTGAGGAAATAGTGATGGACAGTTATACTCTGTGGCCTCAAATTGAATCAAATAGGTCTACAGCTCAGAAAAAGGTCCTTTGGCCCACTGAGTCTGTGCTGGTCAAAAACAAGTGCATAGCTATTCTAGGGTCGAGAGTATGGTGCTGGAAAAGAGCGGCAGGTCAGGCAGCATCCGAGGAGGAGGAGAATCAATGTTTCGGGCAAAAGCCCTTCAACAAGAATGAGGTTTGTGAGCCAAAGGAATGGAAAGATAAATGGAAAAGGGGGTGGGGCTGGGTGGAGTGGATAGGTAGGAAAGATGATGGACAGGTAGGACAGGTCATGAGGGCGTGTCGAGATGGAAGGTTGAAAGTGGGATAAGGTGGAGGGAGGGGAAATGAAGAAACTGGTGAAATCCACATTGATCCCATGAGGTTGGAGGGTCCCCAGGCAGAAGATGAAGCTTTCTTCCTCCAGGCATCAGTGGTTAGGCTTTGGCAATGGAGGAGGCCCAGGACCTGCATTTCCTTGGCAGAGTGACACCTGAAGGAAGAACGCCTCATCTTCTACCTCAGGACCCTGCAACCACAGGGGATCAATGAGGATTACCTGGATAGTTTGTAGAAGCTGTGGTTGCTCTCCTTAGAGATGTTTGAGAGGAGATTTGGGAGAGGTGTTCAAAATCATCAGTGGCTGGATGAAGTAGGTAAAGGGAAGTTATTATCTTTGGCAGAAAGTTAAAGAACCCAGAGGATATTAATTAGAGGTGATTGGAAAAAGAATCAGACGTGTTATGAGGAAAAGTGTTTTCATGAAGCAAGTGGTTATGATCTGGAATCTGCCTGAGAGTGTGGTAGATGGAAGATTCAATTATAGTTTCCAAATGATGCATTGTTTCCAGAGACAAAAAAAGTTACTGGACTATTAGGAACAGGTAAGGAATGGTAATCATCTTTAAGCCAGCTGGTGAATTATAGAGTGAGATATATAGGCTCTTAATGAAGAAAGTTCATTAACTTGTTCGGTCATACAGCTCTTATCCAATAACCTGGTGTTCCGACTATTCTGCATTTATATGTGAATATATTCCTCATCAAACTGTTCAGAGATGTCACTACACACTTCTAGAATAAATGGAACTTATACTCAGTCTCCTTAGTTCAGAGGCAGGGTCACTACCACTGTGCCACAAGTGTACTATTCATAGGTGCATATATTTCCTAATCAACCTGTTCAGCGAGGTTGCAACACCACTCTGGAGCAGCTGGGACTTGAACTTGGGTATCCTTGCCCAGACATTGGGACACTACCACAGTGCCGCAACAGCTTCCCATTTATATGTGAATATTTTCACATTAACCTGCTCAGAGGTGTCATAACACACCCCTGGATCAGGTGATACTTGAACCCGGGTCTCCTAATTCAGGATTAGAAATATTGGTACAACAGCCCTCCCTCCATCCTTTTCTTATACTCGGAAATGCTATCACATGCAACTGAGTAACTTTTCCACCACTATAGTCACCGTGAATCTGTTTTTCTTCTTTTTTTTTAAATCCCCTGCACTATTGCCAGCAGTAATGCTACTGGGACTCTTTTTTTTTGGCTTTCCTGTTTTTAAACCCTAACCCATCAATAAAAACATTCATGCAGCCAATTAAATATTTACATTCAAAGTCCATTAAAGACCCCTACTCATTTCAATGTGCTGAAAGATAATTAATATCTATCATCTGTTTCTTTTAACTTTAACAATGGCTGTAACAAATCTTAACAATGTAATTGACAAGGCCTTAACAGTGGACTTAGCTTAACTACTCTTGCAGAGAACAGGTATGGACACAATGGGCAAAAGACCTCCCTGTCTTGTATATATGAGATGTGGGCAGGTCCAGACAGCGGGCCGTGGAGAGGGTCGTTAGGGCAGACTGCCTGCCCCTCTTCCACGGTTATGTCAGAGCCCAGGTGTCTCTGGAGAAGGAGCATGCGGTGTCCACCAACACCCTTGAGCTGTTCAGGGAGAGGTGGGCACTGCATGAGTGCAGCGTATTATTTCCCCATCCAACTCTATTTTGATGTGATCTCTGCCCTCCCCTTCACTGTTTGATAATGCAGCATTGCCCTTTGATGTGAAGGGCGCTGCTTGTCACTGGCCACTCGGGTGTTTCCCTTCTTCCTGGTGGTGGAAATTGAATAAAGATTTGCACACTTGTTGTCGTTCACAGTGTCTCACACCTGCACACACACAACATGGGTGCGAGGGAAAATAATAAGCACTTCCGCTGTTTAGTGGTCGTGTGGGTGGAAGAAAAGAAATAAAAAATTGACCTCCTTCTGTGGTGTAACCATAGTAAAGAGATGATAGGTTTAAACCAAACTTTGTCTGTGTATGGGTAACTAACTAACACATGCTCAGAATACTAAAGAAGAGTAATTTTGCACTTTAAACATTAAACCCGTGGCCCAGATCTCCTGAAGATGGTCTTTGCAGCCTTGTGTCCTGACAGATGTACTATCCTGTGTTTCCTGCTCAGGAAGAGTGACTCATCCACACAAGTTGATATAAAGTTCCTCGGGAAGTCCTGAGATTCATGACGAATAAAAGAGCCGTTTTTTTTTATTGTGTTCATGCAATATAAGTGTCACTGCCTGGGGCAACATTTATTGCCCATCCCCAATTGCCAAGAGGGCAGTTAAATTAACTTGGAGATTCTGAATTACTAAACCCATGAGATTACCAGTACACATCTGCCACAGCAAGCAGTTGAAACCAAGACATTGAATGTTTTCGAGAAGAGGATAGATATTGTTCTTAGAGCTAAAGGAATCAATGAGTATGGGGTTAAAGCAGGAACTGAGTATTCAGTTGGATGATCAGCTATGATCATACTGAATAGCAGAGAACACTTCAAAGGGCTGAATGGCCTACACCTGCTTTTGTTGTCTATGTTTCTTTGCCTCCCCTTCATCAGAGGATGTACAGTAATCAAATCAGCCATGATCTTATTGAATGGCAGACTAGGCTTGAGGATTCAAGTGTCCCACTCCTGCTTTTAATTTATGCAAACATATGTTTGTTTAAGAATCTGAAACATGTCATATAAATGCAAGGTGTTTCTTGCAATGTCATGAAGGAGGCAGACCACCAACTGAGGCACCTCTTCAAGGTATAATTTCCAGCAAACAGCAATTCTTAACAAACCAAAGACAAAACCTCAGGTAAGAAACCCCATGCAAGTGAATGAAGAAAGCACTGGTCAGATTGGGATCTAAATATCTTCATTTTGGTGGTAAGCATTAACTGAATTAACCTCTACATTTCCACTGCAGTGTAGTAATCGCATGTTGCTAGTTATTTAGAATGCTTTCAGGTATTTGTTTTGGCTTTCTGAATAGTAGTCTTTTGAAAGATTTCTCGTCTATTTACTGATTAATATCTGAACACCCATTTGTTTTGGTCTGATGCACAGTTATTGCCTTGTCTTCCAATTGATTCAAAGGCAGCCAACCTGAACAGACTGATATATCTCCCAAGTGTCAGATGACGCCTGTCTCCTTGGAATTGCAATCCTTTGCCATTCCTCAACATAGTTTCCTTCTGGAGTAGGAGAGGCTGCCCTCCTTCCTATCCTGTCTATCTGTAGTCTAGAACCTTCTCACGAATGTCATTTTAAGGATGTGAGAATAAAAGGGTTACCTACCTTGAACATGTTATAATACACCTTCCACCAAGACTTGAGGGGGTTCCTGAAAGCTAGACCTCTGTCCCAGAGGTAGGACACTATCCACTGAATCACAGGACCTCCAAAGATCACTTTCATAGGTTTCTGAATATTAGGTGAGGTGCATAGCACGTTCCCAAACTAATATCATTTGTTTTTTTACCCATCAAGCAATGAATTCTCAATCCAGTGACTAAATTGCTCAACCATTATGTTAGCTGAGATAGAAGAAGGAACTGAGCTTTGTCTAAAGGAGCCATTGTCAGGAATGTAGCAGAGAGAGGGGATTAACCCTTGATGTGCACCATGCACAACTTCATTAATTTCATCCTTAAAACTGAATCATTGGCATGGCATTCTGTGCCTAGACCAATAATTTGTAAATGTGTCCTTTTATTTTTCCTTGAAGTTAGGATTGACCAGTGAGAAGGAAGAAAATCTGCTCTGAACTAATCATACATGGATCCTGGGTGGAGCAGATGTAATTTTTTGGGACGTGAGATCTTATCATGCTCTAGATTTCCACGTAGCCTAATTCAGTTTAAGACCGAGCTATTTAAGTGGCATGTCTTTATCATTATTGAATTGAGAGGCATCCAATTTCTCTTTAAAAACACATTTAAGTTTTGAATATAGGACGTAATTAGTCACAGTTCTCAGGTAGGTGCCTGAGGCTTCGATGCAAAAAAAAATTACTCACAGACATAAAATTCCTTTAAACTTTCTCTGTGGAATAGAATCAACGTAAAGACACTGCAAGCTGTAATCTTGTACTCTATGCCCCTACTTATAAAGCCTAGAATACGGAATGTTTTATTAACAGCCATCCCTTCCTGCCCTGCCATCTTGAATTAATTATATTTATACACACCCCAACCTGGTCTGTATAAATATAATTATACAGGTGGGCGGCACGGTGGCACAGTGGTTAGCACTGCTGCCTCACAGCGCCTGAGACCCGGGTTCAATTCCCGACTCAGGCGACTGACTGTGTGGAGTTTGCACGTTCTCCCTGTGTCTGCGTGGGTTTCCTCCGGGTGCTCCGGTCTCCTCCCACAGTCCAAAGATGTGCGGGTCAGGTGAATTGGCCATGCTAAATTGCCCGTAGTGTTAGGTAAGGGGTAAATGTAGGGGTATGGGTGGGTTGTGCTTCGGCGGGTCGGTGTGGACTTGTTGGGCCGAAGGGCCTGTTTCCACACTGTAAGTAATCTAATCTAATCTAATCACTCCTTCTGCTCTGCACAGCCTTTAGAATAGTGCCTTTTTTCACATTGTCTTTCCATGTTCCTTGTTCCATCTCACTCTTCTCTGCATTAAACATCATTTACCACCTATCCACCCACTTCACCAATATGCTCATGTCCTTTTCCAGTTCTACACTCTCCTCATTACAGTGTGCAATTCTCCCAAGATTTGTGTTACCTGCTAATTTTGAAATTGTCTCCTGCACACTAAGATTTAAGTCTCAGTCAGGTAAAGCAAGAGTCCCAAAACTGACCCCTGGGGAATTCCACTATAAGCCTTCTTCAAACGTGGAAAGTTCCCTTTGATTACTGTTTTTTTCCTATCCTGAGCAAATTTTGTATTCACACTGATCCTGTCTGTTTTGTTTCATGATCTGTAACCTTCCTCACAAGTCTGTTTTGTAACACCATACTGAACATCTGTAGGAAGTCGACGTGCACCACTTCAACAGCCTTCCCCTTATCAACCTTCTCAACCTCTTCAAATAAGACTCCAGCAAGTTAGTTGGTCTTTTATTATAACCCTGTTTTCCTTCTAATATTTGGTTTTTCACCTCTTTTCTGAACATTCTGCATTCAGTTTGCTTCTCAACTGTATTAACTACCTTACACCTGTCCCATGTTTATAGAGATGCACAGCACAGACACAGACCCTTTGGTCCAACTTGTCCTATCGCATTTCCAACGCTCCTCCCCCAAGTCCCTCCTTCCTACTTTTTATCTTAGCCTGCTTGCACCCTCCAGCATCTGCAGGCCTCACTTTCTCCTGATGTATATGAAGGCCATGTTGGTGTGTTGGTGGTTGGGTTGGTTGGTCCGGGTGTCCCAGAGGTGTTCTCTGAAACGTACCGCAAGTAGGCGGCCTGTCTCCCCAATATAGAGGAGGCCACATTGGGTGCAGCGGATGCAGTAAATGATGTGTGTGGAAGTGCAGGTGAATTTGTGGCGGATATGGAAGGATCCCTTGGGGCCTTGGAGGGAAGTAAGGGGAGAGGTGTGGGCGCAAGTTTTGCATTTCTTGCGGTTGCAGGAGAAGGTGCCGGGAGTGGGATTGGGTTGGTGGGGGCTGTGGACCTGACGAGGGAGTCACGGAGGGAGTGGTCTTTTTGGAACACTGATAGGGGAGGAGAGGGAAATATATCCCTGGTAGTGGGGTCCGTTTGGAAGTAGCGGAAATGACGAAGGATGATATGATGTATATGGAGGTTGATGGGGTGGTAGGTGAGGACCAGTGGGGTTCTGTCCTCCAACCACAAGGTATGAACTCAGATTTCTCCAGTTTCCTCATTTCCCCTCTCCCCACCTTGTCTCAGTCAAATCCCTCGAACTCAGCACCATCTTCCTAACCTGCAATCTTCTTCCTGACCTCTCCGCCCCCACCCCTACTCCAGCCTATCACCCTCACCTTGACCTCCTTCCACCTATCGCATTTCCAACACCCCTCCCCCAAGTTTTTATCTTAGCCTGCTTGGCACACTCTCCTCATTCCTGAAGAAGGGCTCATGCCCGAAACGTCGATTCTCCTGCTCCTTGGATGCTGCCTGACCTGCTGCGCTTTTCCGGCAACACATTTTCAGCTCTTCACTTACATCAACAAAGATACAACAAATGATGACCCTCCATCTGAAATGGATTGTTTGCTGCATGTCTGTCATCTACTGTATTCCTTCATGGGATGTGGCCATTGTTAGCTAGCCCAGCATTCCCAAAGTGCCCTGGAATTGAATTTATTGTGCGGCTACTTCAAAGATAACCATCGTGCTGGGGGTCTGGAGTCACGTGTAGGCCACAGCAGGCAAGGACAGCAGATTTCCATCTCCAAAGGACGTAAGATAGATTTTCAGAAGAACAATTACATTATTGTCATTAAGCCATCTTTTAATTTCAGATTTCATCAAATCAATTTGGGATTTGAATCCACATCCCCATAACATTAACATTAACTCCTAGCCTGTGTTGTATATCCTGCAGAACCAACCACTACCAACTAGGTTGTAGCTATACAGGACATTGAGAAGGCCACTTTTAGAATTCTGCCTTCAATTTTGGTCTCCCTTCCACTGGGAAGATGTTGTGAAACATGAAAGGATTCAGAAAAGATTTACAAGGATGTTGCCAGGATTGGAGGGCTTGAGATATTGGGAGAGATTGAACAGGCTGGGGCTGTTTTCCCTGGAGCATCAGAGGTTGAAGGTTGATTTTAGAGAAACTTTTATAAAATCATGAGGGGCATGGATAGGGTGAGTAGCCAAGGTCTTTTCACCAGGTTAGGGGAGTCCAAAACTAGAGGGCATAGGTTTAAGTTGAGAGGGGAAAGTTTTAAAAGGGTCCTAAGGGGCAACTTTTTTACACAGAGAATGTTGCATGTATGGAATGAGCTGTCAGAAGAACTGGTGGAGGCTGGTACAATTAGAATATTTAGAAGGCATTTGAAAAGGAAGAATTTAGAGGGATATAGGCCAAATGCTGACAAATGGGACTAGATTAGTTTAGGATATCTGGTTGGCATGGACGGGTAGGACTGAAAGGTTTATTTCTGTGCTGTACGTCTCTATAACTAATGGTTGTGATGGTGTGCGACACCAATCTCCTTTTTAAAATGGAGCTCAGGGTTTATTTGACTAACAGTGGCTGTGGATGGATGATTCCTAACAGGAGGAAGCACTGTTTTTAACAGAATGTAATATATTGAACCTTAGCAGTGTGTCCACACAATATTGGCCACTTTGACATGACAACTAAGACCATTGGGGGATTCTGCTGCCACAGCTTTCTCCATCAAGATCTTAAACTAATCTCATCTTTCTCCCATCAAGGACTCTACTGTATCATCAAATTGGAAGGAGCTTAAAACAGTTTCTAACATTAAACCTTGCAATGCCTGAAACAAAACCTGCTTAAAATCTCTCCACTCTCCGGTTGGTTGTAGAGGAAGAAGACTCATTTTCAAACAGACTGTTAACTAGGCCTGTAACTAACAAGTAAAAAATGAGGTCTGCAGATGCTGGAGATCACAGCTGCAAATGTGTTGCTGGTCAAAGCACAGCAGGCCAGGCAGCATCTCAGGAATAGAGAATTCGACGTTTCGAGCATAAGCCCTTCATCAGGAATAAGAGAGAGAGCCAAGCAGGCTAAGATAAAAGGTAGGGAGGAGGTCACTTGGTCTGGCATTTGTCAGAGTTTCTTGATCCTGGGAGCCTGGCAGAATTCCTGGAGGAATAACTTAAACAGCTGACAATGCCTATTCCCAGTGAATCTCCAAAGTGTTTTTCTTGATGTTACAATGGGACTACGAGACAATTCTATTTCACCCAATGCATTGACCGATCTACCAGATACATTTCACACAAGCCACTCACATAGTAAATTCGCACTTCAAACAGTGTGTCGTATACACACCAAGCTTTATCACCAGCGGAAACTGGAAATACAATAAGAATTGGAATACTTTAAAAATGTTGGTAACTGATAATAGTTTAAATTCAACCTTGTCATTCCTGGCTTTGTGGAAAACTGTTCTCAAGTGGACAATAGTGCTGTCGGATGAAAAGAATACTTTAAATAGTTCATCATGATCAGCACATTTCATTAAATACAGACACAATGTTATTGTCCTTAAAACATTGAGATATAAGAATTCTTCAGTTTCTCTGTGTTATGCATAAAGCCTACCCAGAGCACAAGAGACATAGACCATTGTTTCCCACCTCATAAACTCTCTAAACCACTGCATGTTTCTCTAATTCATTAATTCTGGCAGATCTTGTGAGTCTTTCACTAAGTCAGAGGCTCAGGACTTGATTAGAATAATATAGAATAGCCTTTACTGTCATATATACTCAATAAGTATCGTGAAAATTTTATATGTCACCAATTACAACGCCAACTTGGGTACAGGAGTACCTAGGCACAGCTTCTTTACTTACAAAGTTTTAGACAATACGGAAACAAAATGTCTAACATTACAGAAATAAATGTTCAATACAGCAGACCACGCTGGCACCTTGCTTACATTTTACACTGGGCCCTGGCTTCACACCGCGTCAATGATACACCTGGAAGTTGGAAGGTCAACACGCCACACCAGGAGGTTGCCATGTCAATGCCAGATGGCCCCTACGGGAGGCCGGAAGGTCACCCGAAATGGAGGCCCCAATGGGAGGAGGCCACTGTGCCAACACCAGGAGGCCGCAGCACCAGGTCGGGAGGTCACCATGCCAACGTCAGGAAGCCACTGCGAGAGGCCAGAAAGTCACCATGCCAACGCTGGGAGGTCACAGCACCAGGTCGGGACGATGCCATGCCAACGCCAGATAGCTTGGGACGATGCATTCATAATGTGGCTAAACAGGTTGACTGTCAACCTGCAAACATTTCCAACAAAAGCTGATGACAGACGGTAACAACAAGACAGATTCCTAGTCAGCCGTGTGATGGAAATGACATTCCATCAGCACTGTCCACAACTTCAAACTGCAAGGTGCATGTACCAGACTTGAGACGTATGGACGGAGGATTAAAGGGAAGGGGTGATGACAATGGTTAGACCTACATATGGGGTGCATCCAGGACCTAGGGCCTCACAAGGGAGTTTCCCATTTACTTGCCTGACACCAGCTGCATTGTTGGGATTCCCACACAATGTGGGCCACCTGTCTCAGGTTAAACGCAACAATGACAGGAAGAGGCTTCCTGCCTTTCCCTGCTCTCTGTAAATTTAAGACAGGTCAAACCCGGCCTGGCCTTTGATAGGTAGGTCATCTGTTTGGCATTTATGTATCTCTCCTCACTCCCCTCACTCCAAACCCACCAGCAAGACAGTACAAAATCCAGCCCATGTAATGATGATAATTAACAATCAAAGATTGACTTAAAAATCTCAATACACTTGGTCATTTGTGGGCCAATGCCAGAAAGTAATCATTCAAAGGAATCGAACCAATCAAATATCGAGCTGCTTCAGAGTAACAAATTTGCCTTTTATGTTCATGTGCCATGCTTTATAGTTGGCTCCGAATACTCTCAGGGAAGGGGCACAAGAACACACCACCTCATGTTCCCCTTCAAGCAGGACCTAGGACAGGGGGGTTTTATCAGGAATCAGTAACTGGAGCCTGAGGGTCAAGGGATTCACAATACCCAATATGGTGCGGAGGTATTTGCTGCTGTGTCTGAGTCGGGAAGCTGCTGTGCTCAACTCAAGGGGCTGTGGCTGTGTCTGGGCCAGGTGCTGGGGCTGTACCTGGGGCTGGGGCTGGGGCTGGGGCTGTGTCTGCAGCTGGATCTGGGCCTAGGACTAGGGATGGGCCTGGTGCTGGGCTTGAGGCTGGGGATAGACCTGAGGCTGGGGATAGACCTGAAGCTGGACCTGGGTAATGGGCCTGGGGCTGGAGATTGGCCGGGGCCCATGATTTCTGTCTTTGGCCATGTCATTCTAAACTTGGACTTTTTGTTGTCGATGATTCTTTGATACTTTGTCACTGGCACAAAAGCCTACTTAACACTGTACTAAGAACCTCCATCATATGGACTGTTGCTCCAAATAAGTAGCTACGGGTGGCAAATAAATGCCAGCTTTGCCAGTGGTGCTGCTAACCCATGAATGAACCATAGAGCCATAGAGATGTACAGCATGGAAACAGACCCTTCGGTCCAACTTGTCTATGCCAACCAATTATCCGAACTTAATCTAGTCCCACTTACCAGCACTTGGCCCATATCCCTCTAAGCTTTTCCTATTCATATCTCCATCTTGATGCCTTTTAAATGCTGTAATTGTACCAGCCTCCACCACTTCCTCTGGCAGTTCATTCCGTACATGCCCCACTCTCTGCATGAAAACGATGCCCCTTAGGTCCCTTTTATATCTTTCCCCTCTCACCCTATACCTTCTAGTTCTGGACTCCCCCACGACAGGGAAAAGACCTTGTCTGTTTATATTACCCATACCCCTCACTTCAGTAAGGTCACCCCTCAGTCTCCAATGCTGCAGGGAAAGCAGCCCCAGCCTGTTCAGCCTCTACCTATAGCTCAACTCTCCAACCCTGGTAACATCCTTGTAAATCTGTTCTGTATCCTTTCAGGTTTCACAACATCCTTCCGATCAGAAGGAGACTAGAATTGCTCACAATATTCCAACAGTGCCCGAACCAATATCCTGTACAGCCATAACATGACCTCCCAACTCCTGTACTCAATACTCTGACCAATAAAGGAGAGGATAACAAATGCCTTCTTCACTATCCAATCTACCTGTGACTCTACTTTCAAGGAGCTATTGAACCTACACTCCACAGTGTCTTTGTTCAGTAACACTCCCAACGACATTACCATTAAATGTATAAATCCTGCTAAGATTTGCTTTTCCAAAAATAACCTAGTACTTATCTAAATCAAATTCCATCTCTCACTCCTCAGCCCATTGGCCCATCTGATCAAGATCCTTTAGTAATCTGAGGGAGCCTTCTTCGCTGTCTACTACACCTTCAATTTTGGTGTCATCTGCAGACTTACTAAATAAACCTTCTATGTTCACATCCAAATCATTTATATAAATGACAAAAAGTCGTGGACCCAGCACTGATCCCTGTGGCACTCCACTGGTCACAGGCCTCCAGTCTGAAAGACAACCCTCCACCACCATCCTCTGTCTTCTACCTTTGAGCCAGTTCTGTTTCCAAACAGCTAGTTCTCCCTGTATTCCATGAGATCTAATCTTGCTAACCAGTTTCCCATGGGGAACTTTGTCAAACGCCTTACTGAAGTCCATACAGATCACATCCACTGCTCTGTCCTCATCAATCTTCTTTGTTACTTCTTCATAGAACTCAATCAAGTTGGTGAGACATGATTTCCCATGCACAAAGCAATGCTGACTATCCCTAATCAGTCTTTGCCTTTCCAAAAACATGTACATCCTGTCTCTTAGGATTCCCTCCAACAACTTGCCCACTACTGATGTCAAGCTCACCGGTCTATAGCTCCCTGGCTTGTCCTTACCACCTTTCTTAAATAGTGGTACCACGTTAGCCAACCACCAGTCTTCTGGCATCTCACCTGTGATGACTATCAATGATACAAATATCTCAGCAAAAGGCCCCGCAATCACTTCCCTAGCTTCCAACAGAGTTCTAGGGTACACCTGATCAGGTCCTGGAGATTTATCCACTTTTAAGACATCCAGCACTTCCTCCTCTATACTATGGACATTTTTCAAGATGTCACCATCTATTTCCCTACATTCTATATCTTCCATGTCCTTTTCCACAGTAAATACTGGAGCAAAATACTCGTCTAGTATCTCCCCATCTCCTGCGGCTCCATACAAAGGCCACCTTTTTGATTGTTGAGGGGCCCTATTCTTTCCCTAGTTACCCTTTTGTCCTTAATGTATTTGTAAAAACCCTTTGGATTCTCCTTAACCCTATTTGCCAAAGCTATCTCATGTCCCCTTTTTGCCCTCCTGATTTCCCTCTTGTGGGAGATTTGTTAGATTTGAACCAGCCATTTTGTCAGATATTAAAAGCCTGGAAACCATTTTAAGTCTCATATTAGTGTCTGCTTGCTCAGCTCGTACTATCCCAGGCTCAGCAAGATGGTTGGCCTTGCAGCTGTACTGTTCCCTGATAAATGAATTCTTTTCCAGCATGGGAATATTCTCTTTTGCAAGAACCTATTCTATACTAACACTTGCTTATGAGCTCCTAATCAACACCGTTCAGACACAATGTGACTGAGGCTAGTGACTGGGCAAAGTGCCTAACTTGCTCATTATCCTGCAATTAACAATTTACTAATTGTTAAATGATTGTAACCTACATAATCACACAACATGGGTGCTGGGGAAAAAATAAGCACTACCAGTTAGGTGGTAGTGTGGGGGTAATTTATTAAAAAAAAGATAAAAAGAAAAAAAAATCACACAATTCTCTGTATCTCAACAAAGTGACTTGTGACCATTTGGTCAACTAGTTTCTCCTCATGAGCTCACGATTAAAAGTCAATTAGTCAAGGTTTGTATGGTGCGATTTACTTTCCCCTAAATTAGACCGCTATGAGCGAGTTGCTCACTGCATATTTCATTTCATCCCCAACCCCTCTTAAGTATACTCCTACTGTCTTTATATCCTTCTAAGGATTCACTCAATTTCTCCTGCCTATATTTGACATATGCTTCCTTCTTTTTCTTAACCAAACCCTCAATTTCTTTAGTCATCCAGCATTCCCTATACCTACCAGCCTTCCCTTTCACCCTGACAGGAATATACTTTCTTTGGATTCTTGTTATCTCATTTCTGAAGGCTTCCCATTTTCCAGCCATCCTTTTACCTGTGAACATCTGCCTCCAATCAGCTTTAGAAAGTTCTTGCCTAATACCGTCAAAATTGGCCTTTATCCAATTTAGAACTTCAACTTTTAGATCTGGTCTATCCTTTTTCATCACTATTTTAAATCTAATAGAATTATGGGTCGCTGGCCCCAAAGTGCTCAGTCACCTGCCCTGCCTTATTGCCCAAGAGTAGGTCTCGTTTTGCACCTTCTCTAGTAGGTACATCCACATACTGAATCAGAAAATTGTCTTGTACACACTTAAGAAATTCCTCTCCATCTAAACCTTTAACACTATGGCAGTCCCAGTCTATGTTTGGAAAGTTAAAATCTCCTACCATAACTACCCCATTAATCTTACAGATAGCTGAGATCTCCATGCAAGTTTGTATCTCAATTTCCCTCTGACTATTGGGAGGTCTATAATACAATCCCAAGAAGGTGATCATCCCTTTCTTATTTCTCAGTTCCACCCAAATAACTTCCCTGGGTGTATTCCCAGGAATATCCTCCCTCAGCACAACTGTAATGCTATCCCTTATCAAAAATGCCATTCCCCCTCCTCTCTTGACCCCCTTTTCTATCCTTCCTGTAGCATTTGTATCCTGCAACATTAAGCTGCCAGTCCTGTCCATCCCCAAGCCACATTTCTGTAATTGTTATGATATCCCAGTCCCATGTTCCTAACCATGCCCTGAGTTCATCTGCCTTCCCTGGTAGGCCTCTTGCATTGAAGTAATTGAAGTTTAATTTCTGTCCTACCTTATTCTCTGCTTTGTCCCTGCCTGCCCTGACTGTTTGACTTGCTCCCTTTCCCAATGTACCAATCTCAGATCAATCTCTTTCCTCACTATGTCCCTGGATTCCAACCACTCCCCCACCCCGCACCTTACTAGTTTAAATCCTCTAGAGCAGCTCTAGCAAATTGTCCTGCCAGTATTCCAATTCAGACATAATCTGTCCTTCTTGTACAGATCACTTCTACCCCAAGATTATTTTTTCAAAAGGGAATCTGCAAGAAACTTTGCCTTATTCCGGCTTCACTGCCAATCCAGGAACAAAGGTTTTTCAGAAAATGCAAGAGGGTCTCAAAGGTATGACGAGATTTCAACCGAAATTGGGAAAACATCAACATTTTTCTTATGCTTTCATGGCAAAAAAAGAGACATTGCCTATCATTGTCCAATAGCAAGCAATGAGGGAGGGGATGGCATTGTGTATTACCAATATTCCAAAACCCCATGTCCTGGGGATGTAGGTTTGCATCACACTAAAGCAGATGATGAATATCTGAATTTGATTAAAATCTGCAATTAAAAGATAGCTTCATGATGATCATATAATCATTGTCATACAATAAGAAGAATTGCTGGATGGGCTGGCATTCATTGCCTATCCCTAGTTGAGAAGGTGTTGGTGAGCTGCCTCCTTAAACTGCTGCAGTCCCTGTGTTGGAGGTGGACCCATGATGTCCTTCAAAGATGGAGTTCTAGGATTTTGATTCAATGACACTGAAAGAACGATGATATATTTCCAAATGAGTGGCTTGGAGGGAATATGTATAATGATTTAAATTCATAGAATACCTGCAGTGTGGAAACAGGCCATTTGGCCCAACAAGTCCACACTGACCCTCAGAAGAGTAAACCACCCAGACACAAGTCCTATTATGCTACATTTCCCTTCACCTAGTTTGCACATCCCTGGACATTATAGGCAATTCAACATGGCCAATTCACCTAACCTTTGGACTGTGGGAGGAAACCGGAGCACACCCACGCAGACACGGGGAGAACATGCAAATGCCACACAGACAGTTGCCTGGAGCTGGAAACAAACCCAGGTCCCTGGTGCCGTGAGGCAGCAGTGCCAACCTCTGAGCCACCATGCCGAGGTTGTTGTGTTCACATATAGATGCTATCTGTAATGCCACCTTGATTGGAGTCAACCATCCCAGAGTGTTTGAAAATAAAAATAAAAATGTGATGTTATAGCCTGAACATAAGATTGGCAAACATTTGCAATCATGTTATCCTTTGGAGCAAGTGGAAATTGATCCTAGACTTACTGGCCAAGAGGTGGGGAGATACCATTGCATCACAAGAGGCCCTATAATTGCTTAGAAATCATTTTGGTGGGAAATTTCCTAATTGAAAAGCACAAAAGTGACACCTCTCTCAAAATAGCGAGTGGAGAAATGTCGTGTTCACACCTTAAGCTTTGCTTGCTGATGCTGCACACATTCGTTTCAAGTCCTCTGAGATCATGCAGGGAGCTTTTGAACTGTTAGTAACCCCCACAGTTGACCCTAAGAGCTCAGTAAGTGCCTACTCGTTAGGTTCAAAGCATTTAGTTAGTAAACAGTCTGTAACCCTCAGGAGGGCAAAAGGTTAATTAGTATTAAAAACGGAAAGGTGTGAATACTTTCAATAAGCGTGTGGTTATTTGTGAAACTGAAGCCCTGATATTGGCACTTAGAGTGGCCTGACAGCACTCTGAAACTGAAAACACGTTGTTTTAATATAACCACTAAGAGTTTGCACATACTAAAAATTTACAAAGAAAAATCCTTGTTATTGCACTGCTTATCTGACCACAACTTAAATTCATGAATTATTTGTTCGAGGTAAATAGTTCACTTTGTCATTCTGGTTTCGCTTATAGTGTCATGGAATCCAAACCCTTGCATAAAACTTTAATGGGATGCATTCAAAATGTCGGTCATATTAAGAATCTGCTTCTCCTGAACGGGATGGAACTTATCCAGAAAGAGTACAAAAATCATATTTTTAGAAATTAAGATGTTGTGTACAGTTTTGTTACATGTGTCTACAGACTGTTCTTTATTGTGATTAGTTAAACCTGGGCGTGGTGATTAAAAGGAGGAATCAAACAGAAGCAGGCTGCTGGAAGCATGTGAGTAGACAGTTTAAAGCATTGAATCAAATTCCTATTCAGTTATATGGCCTACAGTGTGTTAACTGTGCGTATCTCCCAGGCATAAAGCACATTGAAAGAGACACTGATAGTGAGTCCCTGTCATCGTCTTCCAGCACTCAACTCTAAAATTAAAGTCACCATAGACCCCGAGATTTATGGGGATACTCTATCACTTAAGGAAGATCATTGGTGGTGGTTTAACCTGAAGGTCACTACACCTCAGGCAAAGGGAGAAATTAAGAAGTGGGACTTCCCTGACAACCTCAGTCCATATAGGAAATGAACCCACATTGTTGGCATCCCTCATCAGCCATCCAACCAACCGAACTAACAGATCCCCGTAGTAACTTCATAACCATGAAGTGCTACAATAATGATCCATTTAAACAGCACCTTGAATGTTGTAAACCTTCACAGGGGTCATTATTCAACATCAGCTATTGGGTGAGAGGTTATAAGCTTGGTCAAAGTGGAGATTATTAGTAAAATATCTTTAAAGCCAGAGAGCAGTAGAGAGATGTGGAAGATTTTTCCACAACGAAGCAGGAGGCCAAAGCAGCAAGAGGTGCAGCTAGCAAAGAGGATAGAATTGGAAGTGAGTAGATATCTTTGGTGGTTGTGAGGGTGCAGGAGATTATAGAGACATGCAGAGCCAAGATCATGGAGGAATTTGTAATCACGAATAAGAATCTTAAATGGAGACTGTTAGACCAGAAGTGAAGAAAGGTCAGTGAGTGCAGCATCCCAACTACCAACAAGGATGAGCTTCAGATAGAGAACAATTCCATGACTATAAGGAGGGAGACAGCACAGTGATTGGGATTATTTGGAAAATTCCTTCAAAGAGTTGTTGCAAGTATGGAAGGTTGAAAAAAGCTTTCTTTCCAGTAGGAATCTGCAGACAGCTACTGGGAAGCACAAGTACAAATTAAAACAAAACATTTTTGTTCTAACGTTTGAGACAGAGATGAGAAGGAAATTCTTCTCTCAGAGGGGAGTGAATAGGTGGAAATCTTTACCACTGAAAACTGGTGGGGTTGGCTTATTAAGAATATTCAAAGCTGAGTAGACAGTTCTTTAACTAAAAAGTGAATCAAGGGTGAGTGGGTGAGTGTGGGAGTGAGGGACTGAGGGAGTGAGTGAGCGAGGGAGTCAGGGAGTCAGCAAGTGAGGGAGTGAGTGATTGTGGAGAAAAGACAGCAAAGTGGAGTTGAGGACTGTCAGATCAATCGTGATTTCATTGAATGGCAGAGCAAATTCAGTGGGCTGAGTGGCCTACTTCTGTTCTGACGTTTTACGGTCATATGAGTCTTCAGGAATAAAAATGAAATGTTTTGAATTCATCGAGGTGGCAATCTAAACAAGTGTACAATTGTTCAGTTTTATCATTTTACAGATGACACTGAAGTTGAAATATAATTCCATTGACAATGTCTGCTCTCCAATACAGTGTCTGGATGGCCATGTCAATGTGTGGGCCTTTGTGCAAGGCATGGAATTGTCAAAGCAAATCCATCCCTCCACTTGTTTTTCACACACTAGTGTCCTTAGGCAGAATGATGATCTGGAACAGGAGTGTAATGGAATAATCTCCATTTGCCTGGGTAAGTGAATACCACTTCACTTGATTAACAAGCTTTCATCACTCACTCCCTTTACCAGACTCTCTGTAGCAGCTGTGTGTACCATCTAAGAGATGCACTGCAGCAACTCACCAAGGCTCCTTCAAACAGTAACT
The DNA here is from genome assembly GCF_020745735.1 of Hemiscyllium ocellatum. Classification (NCBI taxonomy): domain Eukaryota; kingdom Metazoa; phylum Chordata; class Chondrichthyes; order Orectolobiformes; family Hemiscylliidae; genus Hemiscyllium; species Hemiscyllium ocellatum. The sequence goes on along the minus strand of NC_083428.1, from coordinate 10,110,472 downwards.
TTCAAACCCATGACCTCCACCTCCGAGAAAGGTAAGGGCTGCAGCTATGTGGAAACAGTGTTATTTATAGATTCCCCATTAAGCCATTCACCCTCCTGACATTAGCCGTTTGTTCACTGATACAACTCGATGTTCTGGAACTCCCTTTCTAACAGCACTACATTCCAAGAACTGCAGCCGTTCAAGAAAGTAGCTCATCATCACTTTCTCTCTGGAAATTAGTGATTGGCAATAATTGCTGGCTGAGCCCGTGACCCCCCAAATCCCGTTAACAATTTAGGGAAGGAACCCTGGTTGATGTTTCCTGGCCTACCCAAGGTTTAGTGCCTCATCAAAATCCTAGCTGAGGTCAGCTGTATGAGACCTAACGCAAGATTCAATGCAGACTGCTCTCTATTCTCAGTAGGTCAATAAGCTCAACATGTCTATTTATGATCAGCATGACTCTTCACAAGCTTCATCCCTACTGTAACTGATTGCTTCCATTGTTAACTTAATACACATGGATAGTATTGTGGAGACAGAGAAGACAAATGGCCTCAAGGTAAACACATGGCCAATCTTGAGTTGGAAAGTATTAGGCAGACTGAGATACTTTTAATAATATATAAAATTATGATCATCTCGATACTTTTTTTTAAGAGTCCCTACAGTGTGGGAGCAAGCCCTTCAGCCCAACAAGTCAGCACTGACCCTCCGAAGAGTAACCCACCCAGACCCATTTCCCTCTGACTAATGCCCCTAACACTATGGGCAATTTAGCATGGCCAATTCACCTGACCTGCACATCTTTGGACTGTGGGAGGAAACCCACGCAGACACAGAGAGAATGTGCAAACTCCACACAGACAGTTGGATCGAAATGAACACATTTGCTGTGACATTTTCTTATGTAACATCTGTGAGTATGCTTTTACAAGTAATCCTTTGGTTGTGAAATCATTGGCGACACCTCGCAGAGGTAACACAGAAAGTCTGTTCCTTTTCTGACATCTGCTGGACAATAGGTGCATGTCAAGAGGCTTGAAGCGACGAGATTGGATTGTGGTTAAGTAACAAAGGCAATCACAGTGGACAATCAAAATAACCGTGCTTCACTGACTGTCCAGAGCTCTGTGACATTCTGAGGTGGTGACTAATCCCCTTCCAAATGCAAGTCCTCTTTCTCCTCTTCAACTTGGAGCTCCTTCTCAACACAGTGGCTACTTGACCATGAAGGGCTTCATAGTCTGATCCTGCCCTCTTCTGGGATCCATACAATTGCAGATTCGGCACCGAACTCCAGTGCATGGTCATGAAACTCAGATCCATGGGGAGAATTCTTGAGGTTTGACTGGAGTATTTTTTTAAGGAGGTGGTGAGAAGTGGGAGCAGGCCCAAGAATTCAGTTCCCTGTGGCAGGTCACTGATTTCACTGTGAGGCTATCTGAACGTTCAGGTGGGTCCGTGTCATGGTCACAAACCCGTATAGCATTCATTAACATGCCGCAAAATAATTCACTTCCACAGAAAATAGTTGAGGCTAAAACATTATGTTCCTTTTGAACTAGAAGGTAAATATAGCTCTTGTGGCTAAAGGAAACAAGGGATAGGAGGGAAGGCAGGTTTAGAGTACAGATCGCGATGATCAACCATGATCATAATGTATGGCAGAACAGGCACAAGGGGCCGAATGGTCTACTCCTCCTCCTATCTTCTCTGTTTCTATAGTAACACCCAAGGCACCGGAATTACATTCACAGGCACAACCCAATTAGGCAAAAACAGGAAACATGTTCGCAAACCCAAATATAAATATTTGAAGCACGTAGCTAGAGAAGGACACATCTTCCTCCAAGCTTTGATGAGTACAGATGGCCTCAGGAACATGGCTCCTTCAGAATCAAGGTGTCTCCTCATGGAAGTGGTCACAGTGTTCGGGGTGAAAGCTGACCAGGCCAACAATGCCTGCCAAAGTGAGGCAGCTACACTGGCTGATATCAGCAAACTGACCGGGGAAAGCAACTGGGGCTGACCGCAAAACACGGCTCAACTCAAAAGGCTGTACTTTGTGTCTTTGTTCTCATGCAAGTCTCTGCTGAATAGCTTTCAGATGTGTATGTTCTGTTGGTTGTGATGAGTGGTGACCTGATGGTGTATGAGCTGCTGTCTCTGGTGCAGTCCTTTCCTGTCTTAAAGGTGTAAGTATGGGAGGCAGGATCACTGTGGTATCAATAGTGCTTCAGCAGCAGCTACAATGAAATGACAGACATTGATTGCACATGCCATATCCGACAGAGATATCTGGTACCCAATCTTCACAGATTCATAGAAACCTTATAGTGCAGAAACAGGCCACTCGGCCCATTGAATCCACACTGATCTTCGAAGAGCATCCCACCCAGACCCACCCCATACCCTATCCCTGTAACCTCACATTTCCAGTGGCTAATCCATCTAATTCCTGATAAAGGGCTTATGCCCGAAACGTCGAATTTCCTGTTCCTTGGATGCTGCCTGACCTGCTGCGCTTTTCCAGCAACACATTTTCAGCTCTAATCCATCTAAACCACATCATATCCCCGAGTGTCCCACTGTATCCCTCCCAGCCCATACCATATCCCCTAGTGTCCCACTCCATACCTCACAGCCCACACCATATCCCCTAGTGTCCCACTCCATACCTCACAGCCCACACAATATTCTTGAGTGTCCCACTGTATCCCTCCCAGCCCACACCATATCCCCGAGTGTCCCACTCTATCCCTCCCAGCCCACACCGTATCACTGAGAGTGACCCACTCCATACCTCCCAGCCCACACCATATCCCCGAGTGTCCCACTCTATCCCTCCCAGCCCACACCGTATCACTGAGAGTGACCCACTCCATACCTCCCAGCCCACATCATATCCCCGAGTGTCCCACTCCATATCCCCGAGTGTCCCACTCCATCCCTCCCAGCCCACACCGTATCAGTGAGAGTGACCCACTGACAAACTGACTCTGCAGCCATGTTGCCTGAAAACATTACCATCGCTCCGGTGCCCATTGAAACCACCTCCTGATGGTCAGCTGTCTTCATCAGCTAAGTTTGAGAATTAAAGATAGGAGGAAGGAGAAAGAAAATGAAAATAAATGTGGCCAAAGGGGACACGCCTGGCCACAAGGAGCCCATACACCGCCTACTCCGCCATCTGAGAGCTTAGAAAGGATGTGTAGAGTGGAACTAGCTGTTCGAAAGAACCAGCACAGGAAAACTTGAGCCGAAAGATGACATTCCATGTCCGTTGCAGATCACAATAGGTTATTGATGAAAAAAAAACTTCAAAAAGCCTACCCTGACACAGCAAGTAATTGCTTTTTACCTGGTCACAGACTTAACAGTTCTACCCTTCTTGTCCACCCTCACTTCCAATTTCACTACCACCACGCCCCTAACCCCACAATACATCCCCCAGAAACATCCAGGCCCCAGACCAGAAACAACACTCACATTCCTTGACATTAGTCACCCATCTTAGGGTCTAGAGGGTGATGCCAAGAAACAACCACCACCTCCCCTCAGTGGCACTGTTGAGTTCTGGAGAGGCTGGCCCCCAACTGGCAGGTGATGATCTATTCTGGTTTCATAATTTCATCAGTAAGCCCACGGGCAGCCAATCAGTTGCCTGATAGACGTCATATCCACAGGCTTTCTGACTGAGGTAGGCTGCAGGTTTCATTCCCTGAAACTTTCCCACTTGTCAGTTTAGTCTAAAAATAAGAAAATACCACCCATCATTCTAAGCCTGGAAATGCTGGTTCTGTTCTTTGATGCATATAAGCTGCACATCAACACTACAAACGTTGTTCTCTGTTATCATTAAATGTGAAATGATGCCACCTTGAGGTTACTTTTGCAGCATTATGTAGAACTGGAACAGAAAATGCTAGAAACACCAAACAGCCCAGAAAGTATCTATGGACCAAGAAGCAGAGCAAATCTTTCAGTTTGATGCTAACTGGCTTCACCATTTCAGCAAATGTAACACAGAAGGGAGAACATCAAAGGCAAAGTATTTAGATTAGATTAGACTGCCTACAGTGTGAAAACAGGCCGGTTGGCCCAACCAGTCCACACCAACCCTCCGAAGAGTAACCCACCCAGACCCATTTCCTTCCCTCTGACTAATTGACCTAACACTGACATGGCCAATTCACCTGACTTGTACATCTTTGGACTGTGGGAGGAAACCACGCACACACAGGGAGAATGTACAAACCCGACATAAACAGTCATCCGAGGCTGGAATTGAACCTGGGACCGTGAGGCAGCAGTGCTAGCCACTGAGCCACGGTGCCACCCCAATTTCTATCACTGAGCCCAATGTTCATTCAGCAAAAGTAATTGCAGGAGCAGAATGAGGCCATTTGGCCCAATTCAATCATGGCTGATACGGTTGTCAACCCTATTTTCCTGCCTTCTCCCTGTAACTCTTGATCCCCTTACTAATCAAGAACTTATTTATCTATGTCTGTCTTACATAGACACTCAATAATTCAACAGCCCTCTGTGGCAATGAGTTCCACAGATTCACCCCCTTCTGGCTGAAGATATTTCTCCTCATCTCAGTTCTAAAGGGTCAATCCTTCACTCTGAGGATGTGCCCTCGGGGCCCAGTCTCTTCTACTAGTGGAACCATCTTCTCCAAATCTACTCTATCCAAGCCTCTCAGTATTCTGTCATTTCAATGAGATACCTCCTCACATTTCCAAACTCAATCGAGTACAGACCTAGAGTCCTCAACCGCTCCTGATCTGATATGACAAGTTGCACGCAACTGTTTGTTACCAGCTTATATTCCCTCTGGTATATATGGCAACCAGCTGTGACCACTGGCTACTTACCCCAATTCAAAAGCCTTTTTGGGATACTCTTCATATGATGTTGGGGATTTTGCAGATTGTGTATGAGCCCTCCTGCTGAGGCTAAATTCCATTGGAATTGTGGAGGAGTTTTCCTAATGGAATGTGAAGGGTTCAGCAATATCTCACTAGATTTCCACCACCCTCTGACTCTTACATCTGCAATTGCAGCTGGGACCACCCAAACATCCTGTAAAATGGGTACATCTCTGTAATTCTGGTCTGACGGTTGTGGTCACTGTCATATTAATTCTCCCAGTTGGTATGTCAGTGTAGCTTTAAGAGCCATTTCTTAAAGCCGTATCATCACTGCACCATGGCAGGTGACCATAAGCTATAAAACTATCAGATGCCATGTTATCAGGGATCAGTTGAAGCATAACACTCTGATTGTGTTGCATTCTCATATCATCCACCCTGCACTGGAATGGGACTTGAATCTACCTCAAAAACTCGAATTCAAAAATGAGTGTGCTTTCCAAGGAGTCACTATTAACAGTGCATTCTACCAAACTATCTGACAACTTGGAAGAGTTAAACAGGAAGAGATAGGTGAAAACCTTAAGAATTTTCAAATTAATTGCACACAACATTAAGCAACAACACTTCATGTCCTTAATGGGCTATGAAATGCTTTGGGATATTCTGAGATCATTGGTACATTACACAAAGGTATGTTCTTTTTCTATGTCCTAAATGAGATCATGGGAATAACGTAACAATACCACACCCCTTGTTGAAACATTGTCAGGGAATTAGGACTGTATTGTTCTAATGTTATCGTGAATCTCATGCTTCTTGCATCTCTGACCTTCGGGTGATGATTCTTGCATCTTTTCAAGATCTTGCCAAGGGGAACAACAAGAAATTCAACCTCTTCTTAAATCACCAACCCTGTAGTGTGTGTAATTTAAATGGTTGATGCCTAGAATTCCCAAAAGCATTTATGTTAGTGGTCCACTGCTAAAATTAAAATGGCACCAACAATATCACTGCGCATTGTTTCCATGACTTTGTTATTTTCCTTCTATGAAGAAAGTGAGGACTGCAAATGCTGGAGATCAGAGATGAGAGTGTGGTGCTGGGAAAGCACAGCAGGTCAGACAGCATCCAAGGAACAGGAGAATCAATGTTTCTAGCATAAGCCCGTTATGCCCGAAAAGTTGATTCTCCTGCTCCTTGGGTGCTGCCTGACCAGCTGTGCTTTACCATTTTCCTTATATGGCTCACTTTATTGGTAAATAAACATGAATAGTAACTTAGCCTAAACAAAGATATCTAAATATGTCTTATTTTGTGATAGAAAATGTCTTAATCAGCCTAGGAATGTAATATATCATATGTCAATATGGATAAGAATTAAGATTCTGCTTTAAACATGTAGAAGAGCCTGCACTCTCACAGAAACAGCTGTTAACATTGCTGGAGAAATGTTGCAGTAGTCTCAGTTTAACTTGTCATCAATGAGATGGCATCTCCACATCTTTGTAAACGTATCTTCATGTATATTGTTTCGCTTGATCTATGTTGGTGAAGTAATGGAAGGATTGTGCTCTGCTTAACAAAAATATTAAATCACCTCATGAATACTTCCTCCATGGTCAACAAATCATGGACTTGAACTTTGAGGTGACGATGCTACCATTGCACCAGAAGGCCTCCACCTCACCATACTACATTGCTATGAAAGCACAGATGAGCCAATTATGTTCTGGTGTGGATCTGAAGCACATCCAGTGTTTAAATGTTTGTTAAACACATGCTGGGAACAAACATTTTAGTTTCTATCTTCTATTACACTGTCTTGGAGAGAAGGATGATTAATTCCTCTAAATAGGAGCAAAGAGTGTGCAACTGCATGTAATCAGCTCATGAATTTCCCTCATTTAAGTTTATACAATGGGAATATGTATTCCTTTTTGTCTGATTTTCAGACTTCTACGTCAATACTGACAAATTAGTGAACACACACATAACAATTTTATAGTTTATTTAGCTTACTCAAACTATGCAGTTGTGGAATATGTCATTTATTTTCTTCACATTGCAATTATAATTTGCAATATTTGTCTGTTCTTGCAGACAGACAAAATCAGAAAAAGAAAAGCATTTTGAGTGATTTGACTGAGGCCTCTAACTAAATTATGACTCACGCTGCCCTTCATGGAAACAAATTAAATATTGAACACATCTCCAGGTAACATTTTAGCAATTTATTAAATAAGGTTATCCATCTAACTCATCTCTTCCACAAGCAGCCAGCCCTGTACTATGTTGAGGCAGCCAAGCAACGGACTCTGAACATAATTAAACTAATATTTCATTACTCTCCCAGTTACATTGATTCACATTTCTTTTTCATTCACAATATATTTGAAACTGTTCCCTTTACATTAATTATTTCATGTTTATCCCTTTCCTTAGTTTGACACTGAACATTTATCTTCTGCTTGATATGTTTACCATCCTCATCAGATTCCCAGTGTGCCTCAGGAGATGCATTTCCATTTAGAATAACAAAAAGTGCTAGCAGTGTTGAATTTCCTGTTCAACTGCACCTGAAGCCCTGACTCCTGCTGGTTTAAACACACGGATGTAGAAGTCTTGCTCACTCATTTGTTTCCCCCAAAGCCTTCTGGGGCTATTGGCATTACACTGCTTCTGTTTTGGCCTTCCCCTAGCCTCCCTCATTCCAATACCCCAATGTTATTCACAGCAACCTATCTGAGCTTTCATCATCCTCCTCTGTCTTTATCTTCAATTCCTCCCTCAACTTTACCGGGGAAAGACTATTAGGTCATCTTTGCTTGGTTCCAGCCAAACAAAGCCCTGCTTAATCCATACTTGGTGGACTGTGAGCATTTCTGGGCACCAAATATTGCTAAAAATATTTGGATTGAATGTATTATTATTATGGACTCTGAGAGGAGGAATTGTACAAACTCATGTTGTGTTACTTGAAAGTTGGAAGCTTAAGGGATGATTTGATTGAACTTTACAAAATATTAAGAGAGTAGATTGCAAGAAACTAATGCTGCTGGTGGCTAAGTCTGAAGACAGCATAAAGTGTAGACCCAAACCTTTCAAGAATAAAATTAGGAAACATGGAGCATAGGAGGTTGAGGGGTGAACTTATAGAGGTTTTTGAAATCATGAGGGTCATAGATAAGAATGGTGAATGTCTTTTCCCAATGGTAAGGGATTTCAAAACTAAAGGACATATTTTTAAGGTGAGAGGAGAAAGATTTAAAAATGGATGATGGGCAACTTTTTTATACAAAGGGTCTTTCATGTGTGGAATTAACTTCCAGAGGAAATGGCGAATGCGGAGATATATTTACAACATTTAAAAGACATTTGGATTAGTATATGAATAGGAATGATTTGGAGGGATGTGGGCCCGGGGTAGGGGGTAGGATAATATATTTTGGGATCTTGGTCGACAGGGACAAGTTGGACCGAAGGGTCTGTTTCGGTGCTCTGTGACTCCCTGACTCTATGGCAACGGACTACATGTGTTGGAAGTTGTGGCAAACAGCAGTTCATGCTAAAGTAATAGTTAACTTTAAATCTGACATTGACAAGTTTTTGTTATTCAAAGTTATTAAAGGAAATTAGGTAAAGGTCGAGTATATGGAGGAATCTGAAACATCTCTAAGGAGTTAAATGGCCTCCTTCTGCTCCAGCCTATATTCCTAACTGTACATTTTTGTGAATATGAAGGGCATACCACCATAAGACCATAGGGCATAGGAGCAGAAAATAGGCCATTCAGCCTATTCAATCATGTCTCTTAGATTTTACTATCTCATTTATATGCTTTCTCCCTGTAACCTTTGATCCCCTTAGCGATCACAAATTCATCCACTTCTGTTTTAAATATGCTCAATGACCTGGCCTCCACAGCCTTCTGTGGCAGTGAATCCCATAGATTCCCCTTTCTCTGACTGAAGACGTTTCTCCTAATCTCTGCTCTAAAGGGTCTTCTCTTTACTCTAAGACTGTGCCCTCAGGTCCTCATCTCTCCTGCCAGAGGAAACATCTTCCCAACATGCATTCTGACCAGGCCGTTTTTCAATATTCTCTAAGTTTCAATCAGATCCCTCCTCATCCTTCTAAACTCCATCGAGTATAGTCCCAGTCTCCTCAAATGTTCCTCATATGTTAAGCCTTTTAATCCTGGGATCATTCTTGTGAACGTCCTCTGGACCCGCTCCACGGCCAGTACATCCTTCCTGAGGTAGGGGGCCCACAATTGCTCACAATACTCTAAGTGTGGTCTGACCAGAGCCTTATAAAGCCGCATGTATTCTCATTAGGATATAACTTTTATTTTTATGAGTTATAGTTGTACTGTGGGATATGAGATATATGCAATTGAAACATCTGAACATCTATTACATTTCACAGGTTAGGATCATGTTGCTCTAAATGATTAACAGATAGAAAGGAAGGATTCAAAACAGCACATGGGTTTGCTGAGGGTGAGACTGCACTGCTTACTGTAATACCAGTCCACACTATTGTTTTTTTTGTTTGGAAATTAAAGCTACATTAATTAACTCACTGGCTATTGAGCCTATTCACTGCATCAGGTCAAAGAAGAAATTGTAAATGATGGCTATTTGAACTAAAAGTCAGGATGAAGTTAGCTCAGAGCAGGTTATGTCATAATGGAAATTGGTGAAGTATAAAAGGATTCTCTGTTTTAAGTTTCTCTAGAAGTGTGTGTGCTGGGAGAAGTTAGTTACAGTTTAGAACTGGGAGAATGGTATTGACAGATTCCAGGCTTTTATCACCCTGGAGCTATCCCAGTGAGTAGTGACTCTGTGCTATGGAGAAAGGTTAGGGTTAGGAAGAACCAGGGCATTGGTTAGGCCACTGGTGGATGATTGTGTGCAATTCTGGTCTCCTTCCTATCAGAAAGATGTTGTGAAACTTGAAAGGGTTCAGAAAAGATTTACAAGGATGTTGCCAGGGTTGGGGGATTTGAGCTATATGGAAAGGTTGAACAGGCTGAGGCTATTTTCCCTGGGGTGTCGGAGGCTGAGGGGTGACCTTATAGAGGTTTATAAAATCATGAGCGGCATGGATAGGATAACTAGACAAGATGTTTCCCCTGGGGTGGGGGAGTCCGGAATTAGAGGGTATAGGTTTAGGGTGAGAGGGGAAAGATATAAAAGACACTTAAGGGGCACCTTTTTCACACAGAGGGTGGTACATGTATGGAATGAGCTGCCAGAGGAAGTGGTGGATGCTGGCACAATTACAACATTTAAAAAGCATCTGGTTGGATATATGAATAGGAAGGATTTGGAGGGATATGGGCCGGGGAGGCACAGTGACTCAGTTGTTAGTACTGCTGCCTCACAGCACCTGGGTTTGATTCCAGCCTTGGGTGACTGTGTGGAGTCTGTACATTCTGCCCATGCCTGTGTGAGTTTCTGCTGGGTTTTCTGGTTTCCTCCCCCATGGAGTGGCCATGCTAACTTGTCCTGTAGTGTCCAGGGATGCATAGGTTAGGTGGATTAGCAATGGGAAATGTGGGGTTACGGGGATAAGGAGTGGGGCTGGGTGTGGGTAAGATGCTCTTCAGAAGATTGGTGCAGATCCAATGAACCAATTGGCCTCTTTCCACACTATGGTGACTCTCTGACTAAACCACATTGACTGTTTAAAATGCACTCTTAACTCCCATTGCCACAGGTCAATCTTGAATATGAGAGTTATACATATCATGTTTGTGGTTTTGAACCATTATCTTACATGTTCACTGCACTGATTCGTGATCATTTGTTCATTTTATAATACAATATAAAACAACAAAATAGAGCACCAGAACAGGCCCTTCAGTCCACCAAGCCTGCACTGATTCCTAGACTTTATTTAGACCCACTATGCACAGCCCTTTTGCGGTTTTGTTCGCTTTCTGCTCATATGTCAATCAAGATGCACTTTAAACTTTGCTAATGTGCCTACTTCTGCCACCTCCACTGGCAGTCAGTTCCAGGCACCCTCCACCCTCTGAAAAGTTTTCCCCACACTTGGCCCCTCAACTTCCTTCTCTCATTTTGAACCTGTGTTCTCTTGTAGTTGACCTTTCCTCTGACTATCCACCCTATCTATGCCCCTCATAATCCTGTAGATCTCTATCAGGTCACCCCTCAGCCTCTCTTTCCAGTGAAAACAATCCAAGTTTATCCAACCTCTCCTCATAACTAACCCTCCAGACCAGGTAACATCTTGGTAAATCTACTCTCCACCTTTTCCAAGTATCTAAGTCCTGGTGGTCTGGCAACCAGGACTGCATGCAATATTCCAAATGTTTTTGTTCAAGTTCATATAATAAAGTGTCTCCTGACCCTATCACCTCCCTGTCACCTAAACCCCATCCATCTAGCATCATATCCCCTCACTTACTTTACACACATTCTCTCAGTCACTGTGAAAGTGGCTTCAGGACATTAAAATCTTGGAATATGCAAGGAATTGTCATGGACAACGGTGTATGTGTTCAACGCCAATCCCACCGGAAGTGTGGATTCATGCACTACTCTCAACTGGCTTCAAATAACAAGACTGCTGACCCAGGATATTCCTCATGAGCGAATTCCTTGAAAGTATTTTTTTTTGACAATTCAAGATTGGAAATTGATCATTTCAGAGGATCTGGGAAATAATCTATCAAGCCAGATCATAATAAAGATCTGCCCATCCAGCATTTTCAGAACAGGGTCATAACAACCTGAAGCTCCTCACCCCACTGGTCAGCTGAATCGGAAACTGGTATTTCACACAGTTACTATAACATTTTCAAATTTCCTGGTCTCACAGATCTGAAACATCAATTCTCAGTGACCCCCATTCCGCAGGCAAATATTAAGATAACATGGTTAATAAATTATTTCAGACACTCAACTGCCAAGCCTGTTAGTAAAGAGGACAGGACCTGGACAAATTAGTTATAAATGCTATTATAGTTAATTTCATGCAAAAATATATTGTTGTATCCACCTGATGAAGGGTAATGCCCAAAACGTCGACTCTCTCACTCCTCAG